>NW_023495545.1:940000-1340000 GCF_904425465.1 Colossoma macropomum
TCTTCCTTCCTTCCTTTCTTTAGTTACACTTCTTTAATTAGATTATTAAATAATTTCAATCTAGCACAGCTTTAGCGACAACACTTTCTATTAAATCATTTTATATCAGGCCTTGTCATTAATTTTTTTGTCTCGGCTGTTTGTAAAATTTGTGTCAGTTGATTTTCTGAAATGAAAGTCTCTGTGCATTTAAAATCTCTTTGAGGAGATTAAAAACTAGTTAGAGCTTGTATGCAGGACAGTAATCTAGGCGGTCTGAGGTTAGACCAGCAGTGGCAAACAGTCAGTGGGCTGCCCACCTTTTCAAACCAGCGGACCGATATGCTCGCTGTCTGGGTTACTTTAGTGAACTCTTATGGGGTTGGAGGCATGCACTTTCCTCTTAGGAGTGAAAATATGTGTAAAAAACACTAGTTGTGTAGTTTGTAGTAACACTTTACTATGTGATAATGCTAAAAAGTAGCAATTGACCCTTCTGGTGCATTTATTGACCCTTCTGGTGCATTTATTGACCCTTCTGGTGCATTTATTGATCACGTAACAGTGCTTGGTGGCTTTATCCTCAGTAAAGTATTAGCTTAGTTGTGTTTCTGATGGTTTCTCAGTGACGTTATCGTCAATCCGCAAGCTTAAATAAACAAACGATACTCACCGCTGCCCTCTACAGGTGTTTTTGCACCCTTTCTAAGTTACAGCTTTCGCTGTTGTGATGACTTTCCTGCTTTCTTTTGCTATTTATGTTTCAGCCTTTATTTGGGAGGCCAAAATTGCTTCTTTCAGTCCTTTCGAGTGGCAGCTCTTTCATTTGGATCCCGTAATAAGTAAAGCAGCCTGACTTGATGTAGGAATTTACATTTCTTGTTAATAGGCAGGAACACGGCCGGTCGGCGCATTTCGCGAGAAAAAGCCACACAAGGTGGAATGGAAGGTGACAAGTGAGAAATTGCAATTTGTCTGGGACACATGGGCGGAGGGGAGGGAGGGGTAAAGGATGATGGCGGTGGAGAGTCTGATGCGAACGGGGAAGGGAATTCCCACAGCTCTCATAGATCCGCTCCACGCTGTCCTCATACGGCTCAAACCAGATCGATCTGCGCCGCAGAGAACCATCCCAGGCCCGTAATTGGCCGCGCAAGTTTTAAGGTTACTGGTAGAGCGCTGTCAACCAGCCTTTTTATATCGAGCTTTGTCCACCAGAGCATCCTGAGATAATAATAAAAATCACTTCCTGAGCCCTCTTGGTTGGTGATTTCATTTCACTACACTCTGGACCTTTGACTGCAGGGCTAATGTTACTAAAGCCCACTGTATTAAAAACAGACTTAAAGGAACAGCTTGCTGAAAAATTGTATTTACAGGTTTTACTTCAAATGTAACAGATCAGATATTTCGTTCGTCAAGGTACAAACACTGTAAATGTACTCTCAAAGGTACAACATTGGTTTTAAGGTCCAATTGTGCACCTTCAACTTTTTCCAGGTGAAAAGTACATATTTGTACCTTTTCGTAACTTAATGTTTTAAAACAATGAAACAATAAAAAGCCTGGAGACGAGACGGGGTGTGTGGAGTCAATACAACTTAGAAAATATCATTTCAGTAGATTATGGTACAGTTATGTTCCCTGACTAAAGGTACTGAGATGTACCTTTGAGGGTACCACCCCAGTAACAAAAGGGGTACTGCCCCAGTGACAGTTTCGTACCCTTATTTCTGAGATTGTAGGAGCAATGTGGCTAATAGAGGTTGCATAGACTTGTCGACTTTACTGCCTGCCGATGATGCTGTAAGCTTGATGTCGACCAGACACTGATCACGTGATTATTACACTAACAGCATGAATGCCTCACAGAAGACAACAGGTTAGGAGCCTGGTAATTTCAAGGTCCGTATCTCTGGTGTCCTGAAGGCTAGCCATTGTTGCAAAGGACACATGCTCTACTGACCTGTGGAGTTTGGCTTTGTTCTCCACCGATCTGCAGTGCTTCAATAATCAGACATTGAATGTCGTTATCTCTGGTTTCCTGAAGACTACAGTGAAATGTCATGTTTCGTTGACGAGGAGGCTATAATCCTGTAAAGTCTGGAGTCGGTTACTCTTATTTTCACTGAGTTACGGCACTCTAAATTTCTCTGGATCTCCACCCAGGCACGGGTCTCGGCAAAGCCACCATATTCCTAAGTCGGATACAAATTTGTGAGATTCCAGGGTCCATATCTTCAGTTCCCTGCAGGCTTGCAGTGCCAACAATCCTTGTGGAAAGGGCACATTATGCCCTACTGACCTGTGGAGTTTGACTTTGTTCCACTGATCTGCAGTGCTTTAAAGATCAGATGCTGAACCTTGTAATCTCTAGTTTCCTGAAGACTGCAGTAAAAAGTGTGTCATTGGAGAAGGGTCCATTATCCTGTAAAGTTTGAAGTCAGTTACTGTTACTTTCACTGAGTTACAGCTCTCTAAAGTTCTCTCGCTGTCAGAACCTCTGCCTGGGTCTCGGCAAGGCTGACTAGGGTGCACCTAAGTTGGATACAAATTTGTGCGATTCCAGGGTCCATATCTCAGGTTCCCTGCAGGCTAGCAATGCAATCCAAGTCAACCTGCTGCAAAGCGTTCCCTTCTCCTGTGGTTTTAGTTGTCATCGACTTGAGTGTCAACTTTAAAAAATCTGAAGTTTGTGCAACCCCAAGTGTGCTAACCTCAATGCTGAGCCTCAAATTGTGTTGAGTTGTTCAGTAATCTCTGATAGAGTTGCTTATATGGTTTCTGACACTGCATGACATATCGTCATCCATAAACATGGACAAAAGTATGATAGCATTGCTAAAAACAGTACCAGCATCTGCTATAGATAAGAGCATGTCATACAGTGTTGGGAACCACAAAAGCAACTCTATTTGAGGTTTTTGGGTCGTAGGCTGGAGGATAGGGAACCAGCCTTGTGACCAGAAGGTCACTGGTTCAATCCCCTGAGCCAAGTGCAAGATACCTAACCCCATACTGCTCCCCGGGTGCCATGGATAATGCTGCCCACCAGTCTGGGCATTGTGCTCACTGCCCCCTAGTGTGTGGTATGTGTGTAGGTGTTTCACTGCTCGGATGGGTTAAAAAGCGAAGGTGAAATTTCCCAGTTGTGGGACTAATGAGAATAACTTAATGTTAATATTAATATTTTAAGTATGTGATGAAGGTGTGCAGTTTGCATGACATTAACGGGTAGGTCATTAGCCTCATAACTCAATACATAAAGAAGCACTAAACATGTCTGTCCTGCTTAACTACATTTAGGGTAACAAGAGAAATTGCATACATTTGATTCCTTGCCAATCTATCCCTGTAATTCTGAGGGGTCTATTGACTATTATAGCAGCATTCTGCAGGGTGGGTCTTGTAATGTGTAATACAAAAGCAATGCTGTTCCAACAGTGGACTAGTACCATTCCTCTCTCCCTCTCAGTGTACTGGCAGCTGTATAATGGGATTTTCACTTGGGTAATAACATTTCTAATGGAAGTGCTGTGGAGTTTTTCTTATGTACTACAGGGCTCGGCATGGGCCACAGAAAAGCCATTCTAAGTAGACTCTGAGACGTACATAGTGTGCCTGACTGTATCTGTTCTACAGAAGAATGGCGTGATTGAGTGTTCCCTCAATAGCGTGTGATGGAAGGGTATTGAATTTCTTCCACGGGTTTTTGACTGGCATTGTAGTGGCGGGCTCGTCACCTGAACCGGGCCGGTCGCGGAGCGTGTTTGTGCGGTTGCTGAGACTGATGCTGACTACTGTCTGAGCTTCTCCCAGTTTGAATGCATCGTCAAGAGAAAGATCTGTTCTCTGCAGGATAAAGACGCAAGCCTGATACTGTCATGGTCTTCATGTCCTCTCTCACTCTGTAGGAATATCTCCCTCTCTCCATCTCTCGGGCTGTCTGTTTCTAGAGGAACTGTGGAATGAAGCTCTTTACGGAGGGAGCTTCCTGCTGAGCTGTGTACAGAATGAGGACAAATAAAAAAAATAAAAAAAAACAAGCTAGTAAATCCTTTTGCCGCAAGCCTGAAAAACTCCCTCTACATGGCAGAGAGACATTTTGCGTATGTATTTTAGATGAGCGAGTGTCATGCAAGTGCTCGGTGCCATGCCGGGTTTCAGCGAATTAAGAGAAAAAAATGAAAAGCCATGGCATTCTTTCATTAAATAAAAGCTTTTATTAAGATGGCTAAGGACAAAAAAGAATCTCTCAAAGCATTTCAGCTTGTGGCTTCATCAGGGACAGCCACAATACAAACTCTACATAGGAGTTTACAACAATACAAAACAAAACTATATACAATAAACAAACACTGATACCAAAACCACATTTCTGTAAAAGGTCACAAGGTCAATCTATAAATGAGACCCTACAGGTCTCCAATCTCATCATATGCCTATAGAAATGGGCTAAGATCAAGATCTTCTGATCAAGTTTCTGTTGTCTATTTCCTACATGTATCTGGAATATGATCAATATCTAATACGCTAAGCATAGAAGAATTTAATTCAAAAAGTCAATGGAAAAAAGTCAATGGAAAATGGTTCTACATAGAACCATGAACAGTCAAAGAACCCTTTGCATGATTAAAGGGTTCTTTGCATTGTGAAAGGGTTCTTTAGAATGTGGTGTAAATGGTTTTACATAGAACCTTATTGAAAAGCATTCTATATAGCACCAATAAAAAAACAACAATAGAAGAACACGTTTGAGTGCTATATAGAACCATCTACACCACATTCTCCATCAATCTGAAGAACCCTTTCATGATGTAAACTCTTTAATCACGTAAAGGGTTCTTTGAGTGTTTATGGTTCTATATACAACCATTTTTTTAAAGAACCCTTGCAGAACCATCTTTTCTAAATGTGTTTACCCATATAAAACACTTAACATTGTGGGAATTCCAGACTATTAATAATGTAGGTAGTTTTACAATTCATGAAATGTTTAATAGTACATTCTGTACCAGACACAGTGTCATGGAGCTGTGAGCTGTACTGCAAAGTTGGCTTGTCATCTTTGTACATACAACCTCATTTCAAAAAAAGTTGGGACGTTGTGCAAAATGCAAATAAAAACCGAATGCAGTCATGTGCAAATCAGTTAAGCCCTATATTTAATTGAATTTTGAATTTGATGTCAGCAACACATTTCAAAAAAGTTGGGACAGGAGCAACAAAAGATTGGTAAAGTTGGGTAATACTAAAAAAAACACCTGGAGGTTAGTTGGCAAAAGGTCAGTAACATGATTGGGTATAAAAAAGCATCTCAGAGAGGCGGAGTTCACCACTCTGTGAAAGACTGCATGATCAAATTGTGCAACAATTCAAAAATAACGTTTCTCAACGTAAAATAGCAAAGAACTTGGAGATTTCATCATCTGTGGTACATTATATCATTAAAAGATTTTGACAATCTGGAAAAATCTCTGTATGTAAGGGACAAGGCCAAAAACCAGTATTTGCTGGCTGTGATCTTTGGTCCTCAGGTGGCACTGCATTAAAAACAGATCAGATTCTATAGTAGAAATAGCTGCATGGGCTCAGAAACACTTCTGAAAAACCATGTCTGTTAAAACAATTCATCACTGCATCCACAAATGCAAGTTAAAACTCTACCTTCCAAAGAAGAACCAAACAAAAGTAGGATCCAGAAATGCTGCCGCCTTCTCTGGGCCCAAGCTCATTTAAAATGGACTGAGGTGAAGTGGAAGAGTGTTCTGTGGTCTGACAAATTGAAATGTGAAATTCTTTTTGAAAATCATTGATGCTCTGAGCTTGTTATCAGTGCACAGTTCAAAAGCCACCATTAATGCTAAATGATATATACAGGATTCAGAGCAACATATGCTACTACCCAGATGACGTCTTTTTTAAGGAAGGCCTTGCTTATTTCAGCATTGCATGGCTGTATGGTAAAAGAGTCCGTGTGCTAAACTGACCTGCCTGCAGCACTGAAAAACCCCACTGAAAACAGTAGGCACATTATAAAATGAAAAATATGACAAAGGAGACCCTGAACTGTTGAGTAGCCAAAATCCTATATCAGACAAGAATGGAAAACATTTCACTTTCAGAAGTACAGCTATTCATCTCTGCAGTTCCCAAATGCTTACAGAGTGTTGTTACAAGAAGATGAGCACAGTGGTAAACAGGCCCTCCGTCCCAACTTTTTTGGACCGTGTTGTTGGCATCAAATACAACATGGGTATATATTTTTCAAAAAAAAAAGACAATTTCTCAGTTTCAACATTTGATATTTTGTCTTTTGTACCATTTTTAATTCAACATAACATTATATGATTTGCATACCAATGCATTCTGTTTTTTGGAAATGGTGTTGTAGGAAGGAAGCGGCATTTATTGATCTTTATTTATAAAGCGTTGTTGAAACAACATCCACCATATGCTTCATCTTATGGTACAGTTAAAATATGTGTTAGAAATATTGACTGGCTGGTGTTGAGTGGATCATTCTCATCCGCAGAATTTGGTACGAAAGCTTTTTCATGTAACACCCTGTTAGTGCGGAATAACTTTCAACTGAGTGCTTTTAAATAGTTTGGTAGGTGAGAGTTGTAGGTGTTATTCTGTGAAATTTATGGCTTGTTTTATTTATTTTGTTTGCTCTAATCGTTTTATTGATTTATATATTTTGTGTTTTCTGTCATTTCTGATTACTACTATTATTGTATTTTTATGAATGATTTCAAGGGCTACTACTAGGTCTCAGTGAGCTAACCTGCCCTTGTATTAATTAAAGAGAATAATGAGAGAATAATAGTAAGACTGCTGCTTGTTTCTTATTCATATTTGCCTTTTTAAAGGCTATTGGTTCAATATTCACTGTTGTCTCTTTCAACTCTCAGTTCCTTACTATGTAACTAGGTCATGAGAATTGAAATTTCCATGGGAAATGTTCCAGTTTTTCCTAACTCCCCACAAACTCCTCTTGTCATCTCTTCCCTGATCTCCCTTGATGTCTTCAAGCGAGGTCAAGGTAAGAATAAAGGATAAATCTGTCAGACTAGTTGATGCCCCCATAGAGTCACTGACCAAACCTTGCGATTCTCCATGGGTTTCGGATTCTCATTGCCCTCACCAGGTGCTTTCACAGGGTCAGAACTGTCCCATTTTGGGATGACGTGTCAGATGCTCTGTTTTGTTGCGTTGTCACAACTTGCTGCTGAACAGTGATTTGATTAGCGAAAGAAAATCACTTTGCGTTCAATGTCAAAGTCAATACAATAGATTGGCACTCTCTTTTATCTCCTCTGGTAAGAGCTGGTGCTTTGATCGCCTCGATGCTCCCTGACAACAATGTCATTTCAGAGCCTTTGATGTAAAATTGGATGTTGGATATGGTTGGGTTTTTCAAAGCTTACTTCTTTTTTAGTAACAAATAAGTGCTGAACATGAAATTGTGTTTGCTGTTGTCTTCTTATTTTGTGATTTTATACACACAAAGTTGCAGGGATCACACCCTAAAGCTCAAATGTTTCTGTGGACAAGTGCTGCCAAGTGAAGTCCCAAGGTTGGCAAGTATACCCATAGATTAAGCTCACTTCTGGACCAGAAGTTCCCAATTCCCTCCCCTGGACAAGCCCAGGTTAGCATTCTTGCTTCTGTAACTCATCCAATACCTGTCTGGAAGGTCTTGGCAGTGATTGATGGCTTGTGTCAGGCGTGTTATGGCAGGGAAAACAATGCTCTGCACTAGTTGGATACTCTAAGAGTTTCAAACGCTGGTCAGTGGTGGTTGGGTAAGTCTGAGATTCCTGGTATTACTGGCCTGTCCTGAAATCCACACTTGCAAAATTGTCTACTTTTGTGCATGTTAATATGCTTTCTGGTCATTTTATAAATGTGTCCCATTTGTCAAACATGCAAAAGCACATAATACACACTAAAAGCACCTTTAGGTAAACGTTAGCATTCAAAAGTTTGGAATGACTTTTCAATGAAGCAACAACCAAAATGCATTATATTGAAAAAGCAATGATCAAATAGATATTCATAGTAATTTTATTTTGGGAATTGACTATAAATAGATATAATTAAATACCATTTAATATTCCTTAACTTCATGTTGTCCTCAAAATACTCTAAATTGTGAAAAAAAAAAAACACTGGTCATTTTTTGGTGTCTTGTTTATGACATTTCGATCTACATTTTAGAAGTTATCACTGAATAATGATTGAATCTTCAGTTGTTCCGAAACAGAAAAGTTATTACTCTTTTTAAAGCTTATTACTAGTTATTTTTGCCTCTTGTACCCGTGCATTAATTACGGCAATAGCTCTAGATCTACCTTCCTGCAGGCTTTGGCTCCAACTGCCACTTGATCTCTCAAATGATTGCCTTCAGAAGTCCTTGATTAGCTGAATGAGGTCTGTTAGAGTTGGGGCAGAAGGTTGGTGACCAGTGCTCTACACTGTGTGTCTAATCTAAGAATACCATAACCTTTATCTCATTGGTGTGAATCTCGAGGCATAACCTACTAAAACAGTGGAGAATTGGTTCAGAAGTTGAAGGCCTAAAAGGTGAAACTGGGTCTCCTGGGTTTAGTCGGGGCGAACAAGGCTGCGAGTGTTCGGTGCAGAGTGTCTTTGCCTGTGTGAGTGACAGGTCAAGAGCAGAACAGATGTTTAAGCAGCTTGTCTGAAGCTGTGGAATTGGAAGACCTTGTTGGAAGACATGTTCTCCACCATGTTCTCACGTTCTCGCTCTCTGACATTGCCACCCTCTATATTAAGCATTCGCCCTCTCTGCCTTTAGTGAACTCTCTGAAATGTTCTCTCTCCCCACGCTTTTTCTCTTCCTCTTAGTCTCTTTTTTTACGTTATTGCCTTCATGGAGCCTTATTTATAAAGGCTGTCTGCCCAAACCCTCTGGAGACTTGCAGTGGAGGATGCTACATAGTGGCATGTCTACTAAATGCTTTACTTTTTGAAACTTAAGGTAATACTTCAGCAAAATTCGACACAATTTTCATCATACCCTGAATATCGTCGATTGGCCGAAGGCTCCTTTGGGTCTGAAGCTGAGCTACGAGGCTATTGTAGGTAAGAAGTAATGGAAGCTTATAGTCCACCAATTAGCGTGATGCTAACTGTATGCCTAATTCATCATGCACTTGCCTCAAACCGTCAAGATGTTAAGTAATCTCAAATAGGCTTAAATGGCTATGACATACTGTTATCTATAATCACGGACGAAAGTATGAACCATAATTTAGACGTCTGGTTCTAGCTATGCAACCTATTTTTATCCATTTTTATTTATAGTCTAAAGAACCAAACATGCCTTGCCTGATCGATTGCATTTGAGGCTAGACAGGAACTTCACCGCATCTTTTCAAACTGCCTTATGGCAGGTCAAACACTGTACGGCTCAACACACTTAGAGGGAAATGCTAATAGCTAATTCTGTTAGGGGGGATCATGCTAGGTGATGGGAGAGGGGGGGTCCATCCTTCCCACCCATAGAGAGATGACAGTTATGCTCTGTTGGACTGCCAGCCTTGAATAACAGTGCCATCACCAGGGGCCGAACCCTCGATCTCTTTACCATAGGGCCAATGCTTAGACAGCTCCTCTCTTTGAAGTTCACTGGACCTTGAATGAATATACTTTGGCAAAGTTCTTGATTGTTTGGGCAGAATTTGACTGGTCAGAATTCCGACTGGATGGTCTGAACTTGTTCAAAGCCTTGAAGCTTTGAAAGCAGGTTTTACAATGAATGTTGTCATGTTTTTGAGAAAGCAAATATTTGTGTTTAAATGGAAATGTATGGATAATATGATGATACTTTTTGCTATCAGGATCAATTTCACACTACATCACAGTATGCTTTTCTGAGCATGTCATGAAAATCTGTTCTTAAAGAAACTGACCAACTGCATGTTTCATTACAAAGGGAGCATAAGTCTTGTTTTTATTGGATTTAGTTCAGCACAACTTATCAAACTTCATGAAAATGAAATATCATGATTTGTGTTGTGTATCTTGAAAATGCCTTGAAGTATACACCAATAAACCATTGCCCTGACCTTGCCCAGAGCATTACCGGCTTGTCTTCTTCCCACAGTGCATCCTGGTACCATCACTTCCTCAGGTAATCGCCACAGACATACCTGGCTGTCTACATGATGTAAAAGAAAATAGGATTCAGTAGACCAGGTTATCTTCTCCAAGGTCCAGTGCTGATGCTTGCGTACCCATTGTAGGTGCTTTCAACAGAGGACAGGGTCAGCATAGACAGTCTGACTGGTCTGTGGCTGCGCAGCCCCATACACATCAGGGTGGGATGCACTATTTGTTGTGACACATTCTTTGTCCATTGTTAAAATTTCTGTGACTTGCACCAAAGTAGCCCTCCTGTCGTTGCTGACCAGATGGGCTAGTCTTTGTCACCCTTTGATGAGCCTTGGGTGCCCAGCACCCTGTCACTGGTTCTTGGTTTGTCCCTCTTTGGACCACTGTTGGTAGGCACTCAAAACTGCTGACCAGCGTCCCCACAAGACTTGCTGTTTCATAGATGCTCCCAGTCACCTGGCCTCAATGATTTGGCCCTTGTCAAAGTTGCTCAGGACTTCATGCTTGCCCCATTGTCTATGAGAACCAACTGCGTATCGTCCAGTATATCCCAAACCTTCAAATGCGCCATTGATCCAAGATAATCAACATTACTCGCTTGATCTGTAAGTGATCATAGTGTTTTGGTTCAGTGTATGTTAGAATTTTTCTTTACTTTTAAATGCTTTTTCCTTAAATAATAATTAAATAAGTCAATGATAATAGGAAATCCATATTTTCCTTCCTTACCATTACGTACTCGCGAGTGAAACGCAGTATCTGAGAGATAATAGGTGGGGGTAGTGGGAGGGGAAGGTGATATACATGATACTATTGGTCAATATTATTTTGTCCTGCCTGCTGATGAATGGTGATGTCATCAAAAGCTAGAAGATGCTTTCATGGTGAGGTAAAGGTCATTACTTTTTAATGGAAGATTACGAGAAAACAAGAATTTAGTCTGCTTAATTTGACCAGGAACATGAACTGACAAGGCAAAAAAGGTCAGTTTTGATTTCAAGTCCATCTCTCTGTCTCTCTTTCTTTCCCTCTCTAACTCTTGCTGTATCCCTCTGTCAGAAGGAGGTGTGGGGGGCATGAATAATGCAGTGGGGGTAGGGTGCTGACAGCTGAGCTAAGAGAGAGAGAGAGCTGGAGAAAGAGTAAGGGACAGACAGAAAGTAAACACTAGTACTTTATGGTGCTGCATAAAGTGGGCATTACATGCATATACTGTGTGCTGTGTGCATTTTCTTCTAACAGCATCCCCTCTGCAAATCCCTCCTCATTAATAGTGAATTGCCCCCCTTGTAGCTTCTTGCACACTTACTGAAAATCCCCCCAAATGTCTTGATATTGAAGTGTCAGCCTTCACAGAACATTCCAGCCAAAATGCATTATTTAACGTTGCTTACAGTAAGTGCATTAGGGGAGATTTAGCTTACGTTACTCACACTAGAAGTGAAGAATGATTAGTGCACTGTAAGAATTGCTGCAAAATGTAAAACTATGGTTAATGTTAGCAATAAGCTAATGTATGGTTAGTTCATAGAGTTAAAACTGTGGATTAAGATGCATTGAGAGTGGTTTAATAGCTATGGGTGTGTTTAGAGTGAATTTATAGTACATTTGCTCCAAAGGGGGTGCATTGTCCCACCAAACTGTGCAATTTCACAGAAAATTGGATTGCACGTTTTCGGTAGGCCGGTCCAGCACCAGTTTATGCAGCCAAACACGTGCAGAATGTTTCTCAACATGGTCGTAGTGAAAGAAACATGGACGTCCCTGAAAAAGATTCTAGAAGTCTAGAAGGCAGCATTTGTTCCATTATTGCTATAAACAATCTATACATTTGACTCATCATACCACAGTACACATTTCCAGTGTTCATCAGTCCATTTCAGATGAGCTCCAGCCCAGAGAATTCGGCGGCGTTTCTGGATGTTGATGACATATCACTTCCACTAGTATCACTTTACTAGTATTTGTGGATGCATTTTTGACAACAGTTTGCTAAAGTATTCCTGAACACATGTGGTGATATCCATCACAGAAGCATGCTGGTTTTAAGGCAGCGCTGTCTGAGGGGTCATAGGTCAAGGGCATTCAGTTCTTTTTGGCCTTGCCCCTTGTCTTTGTACTGTTTTGCTAAAATACAGGCCAAAGTAGAATCACTGCTTTCTGATTTTAATTGCATTTCACACACTGTCCTGACTTTTCTGGAATTGGGTTTGTACAAAGTTGGAGATATTTAATAGAAAATCTGTCATTCTGCTGTCCATTAGGGAACTGGGAAACTGTTGCAAGCTTTATTATGCATCTGATTGCGTATGAACGTCAGTGATGAGATATACATGTCTAACATGTCTAAAACCAGCAAGGTGAAAATGCTAATGCACTGCAAAGTAATGAGGTGTGAAATTGCACACTATGTTTACGACGACTGAATTTCCACTAGATTTTGCACTTTTTAATTGGTGGCAGAGTCAGTGCAGTACTGTAACTTTACTCATTCGCATAATCAACTGAACACCCAGGGTCGTTACTCGCTTTAAGACGTAGAAGCTGTTGCATAGGGTTCCCCGGAGCTACTAGGGGCCCCACAAGTCAGGGGTGTAGCTATGGTTTGGGGGGACCTGGGAGGGCCTAGACCACAGAATCTGAAAAGATGAAGACAAAAAGATTGGCATTTTTTAAGAGCACACCACTGAAGCACACATTTACTTTATTTAATAAATGATTGAGGTGGGCTGGGGACTGAAAAGAGCCTGACTGCAGTTGTTTACTGCTTTTGTGTTTTGCAGATACTTTCACTTTCTTTTGGTCTTTCATATTTTCCTACTGCAACCATTTTTGCAGTGGTGTTGGCCTAAATATCTCCTTTCAGAGAAAAATATTCAAAGCAGACGGTGTTTGTTTTATTTACTTGTTTTTCTCCTTGACTTCTGGTTCTTCTACCAGGTCGCTCCAGCTACACTGTCCAAAGGGAATAGTGCTAAACCCAAAGACTGCGTTCACAAAAAGTTATAAATGTGCTTGTAGCTCTTCGTAACATGGTAACAATGCTTCATAAGTATACTAATAAACACTAATAATACCTTATAAGGTAGTAATGTAATTACTATAATTAATTCTTTGATGACTTCTTGTAACACAAGTGGCACTATGCATTACTTTACTGGATAATGACCTGTGCACAATTGTAACTCCCCTATTATACTTATTAACAAGCATAAAACATTATAAGCATTTAAAATGCCATCGCTGAGTGCTTCACGTAAAGTGACTGATGTTTTTAGTTATTGACATTTGAATGTTAAATGTGACGTGTACTGTGTCTAACAGTGTGTGCTCTACTCTATTATATATATATATATATATATATATATATATATATATATATATATATATATAAGACTAGGTGCCATTTATTTATTCTGGTTATGTTTGGTAATTTTAGGATAAACAAATTACATTGGATAGTTATGTGTTATAACATGTTTTTGAAGCACTATAAGTGTTTATAAATATGTTTAGAAAGTATTGGTACCAAGTTACAAAGAGTTATACACACATTTATAATGGCTTTTTAATACTTCATAGAAAGTTTTATTTGAAGACTGTTTTGCTTTACAATGCCCTGAATGTACCTCTCCACCATAGATTTTAGATCAAAATCTTATCAGAAATATTGTAAAACAATGTCCTAGTTATCAGGCAGTGCATTCATAACCATTGTTTGTACTAACTTTCTGTGAGGGAGCTTTTAGAGGTGGATGTCTGGTTCCTATCACCACCACTGTGAACAATTTCTGTTACTGTTTTCTAAAATGGAGCATTTCACACCAAAACACTCTGAACGACTTTGCATCTTAAACTGTTTGATTATGCAGAAATAAAAAAAAATCAACTGAATTCAATTTAACATCACCCAAGAAAAAAGCAGTATTCTCAGCCAAAACAATAACTCAGCACTGCCAGTCACTCCAGCATCAGGCCATGCTGACCTTAAAGGCAGCCCTTAAGCTGGTTATTGTCCACCCTGCTGTCCTCAACACTGTGTCATGTGTTTAGGGACAGTAGGGGTGAGGACACAGCTGGGAGAAAACAGCAGGAAAAGACTGGACAGGAAGAAAATAAGTGCACTGTCTCTTATGTAGTGTTAGCTCATGTCTAGAGCAGTCTAATTGTGCTGCTTTGCTGTATTATTTAAACAAAATTATGTAACTAATTGCATTTACATTCAATTTACATTGTCTATCAACAAGTTTTCTGACTTGCGAGACTCATAAACTTACTGACCTCTAACCCAGTGGCCCAGCACTGTTGACCACTCAAAGTAAACTGACTTACACTATATGGCAAAAAATATGTGAACGCCGGAACATCACACCTACATAAGCTTGTTGGACCTCCCACTCCAAAAACATGGACGTTAATATGGAGTTGCCCCCCTTTGTGACTATAACAGTGTCCACTCTTCTGGGAAGCTTTCCACAAGATTTTGGAGTGTGTCTGTGGGAATTTCTGCCCATTCAGTCTTAGGAGCGTTTGTGAGGTCAGGCACTGATGCTGGACGAGAAGGTCTGGCTCTCAATCGATGTTCCAGTTCATCCCAAAGGTGTTTGATGGGGTTGAGGTCAAGGCTCTGTGCAGGCCACTAAAGTTCCTCCACACCAAACTCATCAAACCATGTCTCACTTTGTGCACAGGGGCTCAGTCATGCTGGAACAGGAAAGGCTCTTCTCCAAACTGCGGACACAAAGCATGAAGCATATAATTGTGTAAAATGGCTTTGTTTGCTGTTGCATTAACTTCACCCTTCACTAGAACTAAACTTAAAAAAAAGGCCCAGCTCATTATCCCTCCTCCACCAAACTTTACTGTTGGCACTGTGCTTTCAGGTTGGTAATGTTCTCCTGGTATCCACCATACCCCATATTCATCCATCAGACTGCCAGATAGTGAAGCGTGATTCATCACTACAGAGAACATGTTTCAGCTACTCCAGAGTGCAGTGGCGGCACTTTACACCACTCCAGCCGACGCTTGGCGTTGCATATAGTGATCTTAGATTTATGCGCAGCTGCTCCACCATGGAAACCCATTTCATCAATCTCCTGACACACAGTTCTTGTGCTGATGTTGCTTCCAAAGGCAGTCTGGAACTCTGTAGTGAGTGATGCAACAGAGGATTTCTGACTTATATGCTACACCCTTCAGCACTTAGCTGCCCACTTTGTTAGTTTGGGTGGTCTACCACTTTATGGCTGAGTTGTTGTTGCTTCTAGACACTTCTACAGTAATAGCACTTACAGTTGTCTGGGGCAGATCTAGCAGGGCAGAAATGTCACAAACTGACTTGTGGCAGAGGTGGCAACCTATAATAGTTTCACGTTTAAAATTACTGAGCTCTTCAGCACAACCCATTCTACTGTTTGTCTATGGAGATTGCATGGCTATGTGCTTGATTGTATACACCTGTAATTAGTAATTAGGAGGAGTGTCCACAAAGTTTGGCCATATAGTGTATGTAGATAGTCTTAATCTGGATCTGATTGGTACTGAATGATCCTCATGACTAATGTACTAGGATCAAATTGGGGGGGAAAGTATTATTATCAGTATATAAGATTATTATCTATCCATATTATCACTACCAAGTCAGAACAGTCTGTTGTTTGGAAGCAGTGAAGCCAACAAAGCGAGCGAATTAAATTCAATTGAAAGAGACAGAGACACTGAGAATGTGTGTGTATCAGGTGACTCACCTGACTTCTGTCTCTGTGATATAATTAACTCTCTCTCCCTGGGGAGCGGGAGTGTTAACAGTTAAAGTCGGAAGGAAGACGAGGCAGTGTGAGCCCTGGATAAGTTGTAGGGCGCTCACACTGCCTAATTGAAGTGCTTGTGAGTGATGGATGTATATGCTCTTCTCTGCTCATTTGAAGCAGGTGTGTATCTATAGGTGTGAAGAGAAGCTGCTACCTTCAAGCTAAGCTAGGTGTCAATAAGTAATACAGTGTATGTAGTGTGATACATCTGGCATATTTCCATTAATGCATATTTCATTTTCCTCAGTAATAAATGTCATTAGCAAAATCTACTTAGAAGATGCAAATCCAAAGTTAAACAGATGTGAATTCTCTGAGGAGAATCTGGAGAAACTCTAATCTTTGGCTGAAACGGTGCTGTCACCACTGGACAAGCTCAACGAGCACAGTAATCATACTGGACAAGCTCTGAGTTTGTGGACAGAGTTCATTGGCAAAGGGCAAGATAATCATACTGGACTAGCGCTGGGGTTATTGCAATTGAAAATGTGTCACGGTACCATACAGAGCACTCCTAATCATACCTGACAAGTTCCAAGTTGGTTTCAGTTGAGCTTGGTAATTGTACTGGACAGTTTCTGAGTTTATTGATCATGAATAGTAATCATTCTGGACAGTCTCTGACTTTGTTGACCAAGACCATTGCAATTGCACTGGATAATCTTCGGGTTTGTGCCTAATAAACATAGAGGGCAAGTCCTGAATAAGTCAGTGACAAGGATGAGTTCTGAGTTCACTGACCAAGAGTAGTGAACATACTGGACTAGCTCTAAATATGTGGACAGAGTTCACTGGCTAAACGCAAGATCATCATTCTGGACAAGTGCTGAGTTTATTGCAACAGAAAACGTGTCAATACTGGACTTGTTCTGAGTTTATTGCAATTAACCAACTTCTACATCTGAGTTTGGGCATGGTAATCATGAAGGACAGTCTCTGAATGTTTTGACCAAAGTTAGTAATCATACTGGACAGTGTCTGATGTCACTGATCGAGTTGTAAACATTCAGAACAAGCTCTTCATTCATTCACTCAAAGCAGAATAATCATACTCGACAATCCCTGAGTTCATTTATCACTAGATCGTATTGGACAAGCTTTAAATATAGTGGCCAACAGCAGAAATCATACTGGACAAGCTCTAAGTTTGTGAATAGAGTTTATTGGCAAAGGACAAGATAATCATACTGGACTAGTGCTGAGTTTATTGACTATGCATAGTAATCTAATGTGTACCAAAAGCATTATGATTGTACTGAACAATCTTCATGTTAACTGCAATTGTGTCTGGATGAGTTCTGAATTTATTGCAGTTGAATATGATAATAATATCATCATACTGGACTCACTAAAATGTCACACTTTTACTAAGCATTCATAATCATAACAGTAGCTCTGAGTTTCTTGCCACATGCTATGGTAAACAATAGGGGACAGACTCTTGAGTTTATTGACCAGGACTAGTAATCATACTGGACAAGCTCTGAGTTCACTGACCAAATGTGATTGTGTTTATTGCAGTTGTACCTGGTAATTATACTGGATAAGCTCTGAATTTATTGCATTTGAGCATGTTAATCATACTGGACTTGATTTGTGTTGACTGACCAAGAGCATGGAAATTGTACTGGGTTTTTAGAGTTTATTAGTTGAGCACGTTGTATGAAATTTGAGTTCAATGTGATTAAACACGGTCATTAGTGGACTAGCTCTCAGTTTATCAACAAAATGTTTGGTAATCACACCATCCTTGACTTTTATTAGCCAAAAGAAGAGCAATCATACTGGAACTCTGAGAAAATTGTATTCATTTGAGTTTATTACCATTAAAATGGTAGTCTTATAATAATAGCTTTAGGTAATTAAAATGGTAATTATTAGTCAATAAGCTTAAATTTAAACTATATATGCCCTATTTGCATGGGACTCATACCAAAAAATCTTTAAGTTTACAGGCTTAGAGCATGGTAGGATGAATGTTAAGTTTACTGCAATACTGAGCATGGCATACTGGGCTATCTCTGAGTTTATTGATAATAAACATGCTGTAATCATACTGAAAGGTGAGGAGTTTGTTGACCAAGAGCAGGAATCATACTGGACAAGCTCAGAGTTAATTGACCAACAATAATAAAGACACTGGACAAGTTCTAAGTTCATTGATCAAGAGTAGTAATAACACTGGACAAGTTCTCAGTTCATTGACCAAGAGAAGTAATCACACTGGACAAGTTCTCAGTTCATTTACTAAGAGAAGTAATCACACTGGACAAGTTCTCAGTTCATTCACCAAAAGTAGTAATCACACTGGACAAGTTCTCAGTTCATTGACCAAGAGAAGTAATCACTCTGGACAAGCTCTGAGTTCATTGACCAAGAGACGTAATCACACTGGACAAGTTCTCAGTTCATTTACTAAGAGAAGTAATCACACTGGACAAGTTCTCAGTTCATTCACCAAAAGTAGTAATCACACTGGACAAGTTCTCAGTTCATTGAGCAGGAGAAGTAATCACTCTGGACAAGCTCTGAGTTCATTGACCAAGAGAAGTAATCACACTGGACAAGTTCTGAATTCATTGACTAAGAGCAGGAATCACACTGGACAAGTTCTCAGTTCATTCACCAAGAGTAGTAATCACACTGGACAAGTTCTGAGTTCATTGACTAAGAGTAATAATCACACTGGACAAGTTCTGAGTTCATTCACCAAAAGTAGTAATCACACTGGACAAGTTCTCAGTTCATTGACCAAGAGAAGTAATCACTCTGGACAAGCTCTGAGTTCATTGACCAAGAGAAGTAATCACACTGGACAAGTTCTGAATTCATTGACTAAGAGTATTAATCACACTGGACAAGTTCTGAGTTCATTGACCAAGAGAAGTAATCACACTGGACAAGTTCTCAGTTCATTGAGCAGGAGAAGTAATCACTCTGGACAAGTTCTGAGTTCATTGACCAAGAGAAGTAATCACACTGGACAAGTTCTGAGTTCATTGACCAAGAGTAGTAATCACACTGGACAAGCTCTGAGTTCATTGACCAAGAGTAGTAATCACACTGGACAAGCTCTGAGTTCATTGACCAAGAGTAGTAATCACACTGGACAAGTTCTGAGTTCATTGACTAAGAGTAGTAATCACACTGGACAAGTTCTGAGTTCATTGACTAAGAGAAGTAATCACACTGGACAAGTTCTGTGTTCATTGACCAAGAGTAGTAACATACTGGACTATTTTTGAGTTTAATGGTTATAGAATAGTAATCATACTGTATATGTTTTGAGTTTGTTTATGGGCAATATACTAAAAGAGCTTTTAGTTTTTAGAACATATTAATAGTTGGTGTAAATTATTATAATTAAAATCAGTAATCATTGATGATGAGCTTTGCTTTTGAAAATGCATTTGTTTTGCAGTTGAGCATAGGAATCATACTGAACTAACTTTGAGTTTGCAGGCCAAGAGCATGGATAACTGAGTTTATTGAAATATTGAGCATGGCTGTCATACTGGACGATTTCTCAGTTTAATGATAAGACAAAGTGTAATCATACTCGACTATCAGTTTGCTGAAAAACACAGAAAATATGCTTCTTGTGCTTATATTGCATTGGTTATTGTGTTATTTAATAGTCTCTTCAAGCCAGCTCACCATTTGCAGCCATTCTTGTTTTCTAAATATTTACAGAATAAGCCACTTCACTGATTGTTATTAAATCTGTATGTGAATTAGAAAATACTGTCAATATGTAATGTTTGAGTCCCTTTGTTATGAAAGGCTGTAAAGAAAACAGCTGAATTGTGTTATTTATGAGCCTGAAAAGAGGGTGTTGTTTTTGTTAAAAAGACAAAAGATAGAGAGAGAGAAAAATCAGACACACGAGGTCGATGCTGTCAGTCATTCTTTCAGCTCTCATTGTGGTTACTGTTGTCATTTAGTAAACGAGTAAACAACTCTAAAACAGCTCCCCTTGATAAAAATAGATAGCTCAGATAGCACTTTTGGCACTATCTGCGTGGAAACTGGCGGGGCGGATTAAGATCACCTTTGAAGTGAAAATGGGAGAAAATGGAGTCACTCGCAATCCAGCTGCCGATCGCTGCGAGCCACCGAACAAACAGCGGCAGACGGAGGGGAAAAGGAGGGAGGAAAAAAAAAAACAAACATTGTGTTTTTCTTTTTTTCTGACAAAATAGCGTGTCTGTCTCAATTTCATATCAAACGAGAACGCACGGAATTGGAAGTGTCACTGCGAATTGCATTGTTTTGCTTTTCTTTTAGCTCGTGTTATAGGGAGCGGAACGAGAAGTGAAGGCCTGGGGCTGCACGAATACACACGCACTCCGCTCGGAGTACACAATGCAACAGATTACAGAAATGCAATGTTGGTTATATACAGAGAAATATATATACAGATATACATTAGTATAATGTAACAACAAGCAGGTCATGTGAAATGAAGGACAAGGTGAAAAACAAATAGCGAGCCAAGCAATGTTTTGCCACTTTTGCAGGGCATTTTCCCATCCCATGGTTCACAGCTTCAGTAGTTTGGCATATAAGAAGCAGAATTCTAGGCTGAGTTACTACTTAATGTTAATTTGGCCAGTAGTCCTTGAAAACACTGTAAAAAACACTGTAACAGCCAGTTTTCAACAGCATTATCCTGGTACCTTGCTAGAAAACCAGCAGTATGGTTCGTCTCCAATAAAACCAGCATATTTTGTGTTCTGGATGCTGATATGCTGGTCAGCCAGTATGACCATGCCGGGTGACCGACTAAACCAGCTCCAGACCAGCATAAAAACCATAAACAAACATGGACTTTAAGCTGGACTAGTTTTTTTGCCAGCAGTGTATGCAGCACTGCCTTCAAAACATCACATCGCATTACTGAAATGACAAAAATCTGTGGAATGACAAAATAAAAGCTGAATTAGTAAGGTAGCTGGCTATGTAGATACCTCGGTAGGCTTTTTTTCCCTGCCTGAAAAGTGCAAAAATATTTTTCTGGTGTCCATTTAGTGCTGAATAAAGACAGGATTGCTGTTTTATTTACAATTTCGTTCAATAACTGGGGTAAACGTTACACTGTAGGCATAAGTGGCCAGTTAGTGGAAGTACAAGGTGGGTGTTTCCAATATAGTGGCCTGTTAGTGGAAATGAAAGGTGAGTGTTTCTAATAAATTGGTCAGTTAGTGGAAGCACAAGGTTGGTGTTTCTAATAAAGTGGCCAGTTAGCGGAAGTAAAAGGTGGGTGTTTCTAATAAAGTGGCCAGTTAGTGGAAGTACAAGGTGGGTGTTTCTAAAAAACTGGCCAGTTAGTGGAAGCAAAAAGTAGGTGTTTCTAATAAAGTGGCCAGTAAGTAAAAGTACAAGGTTGGTGTTTCTAATAAAGTGGCCAGTTAGTGGAAGCACAGCGTAGGTGTTTCTCTTTCTCCTGGAGTTTGTGAGTATTTAGTGCAATATCTGGAAATTTCTTTCCACTAAATGTTCATTGTATAATAGATTAGCCTGTGGGTGGATTTGAGCAGCAGGCCATAAAGACTTAGAAGCTATAGAGGTGGAGGTTAGTGTTTTAAAATGAATCTATTTCTGTGTGTGTGTGTGTGTGTGTGTGTGTGTGTGTGTGTGTGTGTGTATTAGTGAGTGTGTGAAGTCTCTGTGCTGTTGGCTGCGACTGCTGAGCGTTTGACACATACAGTCTGGCTCCATCACGAAAGACAAAGCGAATTCTCAGCGGTGGGCTGGCCTACAAAAGCGCTTTAACCCACCCTCCTACATCCATCACACACACTGCTAGAATGTTCTGTCCAGGATCGCTCTCTCCACGGCCAACTGGCTACTCGCCGCACGAGCCAGACGGTCTGGATAAAACTACTGTGGAAAATTTGTAACAAAATACTTTGTGGCTCAAACCTTTAGAATCAGTTGTGATCTTTTTTGTTATCATATATACAGTAATGACTAATACACTAACTGCAAAAAGGTGGTTTAAATATCATATTCAGTATGTTTTGAGTATTTTAGAATAATATGTTTTGTAATGATAAAAATATACAGTATGAATATGTAGTAATCTGTTGGTGAGTTATCAGCTTTGAAATCTGATCATTTTTTAGAAACGATCCTTCATTCTAGACACTAATTTTCATAAACTTAATTCTTGATATTTAATTACACCTTCAGTCTTAATTTTATTTTTTCTAGGTATTACATTTATTATAACTTTATTCTAGATTTTCATTTATCATAACTTTTAGACACCGATTGCTAACTATTCTACAGATTACTTTGTCCTAACCCTGGATATTAATTTCATTATTACTTATTCTGGATATTTATTTATTACAGCTTCATTCTGGATATTAATTTTATTAGAACTTCATTTTTGAAATTCATTTTTAAAATGATTAGAATTTCATTTTTGACATTAATTTTATTAGTACTTTATTCTGAATAATGTGTTAGAATTTCATTGTGGGGAATTATTTTAGATTTTTTGGAAGTTAATTTTATTAGAATTTGATTCTAGATATTAATTTTATTAATATGTATTTTGGATAATTTTGTTAGAACTTCATTCTGCATATTACTTTTATTAGAACTTTTTTGAACATTTTTGATATTAATTTTATGAGAATTTATTCTGAATATTCATTTTTTAATAACTTAATTATGGGAAATATTTTTTATTCAAATTTAATTCTGGATGATAATTTTATCAGAACTTTATTCAGGAAATTCATTTTTTCAGAACTTTTTTTTAAAATCAATTTTACTAGAACTTTATTTCAGATATGAATTTTATTGAATGCTTACTCTGAATATTTATTTATTTATAACTCCATTTTAGATGTTTATTTTATTAATTACATGCATCACTTTTATTATTAATCCATTCTGGATAATAATTCTATAAGCTCTTCATACTGGGAACATATTTCATTCTAACTTTGTTCTGAGTGTTGATTTCATCATAACTTCATCCTTTATATTATATTTATTATAGCTTCTTTCTGGATATGAATGTAATTAGATATGATGTATCTCTAATTAACTTAATTAAAGTGAAGACACTGGACTCCAGTGGGGGGTCTGCAAGAGCAGACTACAAAACAGTGTTTATAAGTGAAATGTTGAAAAATTGTATTAACACTGCTCTCTCTCACACACACACACACACACACACACACACACACACACACACACACACACATTCAAGAACCTATTTGTGAGCACAGCGATGTTAAACCTACAGTACAAAGCATACAGACGTATAAAAGAAAGTGGCTGCGAAAAAGTGTCTTCAAAGGAATCTTCCTGGATGGATCTTACAGAAGATCAAAAGCACAGCAGAATTAATTAAGACTTTAAAAGAATAATAATCATTAGCTGGTCCTACTGTGGGAGATAATTCAGCTCTGACTGACACTGAGAGAAACCGTAAGATCCTTTCAGGAAAGGAAGGAGAAAGTCAAAGCAAAAAAGTGACAAAACAGGAGTTTCCGAAAAACTGATTAAAAGCTCCAGAGAACATGGGGCTCCTAACAACCACCTGGAAGAGCTGGTCGACCCCAAACTGCCCCCATCAGATAAACAGCACTTAAAGCTTTCATCTCTGAGAGAGAGGAGAAAATCAAGCTGCTTCAGATCTGAAAACATCCACAGGTGTTTCTGTCCATCCTTCCACTGAAAGGATGTGTAGCTGATCAAGAAGAACCTCACTGAGAAAAGGAGACGGACACATCAAACAAAGAAGCTGAACGATGGACTGACCACGCCAGAGTCCAGACCTCAACACCACTGAATGGGTTTGATTACTTCAGAAAATGATCAACCAGCTTCTAAGACTGAACTTTGGAGATTTCTTTGAAAACCCGAAGTCTCCTGGAAAGAATGGAAGCTGTAATGAAGGTAAAGGGTGACGCATTAAATAGGGAATAAATTATGTTATATTTACTTGTTGAGGCTTTTGTGTATCATGATGATGATGATGATGATCATCATCATCATCTTAAACCACTTATTCCAACTAGGATCGCTATAGCAGTTAGGAGAGCAGAGAATCCCAGACGACCCTGTCCCCTGCAACGTCCTCCAGCTCATTCAAGAGGACCCAGAGCCGCTCCCAGGCCAACTTCAAGATATGATCCCTCCAGCGGGTCCATGGACAACCTCAGGGTCTCGTCCCTGTAGGCCGTGCCTGGTAAACCTCCATCCGGAGGCGGCTAGGGTGCATGCTGATCAGATGCCCAAACCACCTCAACTGGCTCCTCTCAATGAGGAGGAGTAATGGCTCTCCTTTGAGTTCTACCTGGATGTCCGAGCTCCTCACCCTATCAAGTAGAGCGTAGCCCACCACCCTGCTCATTTCCACCGCTTGTATCTGTGATCTCATTCTTTCGGTCATTACCCACAGCTCATGACCGCAGGTGAAGGTTGGGATGTAGACCGACCGTTAAACAGAGAGCTTTGCCTTATGGCTCAGCTCCCTCTTCACCACTACAGTCCAGTACAGTGACCCCATTACTGCCGCCGCCTGTCCCAGCCTGCGGCCGATCTCACCATCCCTCTTCCCATCACTCGTGAACAAGACCCCGAGATCCTTAAACTCCTCCACCTGTGGCAGGTCCTTTCCCCTTACCCCCGGGACAGAAACTAGCTTTTGTGTAACGTTCTGCTAAATATATGTTTTGTGCTTTTTTCCCGACATAAAAAATCAATTTAAAGCTACACTGTGTAAGATTTGGGGAATTGGAGACCTCCCTGGTGGAAATGTGTAATTGCATGCAGTGTGTTGAAGAACATTATGTTACATGGTGCTTCGTTCCCCTTCCCCAAGTGGATGAATCTGATGCTTAAAAGAGAATTCAAAGAAAACTCTTTCAAAGTCAAAACTTGGTGCAGGGCGTGTCTTTCAAGGGCATGAGTGAATTATCTTCTGTGGTCATCATATCTTCATCAGTATAATGTTGATTTTGAGATCGTGGGCCTAAACATCGAGCCGGACCCTTTTTTTTTTGAGACTGTACATGTGACATTAACACATAAAGACGTACAACGTAAAGACAACTTCGGCGTCTATGACTTTTAAACAATTATTTCAGGCTTTCCAGGGCGACTCACAGCGGAATGTGTTCACAATATTTTTAATAGGAACCAGGGGTCGCCATGACTACAACACAAATATAGACATTTTATTTACTATCCAAAACCACCAGTGAACCTACACGAGTCTTCTGAGCTTTATATGAAATGTTAATAATGGTAAAACAGTGATTAGTCTGAAAAAATACAAGTTTTCTTCAGGGGCTGTTTTGCCTTACGACACCCTGCATGTATCCCTCCACCATGAATGGATTATGAAAATATATTTTAGGCCTCAATATCAAAAAAAACTCAATATCACAAGACAATGTCAGACAGCGCATTCATAAGCATTTCTGTGGTTGACATCTGGTTCCTATTCCTATCAGCACCAATGTGAATAATTATCACTTCATTTTCTCTGCAACACTAATATAGCAAACATAAAAGGAGATAATGGAAATTAGCATCATGTCTAAATCAACAAGCACTTTTCCCAAACAATGTGGGTTCGTTAAGAAATCTCTAATAGACTTATGTAATGTCTTTAGTCCATGTATAGATAGCGGTGTGTCAGAAACCACATAATCAAGCCCATTAGAGATTACTGAGCAACTCCACACAGTTTGAGGCAAGTATATAAAGGTTTAGCCATGATGCTAATTGGTGTACATAAGCTTCCATTACTTGTTAGCTACGTTAGCCTCATAGCTCCAGCGCAAAAACTTAAGAAGCAAACATCAAACACCAAATGTGTCTTGGACTACATGTGGAGAAACAATGGGAAATGCATTGTTTGATTCTGTTTAGCATTTGTAAGGCATTGTGGGTAATGTAGTTCAAAAAGCGGGTCGGGAGCGAAATCTACACTAATTCTCAGTTCATACGGAAATGTTAACATGCTGTTGTTTGGGGAGACTGTGTATGTGTATGTGTGTGTGTGTGTGTGTGTGTGTGTGTGGCTGTTCTGTGTATTCTTGTATCTGGGTATCATTAATTAATGGATCCGTGTCTGATCTGATAAAGCTGCTGAACTATTGATCTAGAACTGTGCTGCAGGCCACACACTCATTACACACACACACACACACACACACACAACAATTTGTGGGAGTGTAGACTCATTGTCCATTTTATCACTGACCATATAGGTGCACTTTGTAGTTCTACAGTTACAGACTGTAGTCCATCTGCTTCTCTGATACTTTGTTAGCCCCCTTTTACCCTGTTCTTCAGTGGTCAGGACCCCCATGGACCCTCACAGAGCAGGTACTGTTTGAGTGGTGGATCATATGTGCTATATGAGATATATGAGGCAACCATATACAACTGGTTCTCCATCATAGTGGAGACCAGACATTTACGCAAGCAAAGAACCATTTATGCTTTCATATCGTTCTTTGAGTTTGGTCCAAACGTTTGTAGACACCAGCTCATTCAGCTTTATGGGCCTTAGTGGTGAAATTAGCACTATTCCACCTATGATCGATCATTTTTGTCTTCATGCCCGACTCCTATACATTCTCATCCGTCTTCCTTTTCTCTGTTTTATATTGTACTATCGATTTTCAGTGGATTTACAAAGGGGACTTTTTCAGACTTGACCAAGTTGGGACTGTAGCCATAATGAGACTGCATTGTGTACTGGTAGCCCTCTCCTGTTTGTTTCTGATAATAATAATAATAATTCTTCCTAGCTTTCCTTCCATAGAAAACTTTTGATTTCATTAGCACTTTGCTATAATTTTTAAGCCATTGCTCCAGTAGCTGCCATGATTTTTCTCTTAATATATTACTCAATTAAAAAATAATCAATTAAAATATACACTCTCTATAAAATGGCTTAGTAATTACTTTGCTATTTGAATATTAAAAGGTAAAATAAAAATGTAAGGTATCTACAGGCTGTAATAAAGCAGGGGGAGAAATATTGAAAGGGAAGAAACCCACACCAGCAGGATCTCACAAATACACATATGTTTGTATTTACAAATAGCATGTACTTGAAGTGAAATTGAATGTTTGATGTTATAAATTGAGTATATATGAAGTAAAAGGTAACTTTTTTCTCTGGCGTCTCTCTGGTTAAACTCCACTTAATGTGATGTAAAATCAACCTTATATGGTGCTGACATAACTAAAGCTACATTGCATAAATTGCACATCCTCTGCATGCAGTTTTCATGCTGATTTAGAGTGGCGCATTAGTAGATAAGTTGTTGAATGACCAATTTTTCAGCGAATTGCTTCAATCTGATGTGATTATCAAAGATTTTATATGATTGTTTGCTCAGTTGGACAGTTGCATGAACTACAAAGAGCCTTGTTTTGAAGCAATTGCTTTTTAAATCAAGCGTTTTTGTGTGGTAAAGGAGGTGCTCAAAGAACCTTCACATCCATTAAGAGTCAGAAAACTTGAAACTTCAAAAGCTCTCAGCCTTAAGACAACAGCTGACCCGGGTCACAAGTTTACAGGAGACAATATTAAGATTATTCTAGTGGACTAATCTGTATTTAAAGTAGTAGTTTTGGTGAAAAAAAAAACAACACTGAAAAACCCAGCTAAGCTCAGCGTTTACTGGGAGCTTGGAAGCTGGTTTCAGATGGTCTAAGCTGATCTTTGATGATATAGGTGGTTGCCAAGCTGGACATCCAGCTAGATTAGACAAAAACATACCCTATAGTGGTCAACTAGCTGGTTAAGATGGTAGATCAACTCAGCTGATTGGCCAGCACAGAATATGTTGCCGTTTGAGTCACATCACTCTGACTCACTGCCAGAGACTTGAGGCGTGACTCGAACTCAAACCCTAGAGACTAGAAACTTTGTTCTGACTTGAACCCCAGAGACTCAAGACTCGGTTTGGATTTGCACTTCAGAGACTCAAGAGTTGACTGGGACTCACACCCCAGAGATTTGAGGCTTGACTCAGACTCAAACTTCAGATACTTAAGACATCACTCTGACTCACTCCCAGAGACTCAAGACATGATTCATACTCACAACTCAGAGACTTGAGGCTCGACTCAGACTCAAACCCCAGAGACTAGAGACTTGATTCGGACCTAAACCCCAGAGACTTCAGATTGGATTTGGACACTTCAGTGACTCAAGATTCGACTCAGAGACTCAAGATTTGACTGGGACTCACATCCCAAAGATTCAAGACTCGACTCAAAATCAAACCTCAGACACTCCCATTCACACATTCGGAATCGCATCTCAGACACTTGAGGCTCATCTCAGAGACTCGAAACTTGACTCAGACTTGAACCTTACAGACTCAGGACATCACTTTGATTTGCTCCCAAAGGTTTGAAAATTAACTTGAACTGGCAAGAAGTGACTTGTGAACATCTCTGGATGAATCTAGTGATGGTTTGAACCTTACAAAATGTATCAAGACAGGTTCATTTCTCCTGCCCCTGCACACTAATGATAATAATAAAGCTAACAGTTTTAGAAACAAAAGCCTGTCAATGAATCCACCAGTACTCTTTGTGTAACTAACCAGAAACTGACCATAGGCATAACCGAAGGTACTGTTGTGTATTGACCGGTGTTGTTCTGTATGGATTGATATGGCCTTGGTTGTGTATAGGTTTACCCGGGTGTTGCTCTGTAAGGTTTTCTAGATGGATTGACTGGGTGTTGTTTATGATGTGACCTAGCGTTAACTCTACTGTTTACACCTCAGCAAGCAGAGCATCACTGTCCTGATCCATTCTCCTCTCAGCTGTGTGTGTGTTTGATGTGGAGGGAGGGATGATGTGGGTGTTTCTGCTGCCAGACTGATCCTGGAGGTTTTCAACAGTCTGAGAAAGTGAGAGAGACAGAGAGATGGGTTGAGAAAAAGGCACAGAATGGGTGTGTCTCAACACTTGGGTAGCTGTCTTCGCCCCAGGCTCATACACACACATTCTCAGAGGCAGGTTTTAACCAAGGTGGTCCAAAATATTTACTTTATCAGCGAAACAGTGATTTGACTCACACTCTGCAGCGTACAAAGCTGTTATGTCACTCACTGTGCCGCCCAATAACTACAAACCTTAGAGTCTTGAATAAATTCTAGATTTTATGATAACAGAAACTTGGTTTAAGAAAAAGTAAGTGCTTCTTAACGCCATTTGTGTGGCCATTCAAAATAACCACATTAAATGGCTTCACAAAGAGATTATCAGAGCTTTAGTGGCAGAATGTTGAATCTCAGACAGGTTGGAGTTACTGAGAGGGAAGTTTCCCGTGGGGTCCTACCTGTGCTGTAACCTGGTATTGTGCATTAAGATCATAGGCTTGTGTTTCCTGCTCAGCCATGGAGACCCATTTCATCAAGTTCAGGAGGTCCAATCGTTTAAATGTTTTGTATGTGGATCAATGATACAGCTCTTGGCTCAGACTTGAACCCCAGCGACTCCAGACTCGTTTTGGATTTGTACTTCAGAGACATGAGACTTGACTCGGAATGACAGCCCAGAGACTTGAGATTTGACTCAGAATGACAGCCTAGAGACTCGAGACTTGACTCAGACTCAATCTTCAGAGGCTTATGGCATCAGTGTGATTCACTCACCGAGAAACAAAACTCAATTCGGACCTGCATCTCAGAGACTTGATGCTCGACCCAGAGACTACAGACTTGATTCAGACTCGATTTGGATTCACACTTCAGAGACTCAAGACTCGACTCAGGGACTCAGGACTTGACTTAGACTTAAATCTCAGACTCGCACAACATCACTCTGACTCACTCCCAAGGGCTCAAAACTCGATTTAGACTCACATCTCAGAGACTTGAGGGTCGACTTGGACTCAAAACCCAGAGACTACAGACTTGATTCGGACTTGAACCCCAGGGACTCATATATTCAATTTGGATATGTACTTCAGAGACATGAGACTTGGCTCAGAGACTCAAGACTTGACTCAGAATGACACCCCAGAGACTTGAGACTTGACTCAGACTTCAGTCTTCAGAGACTTATGGCATCAGTGTGACTCGCTCCCAGAGACTCGAAACTCAATTCGGACTTGCATCTCAGAGACTTGAGGCTCGACCCAGTCTCAAAACCCAGAGACTACAGACTTGATTCGGACTTGAACCCCAGAGATTCCAGACTCCGACTCCAGACTTGATTTGGATTCACACTTCAGAGACTCGAGACTCAACTCAGAGACTCAAGACTTGACTGGAACTCACATCCCAGAGACTCCAGACTCAACTCAGACTTAAATCTCAGACAGGCACAACATCACTCTGACTCACTCCAAAGGGCTCAAAAACTAAATTGGACTCGCATCTCAGAGACTTGAGCCTTGACTTGGATTCAAAACCCAGAGACTATAGACTTGATACGGACTTGAACCCCAGGGACTCCGGACTCAATTTGGATTCGTACTTCAAAACTTGAGACTCGACTCAGAGACTTAAGACTTGACTCAGACTCACACCCCAGAGACTTCAGACTTGATTTGGGATTTAAACCCCAGGGACTCCAGATCCGATTTGGATTCGTATTTCAGAGACTTGTGACTCGACTCAGACCCTTAATGCCGTTTGTGTGGTCATTCATAATAACCACATTAGGTGGCTTTCTCAAAGAGATTATCAGTGCTTTAGTGGCAGAATTGTAAGCACCTTGGTGATGCGTTTGGAGGTACTATGAGGTAAGTTCCCCTCAGGATGTACCTGTGCTGTAACCTGGCATTGTGCAGAGAGATTGTAGGCTTGCGTTCAGCTGCTCAGCCATGTAGACCCATTTCATCAAGTTCAGGGGGTCCAACTCGTTTAGTTTGTTTTGTGGGTGGATCAATAATACAGCTCTAAAGAGTCTTTCAGCATGACCTCCTGTTTAAAAACACTACACTCTCAGAGAGGTGTGGTAATGATGAGCGCTGCACTGCTGTACTACAGGATAAAAGTGCGTATGTGTGTGTGAGAGAGAGAGAGAGTAAGAGAGAGACAGAGAGAGAGAGACAGAGAGAGAGAGAGAGACAGTCAGTGTGTGTGCTGGTTAATGAGGATGGTCTCTGCATGCTAATTTGAATGCAGTATGAGAAGAGCTCACAAATCTCTTTCAACTTCCACACAACACTGTGTTACCATCTTAAAACAATATGAGGATTGTGACTGTTTGAGTTTCTCTGAGAGAGAGAGAGAGAGAGAGAGAGAGAGTTAAAGAGAGCGATAGGGAGAGGGAGATATATATAGAGAGAGTTAAAGATGGAGAGAGAGAGAGTTAAAGAAAGAGAAAGGGAGAGAGAGAGGAAAAGACAGAAGGAGATAGGGATAGAGAGAGAGTTAAAGAAAGAAAGAAGGAAGAGGAAGAAAAAAAGGGAGTGAGAAAATGAGAAAGATTTAAACAGGGAGAGAAAAGAGTGGGAGACAGTTAAAGAGGTAGAAAGAAGAGAGAGAAGGATAGAAGATAGAGAGGAAGAGATAAAGATAGAGAGAGTGAGTGAAGAAAGACAAGAGAGAGGAAGAGAAAGAGAGAGAGAGCAAGAGAAGAAAGATAAGAGCAGAAGAGAGAGAAAGAGCGAGTGAAGAAAGTCAAGAGAAAAAGACAGAGAGAGAGAGAGAGAGAGAGAGAGAAAAGGAACAGGAAAAGAGAGAGCGAGTGAAGAAAGACAAGAGAGAGGAAGAGAGAGAGAGAGACAAGGAAGAGGAAAAGAGAGAGAAAGCAAGAGAAGAAAGATGAGAGCAGAAGAGAAAGAAAGACACAAGGAAGAGGAAGAGAGAAAGAAAAGAGAGAGAGAGAGAAGAGAGAGAGAGAGAGAGAGAGAGAGAGAGAGACAGAGTAGAAAATACAGAGATGTTGGTGAGAGAAAAAAAAAGTCAGTGAGAGAAATTTCCCTGTCTGTGAGTTTTCTCTCTTTGTGGGGTCCAGAGCCCCCCAGGATGCATTTATTGATTTGGGGAACGTTTGTCTGCTCCGCCCAGGGAAAACATTTCTTAAAAACTGCAGCTTTTAGTGGGAAACTTGACAGAATTTGCATAATTGATGTCACTTTCATTCACTGTTACCAACATTAGCATTTCAGACAGAACTACTCCTTAAACAGGCAGAAGCAGCGAATCACTGCAAGCTGTATTGCTCCCTCTCTCCTCTGTCTCTTTTTTCCTTGCTCTATGTTTCCTCCCTATTCTTTTCCCCTCCTCCTCTCTTTGCTCCTCCCTCAAGGAATGTCTGTTTAATGGCAGAAAGCCCGTTTACCGCCGTAAGAGCGTACAGTCCATTTCTGAATCAACCGTCTCCGCCGTCTCCCACCCTTTCATTAGTCACGCTCCCTCCAGAAAAGCAGCCCTTTTTTAAGGGAAGCGAAATAGCTCTTTAATTACTGAGGGCTTGTGGATTAGAGTGCAGGCAGCTATTGCTAAGGTCATGCGTCTGGTTCTAGCACGGTGTGCTCCCTTTCACACAAATATTAGGCCTCTCCGGTTCCCTCAGCTAGCTGATGGAGCAGAGAAAATGTTTCGGCCAATATCGATTTTCAGCCAGGCGGACTGTGTGGACACGTTTTCAATTAGCTGAAGGCAGGAGGTCTAAATAATTCACAGGCTTTAGATGAATACTTTTGGGAAAAATGCTAACTCGGCTAATAACGAGAGAGAGGGAGAGCTAGCGGGGACCGGTTAGCGAGAGCTGCGTTTGAGTAATGCTCACTGGCTCCTGTTTGCTCTCATTCTTTATTAGCTAAATTAATTTCGGATTTCAAGGGAATTTCAACGTGGCTCGAGCTGCATTGATGAGGTTATAGCTGCTAATGAATTGGCACTCTGGCTTATCTTGTGAAATTAAGGAAAGAAATACCTCTAGCCTTCTGTTACATGGAGTAGAAGAGTTTTTGAGTACTGTTAGCATTTGACACAGAATAAAACCTGTTGCTTAAACATTGAGATTAGCTGTAGCAGGGTGAGGGGTTGTCCAAGCAACAATGGCTAAACTTTTTTTCTACTTTTCTTGGTTATAAATCAGTCCGGTAGGCATTGTGACATAAATGCTAGACAGTTTTAGATTAGGTTTTTGCATTTGGATATACAGTAGAGATATAAGACTTGCACTGATAGACATGTAGCCCTATTAAAGCTTTATTGCTATCATTCAGTAACAGCAATCCTTAACTATACATGCTAAATGAGCCTGGTGAAATAAACAGCTTGGCCAATTCCAACTGGTTAATTTGCTAGACTGGTTGGCCAGGTTAGGGTATGTCCGATAGTTTAGCTGATCTACATGCATGACCACTGTGGCCAAGCTGGTCCACCAATCTAACCAGCTTAACCAAGTTGGTCTACTAACATGACCAACTTAACCATGCTGGTCTAAGAGCATAACCAGCTTGACCATGTCAATCTACCAGCATGTGCAGCTTGACAAAGCTGGTCGATCAGCTGTGATCTCTGTGACCAAACTGGTAGACCTGCATGATCAGCACTATCAAGTTCATCTAAGAGTATGACCAATTAGACCAAGCTGATCTATCAGCTGGGCCACCAGCATGACCATTGTTGCCAAGCTGGTAGACCAATCTGAACAGCTTGACCAAGTTGGTCTACTAGGATGATCAGCTTAACCAATCTGGTCTAAGAGCATCACCAGCTTGACCACATCGATCTACCAGCATGAGCAGCTTGACAAAGCTAGTCAAGCTGGTCTAAGAGCATTGACCAGCTTGATCAAGTTGGTCTACCAGCATGAGCAGTATGACCAAATTGGTCAACCTGCATGACCTGCATTATTAAGCTCATCTAGGAGCGTGACCAATTTGACCAAGCTGATCTATCAGCTTAACCACCTAGCTGGTCTACCAGCATGACTAGCTTAACAAAGCTGGTCTACCTGCATGACCACTGTGGCCAAGTTGGTCCACCCATCCAATTAACTTGATCAAGTTGGTCTACCAGCATGAGCAGCTTGACAAAGCTGGTCTACCAGCATGACTAGCTTAACAAAGCTGGTCTATCAGCATGACCAGTCTGACCAAACTGGTCAACCTACACGGCCAGCATTATCAAGTTCATCTAATAGCATGACCAATGTGACCAAGCTGGTCTACCTTCATGACCAGTTTGACTCAAGCTGGCAGCATGACCTGGTCTACTAGCTTGACCAGCATGGAGTATATTTTTATCTAGTCCAGATGGATGTCCAACTTGTCAACAACCTTGACCATCTTAACCACTAGCAAGAAGACCATCCAGGACCTTCAGCATGGAACATCAGAAATCAGCTACCAACGACAGGGAGATTAAATCGCTTTTTAATCATATTTTACATGTTTGCATGTTAATGAGGCAATTATGTATTCAGAAAAAAGATAAAATGAACTTTTATGGAGCTTTAGTTATTATTCTATCTACAGTCTATTCTTCTAATTTTTGAAGATCTGTGCATCTTTGCCAGTACGGATTTTTCCTTGTGTGCAGAGAAATTGTTTTGTGTTTTTTTTCCTTCATTTTTTTGAGATTAAATAGTTTATGGTGTTTCTGCTGTCAAATTCAATGAAACTTTCCCCGCATTCAAACTGATCTTTGAGGTGTTTCTCTTTTTTATTGCCAGCTGCAAATGTTTTCATCGTGAGCAGTTATTGTTGTGTAGCTCAGCAAGGCTCGGGGAAACAGTGGCATTATTAAGGGGAAATGTGTGCGTTTTCATACGGGCTGTCAAATGTCTGTCACGGTGGATTTAAACAAAGCCAGGGAGTAATGAGAGCTTGTACTCGCTCCCCCTGCTTCAAAACAACATGAAGCACTTCGGAAAGGTAGTCAAAAAAAGTCTTCGGTGAGCAGCTTTCAACTGGGGCTCTGAAAAGAACATCTTAAGCTCTGCCTGCATCATCCTCTCTCTCTTCTGGAGGTAGAGTGACACTTCAACAAAATGTTCTACCCCTTCTATCCGGTTCAGGGCAACGGCGGCCAGATTTCTGAGCCAAAATAAAAAATATATAAAGAAAACAAACTAACTTGTATATCGCTGCTGTCACATCAAAAAACTGTATCTCCACAATGATAACTCTGCAGGACAAGGAAAAACGTTCATAAATGTATTTTTTTGGGGGGATTTTTCCCCAATTTTATCCCCAAAATAGTCATATTCAATTCCACCCACACGATACCACCACTGCTATGAGGGCATGATACCACCACAGGCTACCTCCAAGACCTGTGAAGCGCCACCGCATCTTTTTGAACTGCCGCTCATGCAATGTCATTGGACAGCCCTCGGAGGAAAGCGCCAACCACCCGATCTGTTACGTCAGCTAATAGACGTCTGTGCTGACTAGCATCACATTGAGTGATGGGGAAGAGGGGGGCCCTCTTACCCACCCAGAGAGTGAGGCCAATTGTGGTCTCTTGGATTCCCGGCCATGGATGGCTGTAACATCACCAGGGATCGAACTTGCAATAGGACCAACGCTTAGACGGTTGCAACGTTCTTAATTTTTTAAGGGTAGTTAATAAAACCAGATTTAATTTGAATTTTATGCCATTTCCTTTGGTGTATTCATTGTGAAATGTTTTCCCAACATATTTATTTTTTAAGTAAAACACAGAAAGGATGGGGCTCATAAGTAGCATTATCATTGAGAGCAAAGTCCGAAGGAGCATAGTTATACCTTGACTTGGCAATTAGTGTTCTCCTCCATACATGTTGAGTTGTCCAACGGCAGACAGAAAAGATCAAAATATCTCAGAGGAAGCAGGTGCCACCATTGTGTGATAGGGATGACTTAGTAGATAGAATTGTCCACAAGAAAACTGAGTAAAATAAAATAAAACAAAAACATGATGAGAACATCAAAGTCTTAAGCCATTCTCCCTAGACATGATTCTCAGTGCTGTTGTCCCCGGTTTAAAATCCACTGTTGTGGGTGCAATGTCTCCAGTTTGCGGCACAGTCAAACTCTGCTGTCACAATACAAGGTCCCCAATTCGTGGCCCACTCAAATACTGCTGCAAGGTGCCTTGTTTGTGGCCTAGTCAAACTCTCCTGTTGCCATGTTAGGTCCCTGATTTGTGGCCCAGTCAAAGTCTGCTGTCCCAGTGCAAAGTCTTCAGTTCGTGGCCTAGTCAAACTTCACCGTCATGGTTCAAAGACCCAGTTCCCACCCTAGTCAGACACTGCAAGGTGCGTGGTTTATGGCCTGGTCAAACTCTTCTGTTGCGGTGCAAGATCCCTGAATCCATGGCCCAGTCAAATAACACTGTTGCAGTGTGAAGTCTCCTGCTCACAGCCTTGTCGAACTCCACTGTCATGGTTTAAGCTGTCCGGTTCATAGCCTAGTCTAACTCCACTGTCCCAGTACAAAGTCCCTGGATGTGATCTAGTCAAACTGATGTCAAAGTGCAAGGTCTCCAGTTTGTGGTGCAGTCAAAGTTGTCTGGTTCACAGTCTAATCAATCTCTGTTGTCCCAGTACAAGGTCCCCCTAGTCCTCTAGTCTAACTCTGCTGTCCCAGTACAAGGTCCCCCATTTGTGACCTAGTCAAATTCTGGTGTCATGGTGCAAAGTCCCCAGTTCACATCCTAGTCAAACTTGGAAATGTTTTTATTCTCTGGTTATAGTAATTGTAAATTTTTTTAATGATAGCTGCAGTGAGGTTGTCTAGTTGGTGGTTGTCATCTTTTATTATAGCAATATCTCTGGTCATGCTTGCTAACTAGGTCCCCTGACTTGTAACCAGTTCCCCTAAAATAAAATACTGGGTGTCACCAGTGACATTAAGTTTACTGATTGAAATCTAAATGCAATATCAGCTTGTAGCACTAAGCATTGGTGGGTGTGCAATGAGAACTCCTCACCTCTTGTTGAGAAAGGTACATATGTACTTGTCAAAAGAACCTGCAAGATAAATTTTTTGGCTTTATTTCTGTCAAACACCACATATATTTATGTGACTGTTGTCACATTTGTTGTTTATGTTAGTCAAAATATCAGGTTGAGGTTTATAGGAGTCCCTCCAGTCATGTAGACATGAGCCTGGTCTTGTAACTGTTCAGCCAATGGGTGGACTTTCCTGTAAAGACTTCGGCAGCACTAAAGTTCTCCTTGTAGTTCTTGTGCATACATGCAGAGTAGTCTATCTGCAAAACGGAAGAAAAATACACAAAGGTCCAATAAACAATGCTCCTGCTAGGCCTGCTAGACTCCTCGCGGAGCAGGATTTAATAAGAGGCGCTGTTGTTAGCCAGTCGGAGTCAAGCTCTGAGCCTAAATCACTCCACCATCCCGGCACGCACTCGCATCCCCTCTAGTACATAATCTATTTACACTGAATAATTCAACAACAGGGGAAAGGGCTGTAAATTTTTATGTCCCGGGCTTCTGCTTCAGAGGCAGCAGGACTGACAGAGGGAGCAGAGAGACAGAATTAGACAGACAGATGTGGCCTGTCATGGCTTTTCTTTTTTTTTTAAAGAGAGCATGACAGGAAACTGAAATCTAACTTAGCGTTAGCATATTAGAATAGTGCTCACTGGTTCTCATTTGCTGCCAATTTTCAACTTCATTTTAATGTGACTTATGTGACAGATGTATTAGCCTAGCTTATCTTCTGAAATGAAGCAGAAGCAATACTGTTAAAGCCAGTGCAAGCTATGCTTAATATTAGCACATTAATATTACAATTAATTAGCATGTTGGCTAGTCTGGCAAAAAGGCAACAAACACATTAGCAGAGAGCCACATTAGCACAAATGATATGTGTTTTGAATCGACCTGGTCCATTACTAGCAAACATTTCTGGCCCAAATCAAAAGAATGACCATCGCTACTATCACCACCATCTGTTGTAAACATTCCTACTTTGCTGCAATAGCCTCTAGAGTAAGACTTTTCCTGTTTAAAGAACTGGAACCCCCTTTTGATGATGTAAGTTGGCAGGAACGCTTGAAAAACTACAGCTGCTCTGGTCTGGATTTTGGGGTGGTGTTTCTTTTCCCATTGGCTGGTAAATGCAGAAGGAAGGCAGCTCACAAGTTACTGCTGTGAAGCTAAATATCTTCAAATTGTATGTCTTCAAATTACAATGGAGAATCGAGATTTCCCAGACAACAAAAACGACTCATCAGATGAGGAGGATAACAAGCTAAAAGCAAAAATTAGTAAGGTCGCTACCTGATTTACCTCAGTTTGGCTTGTGTTGTCTGGCTAGAAGTGTAAAAACTTGTCTCTGGTGTTCATTTTGTGCTGAATAAAGATAGAATTGCTGTTTATTAACAATTTTGTTCTACATCTGAGGTAGGAGTTACACTGATGCTAGCTTGATTGAATTTATTAGCCTCTAACTAAGTATCTAGTGGTCATGATTGGATGGCACCACAGGGATTCCCAATGGTAATAATGATATATTAGCGTAAAGCATGCTGGGCATTGTAGTGAGATTTCACCACCTGTCTGGTACCAGAACTAAACTACCGGTGATGAAGAAAAAATTAGCACACTTTTGCTAACTGGCTCGCTGCATGGATGCTAACAAGCAGGAAAAAACAGTAGCCGTTCAGCAGGCAGGCCTGGATAGACTGACTAGATAGGCTTCATTATGTGTGGTAAATGAACAGCAGAAATGATCTCAATGTTCTCATCGTCTCCAGCTATTTGAAAGAGAGCCCAGTTGGCTCACCCTGTTTTTCAGATAGGCCTGTTTAATCAGACTCCTGGAGCGACACCCACTCTGTTCTGCGCTAAAGGGAAAATCACAACGTCCTGCTTTTGTTGAATAGGAGAGTTCACCTCAGAAAGGTGCAATAGCTCATGAGCGTGGTACTCAGGGATATGAGGATGTTTTAAAGGGCCCATATCCTGAAATTTCCTCACATTTTTTTTTAAATAATACAGTTAATATGGAAACTATATGTGGAAGCAAAGCAGCAAGAACAGTCTGTTTTGAATTCACTTTACACTGATCAGCTTACAGCAGTCTCCACTCATTCACACTGAAGTTGTAAGGAGTATTTCAGCCTTTAAGTCAGACAATTACATGCTGGTCGAAGCTGGTTTGTGCTAGTCTGGTGCTGAATTATCCTGACACCCAGCATGGTCTTGCTGGTTGACCAGCATACCAGCATCCGAAACATAACATATCACTGTTGTCGGAAGAAAACCTTCCATGTCCCCATTTTGGTCGTTTTTCAGTTGTTGACATAATTTGAAAATACATGTTACCCTGTACATTGTATGCAAATTTCATGATGAATGGACTAAAAGAAATGACCTAAAATGACTTGGAAATAAGTCTGGTTCCATTGACTTACATTAAAAGCAAAGTAGGTTTTTTCCTTCTCCTGTAAAGTTACCATTTTGGAGATACAAGGTTTTCTTCCAACAACAGCGATATGCTCTTTTTCCTGGTGGTACGGAGTCCTGCCGGTGACATTCCATATAAATAACAATAATGTGTGGGAACTAGATCCTATTGCATGGCCATGTCACTTAGTAAGACATGGGAACGAGATAATTAAGTCATGGCCACAACTTAGTGAGGCGTGGGAACGAGATCATGCTTTTTTAAGCTGTGGCCAAGGATTAATTATCTCATTCTCACGCCTTACTAAGTCATGGCCACGCATTAGGATCTCGTTTCTATGCCTTACTTAGTCGTGGCCACAACTTAATCTCGTTTCCACACCTTACTAAGTTGTGGCCACACATTTTTATTTGTACAGGATGTCACCAGCAGGGCTCCGTATGGTGGTCAGCTATGCTGGTCAATGTTGTTTTTCTTCTAGCATGGTAATGTGTGAGGAGATTACATTATCTCAAGCCTTAACTCTTTTACAGCTTTTACAGCTAATGTGTTTGAGGGTGAAACTAACGTTAAACTCAACTCTTAACGTGTTTGGAGAAGTAACTAACCACAACCAATGTTATCCAATGTTAATGTGAGCTACTGAACCACTACTTTAGCTAGCCAGCAAGTTGGCTAGGATCCAGCATGCTGGTGCCTCCTGCTGGTCAAATTAGTGTATGTGCATTGTGAAATGCAAATTTATTACTATATATTTTCATCATTATTTTTATCATTATCAGACCATGCCTCCTCAAGATGTGGTGGTAGTATGAGGGAAGACTGATTGAGGGTCAGTCTTATAACTACATTTAATACAAAAAACATCTGTGTGTTGTTATATTTTAATCATACATTTTGTGTACATTGTGTACACATTGTATCTTATATTCTGTGTACAGGTTTTGCTCCAGTAGTAGAAATCATAAATAATTTATGTTCTGCAGCAAATCAAAATTTGTCTACGTAAGTTGTGTGCTGAACTCGATGTTGCAAAGTTTTTGTACAATTTAGAACATGTAAAGATTTTAATTGATTTATTTGTTTAAAATATGTACTAATGGAACAGTAACATCAGATGATCTCCTCAAAACCAATATCACTGACTGACTTCCGAAAAGCAAAGTGTCCCTTAAATAACAACCTTGATATGCATCTAAATTATGATGATTGATTGTAGATCAGTAGGTAAATTACCAATGTGTGACATGGGTCCACTTTGGGAGTCGACTCTCAAGCATCAAACCACAAAACTGAACTGTTTCAAAACAGTGATGATGTAATGAAACATTTTCTTGCTGACATCATATGACTTGGTGAACTGGAGTTTTTGGGGAACTTTTCAGACATGCTAACTTACATTACATCTGTGGGCTAACGACAGACTTTTTGTTTGCTGGTCGGTGTTGACGAGCGCACCAGTGTTCCCTACTTTGAGCTCTGCCTTCACAAGGCATTGATTTGGTTTAGAAATTTTGCACTCTGTGACTTCTCACCCTGATAAGTCTACATTCCCCCAACCCCCAGCACACACACACAATTCTAAATTTCTCCAGACATTCTCATTATGAGATCATGTTTGGCCCCAATATTGAAAAATTGGGTGAATTCGACAAATTTTCGTTGGATTTTTGAGAGGATCCTATTGCCCTGCCCATCTGTGTTAACCACTGATGTCATAATCAACATCAGTGGTTAACATCTGGCAGCCCTGTCTCACCCCACAAGACTACCCAGCCTGGGGCTTGGTCTGCTTAATTCTACTGGACATCTGAACAACTGTAAATGTAGGGGGAGCTACAGGAACTTCACGGCTTGGTCTGCTGGATTTTACTGAACTGCTAAACAGTTGTGAAGGTAGAGGAAGCTACAGGAACATCAGGGCTTGGTCTGCTGGATTTCACTGAACTGCTAAACAGTTGTGAAGGTAGAGGGAGCTACAGGAAGCTTAGGGCTTGCCCTGCTGAATTTATCTGGACATCTGAATAACCATGAACGTAGGCAAAGCTACAGGCACCTCAAGGCTTGGTCTGCTGGATTTTACTAGACAGCTGAACCGTCATGAAGTTAGGGGGAGCTACAGGAACCTCAGGGCTTGGTTTGCTGAGTTTTACTGAACAGTTGAACAGTTGTGCAGGTAGAGGAAGCTACAGGTACCTCAGGGTTTGGTCTTCTAGAATTTTAGTGGACAACCAAACAATCATGAAGGTAGGGAGAGATACAGGAACCTCAGGGCTTGGTCTGCTGGATTTTACTGGATATCTGAACCAATCGTAAAAGTATGGGCAGCTACAGGAATGTCAGGGTTTGGTCTGCTGGATTTTACTGGACAGCTGAACAATCATGAAGGTAAGTGGAGCTACTGCCCCCTCTGTAACCCCAGTTTGTGTGGCTCTGACGTGATGGCTGTTTGGAATGTATGTCCTAGAAAGGCAGAAATACATTATTGCATGTGTTGTGGGGTTTTGTTGCGTAGGTGTTCAGGGTGATGTTGTCCTCTGCTATCTCATACTGAGATTGTGTGCATGTGTGTAAGAAGGAGAGGGTGGAAGTGTCAGAGTGTGTGATGTATAGTTGATAGGAAGAGCGTGAGTGGGCTCTCAGATCGCAGCCAGGCGCTCAGGGATGAAGCAGGCAAGGTGAGAAAATCATCCTCATCCTCACCTTCACACATGCAATTTATTTCTCTCTCTCCACTCTCTCGCTCCCTCCCTCTGCCTTCTGAGTGATGACATGGAGCTTTTAATACGCCTGCCCTTTCCCTGTCCACGCCCTGTCATTGCCCCTGAAAAGTTAGGCTCCAGATTCATGGTGGAACATTTGACACCAAGTCAGTCTTGAACTCATACAATGATACTTGAATTCATACAAGAGCTCAGCATTAAAAGTGTTTGTTATATAATATCTCTAAATTGAAAAAGCATTGGTGTCATAATTTCAATACTGAATGACAACTAAGCCGGCGGTATACTTCAAATGAAAGAGTCAGTTTTAAGTAAACTTGTCTTTTTGGCCAAAATGAGGCAAGGACCTGAGCTTTGATCACTGCTTTGGTTGTTCTGAGACATCTTCCTCACTGTGATTGGTTCTAATCACCACGTCATTTGCTCTGAGACCTCCCCTTGCATGGGATTGGTTCTACTCAACCACTTAATTTGTTCTGAGATCCTGCTTATGATTGGTTCTAGTCACCATGTAATTTGTTCTGAGGCCTCCAACTGTATGGGATTGGTTCTAATCAACCACTTAATTTGTTCTGAGCCTCCCCCCCCCTGCTTGTGATTGGTTCTAATCACCATGTAATTTGTTCTGAGACCTCCCCCTGCTTGTGATTGGTTCTAATCACCATGCCATTTTTTTTCTGGGACCTCCCCTGACTGTGGTTAGTTCTAATCACTGTGTTGTTTCTTTGGGAACCTCTCCCTGCATGTGATTGGTTCTAATCAATCACTTAATTTGCTCTGAGACCTCCCCCCCTGCTTGTGGTTGGTTCTAATCAACATGCCATTTGTTCTGAGACCTGCCCCTGATTGCATTTGCTCTACGACCTTCCCCAATTGCAACTGAGTAAAAACTAAATCTGAGATTTTTTCTTAGACCTCCCCCCGACTGCGATTGGTTCTATTTATTGCATTATTTGTTCTGAGACCTCCCCCTGACTGTGGTTGGTTCTAATTGTCATATTGTTTGTTCTGAGACTTTCCCCTGACTGCAACTGGCTCTAATTATCGTGTTCTTTGTTCTGAGACTTCACCTGATTGGTTCTAACCACCATATTTTTTGTTTAGAGACCTTCCCTGACTGCAATTGGTTCTAATTGTCCTGTCACTCCTTCTGAGACCTCCATCTGACTGTAACTGGTTCTAATCAATGTCATTTGTTCTGAGACCTCCTTTTGACTGATTTGGTTCTAATCACTACATTGTTTTGAAACCTCCTCCTGAGTGCAACTTGGTAAGAAAACCACCTGAGACCTCCCTCAATCTGTGATTGGTTCTAACCACCATGTAATTTGTTCTGAGACCTCCTTCTCTGAGACCTGCAATTGGTTCAAATTAATGGCTGAGTTTGGCTTAAAGCAGCCTTGTGCAGTGTAGACTTAACATGATATATGGTGGTTAGAAATTCCATCTGATTTTCACTGGCACTGCGGAATGTCACCACATCTCATGGGAGCAAGGCGGATGAAGTTTTTGAAGTAAGGTGCCACAATTGATCTTCATTCTCTGCACAAGCTACAACACCCCTTCGTGATGTCAGAACATCACCCTGGTTGGTTGGAATCTCTGATGACAAACATGACATGTGTGTCACGTATGTCATGTTTTTATTCTAAGAACTCAGATCTGTTATCTCATATGGTTCTTATTCCCAAAGGGGATTTCCTCCTTCTGGCAGCTCAGTTTTACATATGGCCACCATACAGTACAGTTTCTATTTTTAGCTTTCATTTTGAATGCTTCGATTTCATCTGCAACTCAAAAGGCAAACGCTGTAAGATTGCCTATTGTTGTGAGCTCAGGGTAAGGAAAGTAGAATGTGTCCAACTTGATGGCTGCATTAAAACCCCACCCCTGCAGTCATCAGCAGTTCACACTGACCATCAAGAAAATGAATGCAGCCACTGTGTTGTTTGTTCTGAAACCTCTCCCTGACTGTGATTGGTTCTAATTACCACATTGTTCATTCTGGGTCCTCCCCCCTGAATGTCATTGGTTCGAATAACTGTATTGTTCATTCTGAGTCCTCCCCCTAACTGTGATTGGTTCTAATCACCATGTTGTTCATTCTGCAGCCTCCCCCTGACTGTCATTGGTTCTAATCACTGCATTGTTCATTCTGAGTCCTCCCCCTAACTTGTGTTGGTTCTAATCACCATGTTGTTCATTCTGCAGCCTCCCCCTAACTGTGATTGGTTCTAATCATTACACTGTTCATTCTGAGTCATCCCCCTAACTGTGATTGGTTCTAATCTCCATGTTGTTCATTCTACAGCCTTCTCCTGACTGTGATTGGTTCTAATCACCATGTACTTCATTCTGCAACCTCTCCCTAACTGTGATTGGTTCTAATCACCACATTGTTCATTCTGCAGCCTCCTCCTGACTGACATTGGTTCTAATCACTGTGTTGTTCATTCTGAGTCCTCTCCATGACTTGTGTTGGTTCTCATGACCACACTGTTCATTCTGAGTCCTCCCCCTGACTATTATTGGTTCTTGCCCCCATGTTGTTCATTCTGCAACCTCCTCCTGACTGTGATTGGTCTACATGTCACACGGTTGCTTGTATCACTGCTCAGAGTCGGCTTCAAGCAGTGCTGAATTTCAGGAAGATGTACACTGATTCTTTTTAAGTATACTTACCCTGTTCACCATGTTCAACCATAAGTGCCACAGACAATAATTTTTATGCACTTCCTTGTACTTAGAAAAGAATAAAAACAACTGTTGGCCCATTAAAATGATGTAGAAGTGTAATAAAGGATACTCCTCCCTGTAATCTTAAAGAAATACTGTACTTTTTTGGGCTAATCTTCATCTGCTGCATCTGTATCGCATTGTTAATTACTATGATCAATAATTTTGACTTTGAAAGTTGTTGGAAAGTAGGACTTGTACATAAAACAGCTTTAGCAAGACATTCTCTCATGTAACATCTGTATCATTCTTCCCACGTTATCGAATTTTGGTTTTATTTGTGGAATTCAGTAACTGCCCATTGGCTTCTATTGTGTATCTTGTGAATCGAGAAGTCTTGTATTGTTTTCTGTGTGCAAAACAAGTCTAAATTATTGCCCATGGTAATCAACAATACGATGCAGATGCAGCCGGTAGAGATTAGGCTGAAAAACACTAGATTATTCTTTTTTAGGTTATGAGACAGGAGTACCTTTTATTACATTCCATATTTTTCTAATACCATTCTTATAAATTCATCCCATCCCAAGTTTCACTAATGTAACTCAAACAGCTCAATGCACATGTAGATTCTTTTCTGTGCCAGTTCAGCAGATGGATTACCCACTCAAACGTCCCTGGACTATGACAGGCACGTCAGCTGTTCTCCACAAGTCTTTAGCAACCGGCCGCTCCATTTCTGGCCGTGCTTTAGCACTGCGGAGGCCGGCGTCTGGGGACTCAGTGTTAGCTGAGTCTACTCAAGCGCTGCATACAAAGTGGTCATCTCAACTTGCTCATGTGGCCTTAAAGCGATGCACAAAAATATGGGCACAATTCAGGCTTCCAGTTGGCTGGTATTACTGTTTTAATCTGTGCTATTGTCGTTTTCCCATTTTTATACATAACAGTACATCAAAAACCACATAAGCAAGTCTATATGAGATTATTTAACAACACACAGTTTGAGGTGTGTGGTGATTTAGGTCTGATGCTAATTGGTGGGGTATAAGCTTGTGTTACTTAGCCTCGTAGCTCCAGTGCAAAACTAAAAAAGCAAACTTGTCTTGGCTGATCGATTACATTTGGCACAAAGGGAAAATATAGCGGCCATTTCAGTACCCTCACCATTTCCCCTCAGCCGTCTTAAGGGCTGTTCTATTACTTTGTTAGCTCAAGTGAAGTTTGTGAAATGAGCTCTCAGGGAAGCGAGGTACCAAACAAGTACTGAGAGTGTCAATTTTAGCAGCAGAATTTGGCCAGAGATTTTTGATTTCTGATGCATTTACCTTTTTGAACCCTCCAAAAATTGGTGGACAAAGTTGTTGATAAACTATTGCTATATCCATTCTATTTCAAAACATACATACATACATCATCTAAACCACTTATCCTTCTGGGTCGCGGTGGGGTGCTGGAGCCTATCCCAGCTGTCATTGGGCGGAAGGCAGGATACACCCTGGACAGGTCGCCAGTCCATCGCAGGGCAGACAGACATACATTCACACCTAGGGGCAATTTAGCATGTCTAATCAGCCTGACTGCATGTTTTTGGACTGTGGGAGGAAACCGGAGAACCCAAAGGAAACCCCACACAGACACGGGGAGAACAGGCAAACTCCACACAGAAATGACCCTGGTCGCTCAGCCGGGAATCGAACCCAGGCCATTCTTGCTGTGAGGCAACAGCGCTACCCACTGCGCCACCGTGCCACCCTATTTCAAAACAATAATATTTAATTAGTTGGGCTTTAGATTGCAAAATACTCCATCTGTTATACCTGACTGCTGAGACAACTGCATCTCTGTACTTAAGCTAAAGGCTCCAACAACAAAAAGAAATGCATTATGTTTCCAAAACAGTAAGTGAGATAATGAGAGGAGGGGAACTTTTGGGCTGGAGTTCAGTACGGCTTCTGTGGATCACGAGAAGGCCGACCCCCCTATCAAAGATCAAGTGTAGGCGTGGACAAGGTGGAGGAGAAGGGGAGGAGGAGGGGTGCGAAATTTCGTCACGAGTAGGAGGAGTGAAGGACTGGTATTTATAGGAAGCTGAAATTGGGAAGGAGGAGTTTAGGCATGGTCTTTCCTCAAACTTCAGTTATGTCATAACTCCATTTCATGTCCAGATAAAGCCATTATTCACAAAATGTATGTATGTTAAGTTTGGCATTGACACTTCTCAGTGTCCCCTCCTACCCTTGTGTAACATAGGTGTGACCAATCCTGGTATTACCAAGCCCTCGTCCACTATTTGTCCTCCGGAGAATTCCTGATGCCATCTGAAAGGCCATTCTGTTACTTCATTAGCACAAGTGAAGTGTGCTAGATGACCTTTGAGAGGGATGAGGGCCGAATGAACACAAGTGACAACTTCAGCAGCGGAATTTACCCAGAAAGCATTGCAAACTGAAGCATTCCCCTCTTTCAAACTTCTGAAAAATGGACGACAGTTTTTATAAGCCTAAGCGGTCAACTGTAATGTCATGCTTAACATTATACAACTATACCATTCAGTTTGCTGAGATCTAGGTTACAAACTGATCTGTTAGTTTGCTAAAGCTAAAGGCTACAACTACACCATAGTTCTACGTCAAAGTTTTTGGCCAGACAAAGCCAACATTCACACATTTGTGTATGTTATATTCTTCTCAAAAAAACATTTGCATTGCAAAGTTTGTGGGACTAGACAATAACCGCACTGATGATAACCTAGGCTAGTGCGTTCTGATTTCTTTCCCCTCCTCTGCTTATGTAATGAACATGTGACGCAAATCAGAGTGGTGAACTGAAGTTGCTGAGGAAAAAAAAACGGAAACGGAAACGAGGTTGTAGATTTTTTCCCTCTTTTTTTGAGATCCGCAGGCATGTTCCTCATTGAACACTCTCCATAGTGGATTTGTCTTGAACAGATTCCAGCAGGATTAGTATGCATGCAGCTGTTGATTCTAACGTCTGCAGTGATTTCTTCCTCTTTTATTCATGCGCATAGGGAAGTTGGTATTGATTGGTTTAAATGTAATTTAGCTCTTTAAAGTCAGTCATGTTGAGTTTTTAAGGTGCAGGGCACAAATTATTTTAAGTCTTTGAACAGGTTCAGGCAAATCATGTTCTCAGGCTTCTTCTTCTATTCCTATATTAATGCTATCTAAGAATTTTCTGCAGATTCACCCCGAAGACTTTTTTTGCTGCAGCAAGAAATAGATGAAATTGTGATTTCATTTTACTGTATTAAGTCGAATTCTTAAGTTTGTGAATTGTCACAGCAAGTTGTGCATCGTGACTGTTATTGATGGCTTTCTAGATTCATTGTAGCAGCACTAAAAACTCAGACGCTGCCAAAAGCTGCTTAATTGGCATTTGAAAAGCTGCTAAATTGGCATTTAGAGAGCTGCTAAATTGGCGATTGGAAAGCAACACCATCAATTTTAACACACGATCAAAGAACTCTTTTTTTTTCAATTTTCAAATTTTTTGTATACAATTATTTTGTTCATTACATGAAATACTCTGCACAAAGGGGAAGATTTTCTACATCTGCATCAAAAAAGCCTAATGGGAGAAAAGCAGGCAAATGAACAAGTAAAAATGACTAATAATGGAGAGAAAAGTAAAACAGATTGCAAATGAAATGCTAATATAACAGGTATTTTTTTCCAGGCCTAAAAAATCACCTCTGGGAACAAGGTAGATAATAGAAGAGAGAGAGAGAGAGCGAGAGAGAGAGAGAGAGAGAGAGAGAGAGAGAGAGAGAGAGAGAGAAAGAAAATATCGGGAGGCATTTTTGTGTATAATAGCATTATTGCTGTAGAACTCATAGACTGTATTTACAGTTTGCAGCTTTAAGCAGTTTTCGGTGGCATAAAGTCTCCTGGTTGGGCTTTGGTGTTAGTAGAGTGTACAGTATTTACAATAGTAACAGTAGAGCAGTCAGCATCTGTGTTCCCCTGCACTGTTAAAGAAGAGTACAGTTCATCTCTGAGAATCTTACATTAGACTCTCTCCCACTGAAGGATCTCCAGTCTTGGACTGAGGGATAGTGATAATGGCCAGGCCAGGGTGCTGAGTGGACAATCGGTGGTTGTATTTAGGTGGATGTGGGAAGATGTGATGGATGGGTTGGGATGGATGGTGGGCAGTGAGTGGGTCTCGACTGAATGGACATTGGGCAGATTAGAGCAAGTGGTGGGCAGGGTTTGCGGTTGGACTGGACAAATGATATCAAGATTAGAGCAAGTGGTGGACAGGGTGGGATGTACAAGCATTGGATTTGTGGATGTGGATGATTAATATAAAATTTAGAGCAGCTGGTCAGCAAGTTAAGGAGGCAAAGATTGTTTTGGTCTCAAAGAATGATATCCAGATTAGATGGGCAGTACATAGTGACGGTGTTTGGAATGGACTAATGGTGCCCACATTAGATTAGGACATTAAGAGGGCTGAAAAAGGTGACTGAAAGGTTGGCCACATTAGAGCCAGCTGTGGATGGGTTGGTGGGGGTGATGACTGGGTTGAGAGTATGTAAATGATGGCCAGTTTAGAGGAAGTGGTGGGCAAGTTGGGGTGGACAGTGATTGGGTGAATAGTACCAATGATGGCCAGATTAGAGCAGGTGATCCACAGGTTAGGGTGGGGAGTGATTGGGTAGAAAGTGGATAATTAATCTTCAGTTTAGAGCATGTAGTGGGTGGATTATGGTGGCCAGTGACTAGATTAAAAGTAGATGAATGATGGCCAGATTACAGTGAGTTGTGGCAGATTGGGACAGCCGCTGATTGGATTTAGAGTGATGGCTGATGATTGGGTTTGAGTGGAAGTATGGTGACTAAATTGCACCATCTGAAGAGCTGGTTGGGATGGACAGTGATTGGGTTCACAGTGGACAAATAATGGCCAGATTAGAGTGGGTGGAGGGCACTGATTGGGTTCAAAGTGGACAACTGATGGCCTGATTAGAGTTGATGGTGGGAATGTTAAAGCAGGCAGTTAACTGTTGGTCAGATTAGACCAGGCAGTGGGTATAGTAGGGTGGGAAGGACTGTAGTTTGGTTAAGAGCCAATGAATGATGGACAGACTAGCACATGTAATGGGCAGCACTAGGTTCATAATGGACAAATGAGAGCCAGAGTAGAGCATGTGGTGGGCAAGGACTGAGTTCAGAGTAGACGAATGATGACCAGATTAGAATGGGCTATGGGTAGTGACTGGGTAGATTCCACAAGCAGGTGGGTATTTGGTGTGGGTGATGACTGGCCGTGCAGCAGACGCATGGTGGTCTGATCAGGGCATCTGGTGTCTGGACTTTGAGTGGATGTAAAATGATCAGATTACAGTGGCCAGAGAGCTGGCTGGGGTGCACAGTAATCAGGTTCAGACTGGACAAAAGATAGCCAGATTAGAACAGGTTGTGGGTTGTGATTGGGTTTGGAGTGAACATACAATGTCTAGATCAGAGCAAGCAGTACGTAATTCAGGGGGGTCAGAGATTGTGTTTGGAATGAACAAATGATGACCATTCTAGAGCAAGTAGTAGACACTGAAAGGGTTTGAAGTGGACAAATGGTGGTCATATTAGAGCAGGTGATCATCAGGTTAGGGTGTTGGACTGCACAAATAATGGTCAGATTAGAGCAAGCGAGGGGCAGTTTTGGGTAGCCAGAGATTGTCTTTAGAGGGCATGAATGATGGCCAGATTAGAGCAATTAATCAGCAGGTTGGAGTGGTGATGACTGGCATGGACTGGATGATTGATGGCCAGATTAGAGTAACATTGAGCTTTTTCAGGTGGACAGAGTGCAGGTTGGTGTTTGCAATGACTAGTATAGAGTGAATAAATGAGGGTCAGATTGGAGTGGGTCGTGGCATGGATCGGGTGGGCAGTGATTGGGGAAAGAGTGGCCAAAGGATGGCCAGTTCAGAGCTTGTGGTCGGTGGATCATGGTGCCCATTGACTGAGTTCAGAGTGGCCAGTGTTGTGGGCTGACTTGGGTGGCCTATGATTGGGCTTAGAGTTGATGCATAGTGGCCACTTTACAGCAGCTGGAAAGCTGGCAGTGATTGGGTTTGCAGTGGTCCGGATTAGAGTGACCAGTAAGCTTTTTGCAGTGAGCAGTGACTAGTGTGAACTGGACAAATGATGGACATATTGGAGTGGGAGGTGCCAAAGTTGAGGTGGGCAGTGATTGGGTTGGACAAATCGAGTGGAAGAATGATCCTCAGATTAGATCAGGCAAGGGTTGAAGCATCAGTTGATGGTTGACCACATTAGAACCAGCTAGGCACAGGTTAGGGTGGGCAGTGGCTGGGTTGATAGTTGCTGCCTTTCCTGTTTGAAACAGCTGGGACGGGAAGTCCTCTGGGGTTCGAGCTCCAGCATGAGCTGTCAACTTCCACTAACCCTCTCTCTCTCCTTAACTACGTTGGCACGTCTTTCCTCTTCTCATTAGTGTCTCATATAAACCCTCGCTTGCTGAAGACTCTCACTTTCTCACTCTAACTCTCTCTGCCCTCTCAGGTGTACCCCTCTCTATCTCTAGGCCGCTCTCTCTCGGCAGGCTTTTTTATCCATATCCCCTCATTCTGTCTATGTCTGTCCCTGTTTGTCTTCCCCCCCTTCTCTCTTTCTCTCTTTCCACCTATCCCTCCTTCCCCCGGGCGAGGCCTCGGGGGTCCAGCACACACATCCGTCACTGCAGCTAGCTCGCTGTCAGACGGAGAGAGAGAGAGATTGGCTAGCTGTTGTTTAGAGGCTGTGTCGATCGAGTGGACAGGCCCTGGTGAAAAGCCTCGTTAGTCAGCAGTAAAGCGATGGTGGAATGGCAGACAGAGAGAGATTGAGGGAGAGCGAGGGATAGAATCAAGTGGTAACATTTACACGATCAGCTCTGTGGTTAGCCTCAAACATGATGGAGCTCGCAATCATTCCACTGGACTTCAAACGGCATGTACTTCAGTAAAAGAACATCCACCACAAAAATCATCTTAAGATCGACTTTCGTTCTCGTTGTGCTTCTACCTCTTTCTCTGTTTCTCTTTCTTCATCTGTCAGTCTGCCAATCTCTGTGCCAACACTGTTGGTAGAGTTAGCACAACGTAGGCCTAGTTTCTGAGCTAAGATTTAAAGGATACGCTAGACTTGAGAAGTTCTTGTTCACTTCAGGTCAGTCTGTAATGCATTTTAACCAATTTTTCAAAATGATTAAAATGTGAACAGTCATTCAGAGCGGTTTGATGCAAAATGTTCCATTCTACAGACTTAGAATCACAGTGGTTGTGATAGGAACCAGACATCTGAGAAGTTTAAAGCACTGTAAATGCTTCAGAACAGAATGTTATCTCATGAAATGTTTATGAATACAGATTCTGATGCCTGAAGACGCATAGGTTCAATATGGGTTTTGGTTGGTAAAGAAAATGGCTGTATTTGTGCTGAAAACAATGTGAGCCCTGGTTCCAATCATCACCTCTGCAAGGAGCCCATATCCTACATTTCTTGTGTTATAGATATATAAAGATGACCAAGATGGCTGCATGCGCACAACGCGAGGCCCAGCGTACTACTTTTTAGTAGTTATTAGTCTTTTGATTTCCACTCTTTTACGTCATATTTATGCCTGTTGATGCACATTTGCACAGTCCGTTTTGCACTATTGCTGCTATTTGCACTTCTGGTAGATGCTAACTGCATTTCGTTGCCTTGTACTTGTACTGAGCAATGACAATAAAGTTAAATCTATCTATCTATATCAATATACGTCCACCTATGACACATATGTGCAGTCTAAATTCAGTTTTGCATGACCTCTCTTTTTGTTTCTGTTGTTAAGACTGATACACAAAATGTAAATGACCTCTGTTCTGATTGGCTGCCCTGCATTGTGCCTCATTCAGAAAGAAGTCGAGGCAGAAACACTCCTTATAACTTCAGCATGAGTGGGCGGAGCTAGATTGAATAGGTGCATATAAATAAATGTGTAAGTTTCAGAGACGTCACAGAAAACATGACTGCAAATCAGGCTGGTTTTGCAGCTTAGTTTCTGCATATGGATTTGGGTGAAAACTTTCTAATTTACAATAATCATAAAAAGCTAAGATAAGAGACTGTTGGTTTTTATTGTAAAGACTAGATTGACCACCTTTCTTGGTGTAAATTTTAAGTTACACGTCTTCTACTGTGGCGTTTTGTGGTTCGGTTCTGGATTTAATACTGCAATAATAGAGAGATGCTAAGTGGTGCTCTGAGACAGTGATACAGGGCTGTCATTAACCACCAATTTTGCCATAGAAGAACCACTTTTGGTTCCGTAAAGAACCATGTTTGGAAAGAGATTTGTGAGTACACTCACGCAAAAAAAAATTATGCCACAAATTAAGTGCCATGTTTGTGTCCCTAAGCACCACTTCTATAAATGAGATGTGTGAGTGTGAAGAACCTTTGGAATATATATAAAGAACCTCCATAGAATCTAAAGGCTCCATACCAACTACAGAGTTCTTCCTAGAACATTTACATTATGTGGAGTTTCTTTACACTTGATGGTTCTTCATACTCACACATTTAAAAGAATGGTTCTCAAAAAATCTGAAAGTCGAATGTCACGTCTGCATTTATTTGCCTATAGATCAGTGGCTAGCAATCAATATTGGTTGACGTTATTAACTGATTTGAATGGTTCATAAACATAAATATTCTTAACTGTAAATAGACCATGAAAATCAGTTTTGAGTAAAGTTGACGAGTCAAATGGAACAGTAAACTGGACGCTGTCAGTCATTCCCCCTGTTCTCCCCTCATGATCTCATGCACCGTCCTAATATCCCTCTCCATCTCTCTCCTCCCAGGTGTTACGTGGATGACAAGGTCTCCAAAGTGGCCTGGCTCAACCGCTCCAACATCATCTTTGCCGGGGAGGATAAATGGTCCCTGGACCCTCGTGTGGACCTGGTGACCAAGGGCCAGCTGGAGTACAGTCTGCGCATCCAGAAAGTGGACGTGTACGACGAGGGGCCCTACACCTGCTCCATTCAGACCAAGCAGCAGTCCAAGACCTCCCAGGTCTACCTCATCGTCCAAGGTGAGTTTAGCGAGTCAGGGAGTGGAGTGATTGACAACCCGTCAGTCCCCCGACAGCCCATCATCTGTTATCAAGTGTCTGTTGTCATTCCCGCCGCTGCAGTCTTAATGCCTCAAAGCCGAACGCCTCTGACAAGGACTTGCCTTACGCCGCCAAGGACTCCGTTTCCCAGCCTGTCAAGCAGACGCAGATTTAAATACACATTGTGAGGAGGGGAATTGAGTGGCGAGGTTTATTCGTTGGATAAGGGCTGCTTTATTGTACGATCTCATGACAAGTTAAGCCAGAGTGGCGTTTTGACACAAAAGGCGTTGCAGCGATATGCCGGGAAATGTTTTAGGTGTCAGTCTAAAGATATGATGGGAAGGGATTTCTGATATGCTGGCGAGATACTGTGAATATGCGTTATTAAGCCGCTCAAAGCGCTCAGTATTACATGGTTCGCTCTGGTCTGTCAACGTGAGCGAAAAGGAGCAAAAAACACACCGAATCTGTGTGATTTTTCCAGCTGTTGCTCGTTTCATTTATCTTCTAATTATCTTGTCAAAGTCAGAAGGCAAGACTGAGCATTGTTTTAGCCCCCTCTTCTGCTAACCTTGTAGGGGAACTCTTGCTAAAATTAACCAGCTATATAACCAGAGCTGTTGTAAACATGCCTGCTTGAATTCTAAGGGGTGCCGCAGTAGTGTCTAGAGGTTTTCTGGCTTAAAGGCTGTTTGATGTGTCCTAAAGATGCTTTGGTTGCATATATTCAAGGGCAGACTGGTTAAACTCTTAAAAAAGGAAGAACCCACAAAGAGTTCTTTAAGTGCTGCAATAATAGAACCACTTTTGGTTCCCTAAATCCATGGTTGTCAGACTGGTCCTCAAGAACCCCTCAATGGTCTAGATTTTGGCTCCAACCTACCTTCAACATATAGAGATGGAATGGATGCAAAAATGTGGACCATCTGGGGGTCCCTGAGACTACTATGAGAACAACTGCCCTAAAGAACCATGTTTCAGAAGAGATTTCTCACTTGCTCACTCACCACAAGCAGTTCTTTGAACAGTCCAATAGAAGAACTACTTTGGGTTCCCTAAAGAACCATTTTTGTGAATGAGATGTGTGAGTGTGAAGAACCTTTTGAATGTTTAAATAAACTCTACATAGTGTAAAGACTCCATACCAACTTAAGGGTTCTTCCTAGAGCATTTATGTTAAGTGGAGGTTCTTTAGACTTTAAAATCATTCTTCATACTTCCACATCTCATTCACCAAAAAAAACCAGTTCTCTAAAGAACTATCCACTGAAAGGTTTTTGAAGGTAGTTCTTCTGTGGCATTATGAAATTATTTTTAACAGTATGTGAAGATATTGTAAAATACCAAGAGTTCTTTCCAGAACATTTAGATGATGTTGAGGTTGTTTAGACTTTAAATTGTTCTTGACCCTCTCACATCTCAATTACAGAAACTGGACTCGGAAGAACCATCTGTTGAAGGGTTATTTAATCGAAAGTGGTTCTTCTGCGACATCACAAAGAACCTTTTCTACATCATGTAGAGGTTCTTCAGACTTAATAATGGCATTTCACATCAAACTCTGAATGATTTTAGTTACTTCTCAATCATTTTCTTATGCGGGCATTTTTTCAAAATCGGCAGAATTCCCCCTGTTTGAAAATAAAGTGCACACTTAAAAAGATGGTTCTTTTAGGGTCCTTTAGTAAAGAAAATGGTTCTGTATAGAATCATGAACAGCCAAAGAACCCTCAGATCGATGGAGAATGTGCTGTATATGGTTCTATATAGAACCTTTTTGAAAACGGTTCTATATAGCACCAAAAAGGGTTCTCTTATCTTTACAGGCTTGACATAGTAACAATAGCAGAACCTTTTTGATGCTATGTCGACATCTTTTCAAAAAGGTTCTATATAGAACCATATACAGCACTCTGGAATCTGAAGAACCATTCAAAGAACCATTTTCTTCAACGTTTTTAAAAGTGTGGTTCTTGGCTTCTTAGTATAGTTCTAGGGAATAAAAAAACTTTGGTAAGTACCATTACATTATGTGGAAGTTCTTTAAACTTACCAAAATGACTATTTGAAGAACCACCCATGGAAAGGTTCCTTAAGAACCAAAAAGTGCTTCTTCCACAGCATCAATTGCAATTACAAAAACTGAACTGTAACGAACCATCTATTTGAGAGTTGTTTAAAGAACCAAAAGTAGTTCTTCTATGGCATGGCAAAGAACCCTTTCTACATTATGTGGAGGTTCTTCAGACTTGAAAATGGTTCTTAACCAGCACATCTTATCTATTGAAAGAACAGAAACCAAATATTGTATTTGTATTGATTCGCCTATCGATGAGTAGTCAGGATTGGTTTACACCACAGGGATTCCCAATGGTTGTATGATGTATTTGCACAGTGCATGCTGGGTATTGTAGTCAGAAAATGTAAATAAATATAAAATGGTGAATTCTATCAAACAGATGATGCTACAGAGTATAAAAATAGCACGAAATGCACTTTCATTTGTTATGAATTTGCCGCACTGCATTCCAACTCTTGGAAAACGAGTCTTTGAAAGAATGTCCGTCTCCTCCGTTTTGAGTTTACAGCAGTGTGAAGCGCTCCAGGAGAAAGGGATTAGCAGGCTAATGTCTTGTATCTCAAACACATCTACTCCTGCAACGAGCTGCTAATAGGCTGTGGCTCACACCGCAGTCAATACCGCTAAGCAGCAGGAAGGATCCATAAGAACAATTTGTGCACTTGTTCTCGAATCCATAGAGTCAGCGAATGCATTAGCTGTTCATTTCTATTGTGTTAACCGCTCATGGCGTGCAGCTTTCTTTGCTGGTGCCCTAATTGCCCAGCATTCATTTCACACTGGTTAGGGCCTGCTTTCATACGGTTTCCGGGTTTCGTACTCTCAGAGAAACAAACAGCTTAAAACGCAATATTAAGGAAAGGTCCCGAAGAAGCAGTTTCACCTAATAGGATCTCTTTTAGCTATAATTTTTTACAATAAGAGTCGCTACAAAGTTTAACTGGAGCTAAACACTTTGCAAGACTTGCTTTTTGCCCTTGGACTGCATCTTCTTTTTTTTGGGTGGTAGCTGGTGGCGTCTGCTCTGTTTGAAATGTTTTTGGCAAAGCCCAGGTAAGATTTATGCCTGCCGCCTCCGGGGAGGGTGAAGAGTGCCCATTCTCATTTCCTAAGCAGGAATGTGTTCATTACTCTTTTGTGTTGTATTGTATAGAGGTTTTTTTTCAAAAACCATAAATCTTTGTACAATTAGGAGCGATACTGTTGGACTTGCAAATTTCCCCGGAGATTAATGCCAATGGTATTGGCACGGCTGCACAGCGTAAAATAAAGGATGTATAGCAATGGTACAGGGACAGCGCTTGACAAAACGAAGTGAATGCAAATGCTGTTCATCTTCAGAGACAAACTAATAGTGAGTTCAGCGTTATTCCTTTCACTGTGTGGTTCATTGTGGGAAGTGTACAAAGGAGAGGAACCTTCGGGAGGAACCTTAGTGCTACTTCACTCACACAGCCTGGAGGTACAGTACAGGAACCCTGAACCTAGACGCCACTACAGTTTGGTTGGCTGTAGAGAAAGTCAGATGTCTTTACAGTGGTGGTGATAGGAACCAGGATGTCGTCATGGCTACAACACAAATATAGACATTTTATTCACCATCCAAAACCACCAGTGAACCTACACGAGTTATGTTTTTATATGGAATATTGATAATGGTAAAATAATGGAACATCCGGAAAACTATGCTGGACATTGCCCTATAACACTGTGCATGTAGCCTTCCATGAATAGATTTAGGAATATGTTTTAGGTCAAAATCTTCTCAAACCTACCAAAAACAATGTCTCAGTCATCAGGCAGTGAATTCATAACCAGTGCATGTAGTAACTTTCTGTGAGGGAGCTTTTAGAGGTGAACGTCTGGTTCTTATCACCACCACTGACCACTGAAGAGACTCATTTCTTGAGAGAGCATTTCACATCAAACTCTGAATAATTTTATTTACTTCTTTCTATATTATGCAAACATTTTTAATAACCAGCAGAATTCCCTCTTTGAAAATAAAGTGCACACTTAAAAAAGGTGGTTCTTTAAGGGTTCCTTAGTAAAGAAAATGGTTCTACATAGAACCATGAACACTCAAAGAGGCCTCTGCATAATAAAAAGGGCTCTTCAGATTGATGGAGAATTGGTGTATATGGTTCTAAAAAGGGTTCTTCTGTTGTTATAGGCTTGACATAGTAAGAATAGCAGAAACATTTCTGGTGCTATATAGAACCCTTTCTCTATAGAACAATATACAGCAATCTGCAATCTGAAAAACGTTTCCAATGCAAAGTACCCTTTAATCATGTAAAGGGTTCTTTGAGTGTTCCTGGTTCTATTTAGAATCATTTTATTTACTCAAGAACCCTTGAAGAACCACTCTTTTTTCAGCTTATTAGTACAGTTCTAAGAAGAAAAAAAGAACAAACTTTAGTAGGGATGATTACATTTTGTGGAAGTTATGTAAACTTACCAAAATGATTCTTTGAAGAACCATCCATGGAAAGGTTCCATGATCCATGAAGTGGCTACCAGAAAGCTACTATAACCCCATGCCCAGAACATTTTTACACTATATATAACTTATTAAATTCTTATTTTCCTTTTAAATTTATATTTTTGATCTTTTAATCACAAAATATAGTGTTATTTTTTTAAAAATTGATTTGAAACCTACCTAATTAAGGTATAATTAATACCTTAATTTGCATATTCTTTTGTCTGCTTGGCCCTTGACCCACCACAAACATTGCACCGTGGCCCCTAGAAACAAAAAGGTTGGGTAACCTTGTTATGGAAGAGTCAATTTTGGTTACATTTTAGCAGATAGCTATAGAACTATTGTATTAAATGAGATGCATAGGTGTGGAAAAAGTGAAAAGTTCATAGAAAATAATAGACATTTTCTATAATTAACTGTTTTTGGCTTGGAACTATACACCCACACCTAGAACCATTTAGGAACCTTTAGTTTTAAGGATGTATAGGAGATCTTCAGTCCCCGAAGACCCACAGCAGGTTTAGAGCTGGTTTGAGCTGAGATCTGGATGACTGTACGGAGCGTGTCAGCGTTTCTCACCTCAGTGTGGGAATCACCAGGAGCTCCGCGAGATGCCTGTTCATTCTGTTTTTTCCATTTGCCCAGCTCACTGCATTTTGCCAGCAAGTGTAGCGAACCGTGTGTGTTCTCTGCAGGCTTTTTACCAGAGACTGCAGCTCGGCGGCTTTGTCTTTTCCACAGCTCAGAGGAACTGCTGTTTCACCAGTGAGTGTTGCCCACCACTCCGCTCGGGCGTCTAGCTCGCCCACTGGGCTGCCTTATGGCAGGTTGTGTTCCCTTACAGATTGTTGGAGCCAGTTTTTGTTTCTTTTTCTTTCTTTTGGGGGATGTGTTTTTGTCTGCCAGGTTAGTATTATGTGTAAATTTATGCTTGTTTACCTTTAATCGCTACTGTAAAGGCCCAATTGTGGGCCCATGCTTCAATTTCTCACCCTCATAACTGTAGAACTGAGACATTTGTTTCATAGTTAATAATTCAGTAGGAACTGAATAACTCCCTCTAGTTACTGAATACTTAATTGCAGTTCATAGTACATACTGGATAATTCATAGTAGACACTAAATACATCACAGATGTTACTGTTCAATTCGTAGTGAATGCTAAATAATTCAAAGTTACTTTTGAATAATTCATAGTAGATACTGAAATTCATAGTAGTTACTGAAAAATTCTAAGTAAATACAGAAAACAATTCATAGTAGTTACTGAAAAAATCGTAGTAGATACACAAAAATTCATAGTAGTTAGAAAATAATTCATAGTAGTTACTGAAAAATTAATAGTATATACTAAGTACTACATAGTAGATACTAAATACTTCATAGTAGTTACTGAATAATTCTAAGTAGAAGCTGAAAATTTCATAGTAGATACTGAATAATTTATAGTAGTTACTGAATAATTCATATTAGATAACATAGGTCATAGCATATGCTGAATAATTCTCAGTAAATAGTGAAAAATTCATAATAGTTACTGAATAATTTATAGTAGATACTGAATAAATCATAGTAGATACTGAATAACTCATGGTAGTTACTGAATAATTCACAATCGATACTGAATAACTCATAGTGGTTACTGAATTATTCATAGTAGATACTGAATAATTCATAGTAGTCACTGAATAATTCACTGTAGTTTCTGAATAATTATATAATTATTGTTCAGAGTGTATGCAGGTTCAGAGGGTTCCGCCGAAGGTTGATTTGAATTGAAAAGTTATTTAGTTGAATGAAGGTTAACACCAAGGAAAGCATCTTGTATAGTACCTGACTGCCAAGTCCTGAAGTATTTGAGTATTCGGTTTTCGGTGCATTTACACCTGCATTTCATAGGCATCATCAGTATCTGGATGGAATCCTGATGGTCAAGATGCATGAAATGACCAGGTATAAACAGGGTCTCAGAGATTATACGAGTGAAGACATGGTCCATTTGTGAGTGTTGTAACAGGATTACGGAGTTTGGCTGAGCTTCTTTCTTGTCATCTTTCACTCTGCAGGTGTAAACCTGTGTACACTGTGCCAGTTTCTGTTCTGTTGTTTCAGGACAGCTTGCACTGTTCTCTCCTGGCTCTTTCCTTTCCTGCTTCCAAAAAAACAAAAAAGACTGGCTAGTCATTTCAGTCAGGGCATTTCTGTGGCCTAACTGGGGAGTAAATCCAAGGTGCGAAATACAGTTGGTCCTGTAGAGTCCAGGAACCCCTAATTAACCTCTTGGACCACTTGAATGTCTCAAAATTCTGAGGGGTCCCTGAAAATAAACTTAACATATTATAATTCATTAAATAAAAATAGACACTAAATACAAATTCAGGAAAAGGTCATTGTTTAGCTGCTGAAAACTTGCCCTATGAGTTTGGTGGAAAGAGTGAATTTCCGAAGAAAATTCCAAAAAATGCTGAAAACAAAAGGGTGAATTCCTGAAGAAAATTTCTGAAGACAAAAAGTGAATTTCTGAAGAAAATTCCAAAACATTCTGAAGACAAAAGAATGAATTTCCAAAGAAAAATAAAAATAAATTCTTAAGACAAAAGAGTGAATTTCTGAAGAAAATTCAAAATTTTTCTAAAGACAAATAAATGAATTTCTGAAGAAAATTCCAAAAGACAAAAGAGATGTATAAGATCTCAACTAATTTGAGGACAACTGCATTACCAAACTAGAAGAAGACCTGTTAAATCAAGCATTTTGTTGCCACTAAAGTTAGTATCAGCACTGTTATGGCGAGTGAGTTAGCAGCCAGACAATGATGTAGTAGCCAGCCAGCATGAGACCCCTTTTATTTATTTTTCTATTTTTTAAGGACAGGTATGATATACTGAATATACTAGAGAGGGACTGCACACTGGCAACATGAAACATTTAAGACTAACAAATTGTTAGCTAGCTGTTTTGTCTTGGCAGACCTTGATCCACCGTAGACATTATACTTCGCCCCCAAGATAAAAAGTTTGGGCATGCCTGCGCTAGAGGAAGTAGGAACATAGAAAACAACACACCAAAAACTGTACAGATTTTTATTTTTGTTTTTAGCCAAAAAACACAATTTTTATTGCAGTACCACCTTCAAACCAGTTCATCTATAACAATGCGTTGATGCAAATTTACACACCTACTAACCAAATCTATTTCCCGTGTTTGTTTTGGCCATACTGATTTATTTGATTGTTTATTTTTGATTATGGTCTTCTCTAGATGACCTTCTCAGTGTTGTACATTAGAACTACAGTGTACAGATAGCCATGACCCCCTTTGCTTTCCTGTAATCCTTTCCATTAACCACTTAATCCCAAGTGGTTTTGAATCCCAATTCCCGCCATAGAATTCCTTATAAGCTGTTTTCACATTTAGTTTGATACATAATCAATATGATCTAACAAAGCAGAAAATTCAGATAGTTGTGTCACAAACTATCATTCTGAGCAACCAAGTACATGAATAGGAAAATAAGCATTTCCATAAGTAGAAGCTGCAATGAAGGCAGCACTGAGCTTGTTTTATACAGTGATAGGAAACACAGCAGCTCACAGAATGACCCGATTCCACACTCTGATCCATTTTACTGACCAATGTGGGAATGCATGCTCACCAGTGACTTGATCAGGAAGAGAAGAAAAAGTTAAAGAATTGATCACCGATCACGTTTGGTCCATTTCTTTCATCTCCAGATCAGTCTCAGTCATAACAGTGGCACTTAGCGAATGAGTGTTTTTCACAAATCACCACAAACAGCACTGTGTGCGCTGTGAGTTCTGGGTCCAATCAAACACAAATGTTCTCCGAGTGTTCTGACTGATCACGGGCTCTCGTAAATGTCAGAGGCCCAGATTTCTTTTCTTTTCTTTTTTGCTTTTGATGAATACCAAGCAGATCTTTTGGACTGTGACACTAAAATGTAGCCTACAAAATAAAGACCACATAAAATACTCCTACTCACTGACCATTTTGCCAGAAACACCTACCAAACAGGTGCATCCATCAATGCATAGGGACCACTATAGGACCACTGGCATGGTCTACAGTCACGCCAGCAAGGTGGAGCCCATAAGGTCAGGGTTTCTAATAAAGTGACCAGTAAGTGTTTAAAAACAGCCACTGTGGCTGCTGAGAATGGACCACCACCCGAGTAATACCTGGACAACAGTGTTCCAGAAACTGACCAATGAGGAATGACATAAGAGACAGTCTACAGTCTGTACTTATTCGAAGTGGAGAACAATCATGGCAATCTATGTTGGTTACAAACCATTTATAACAGTGCTATAAACATGTTATGTGTCTGTAATAGATATCAGTTAAATAGGTGATTATTGTCATTCAGTGGTGAACCATAAAGTTTAGATATAAGTCTTCAGGTCAAGCCTTGGGTCAGAAATGTCTATACTTGATCAATAAACAAGAAAAAAAAACAGTAATGCTAATTTCTGCTAGCATCCCTATGGGATTCCAGTAGTATGTAAGCGCTAAGCTAACAGCAATTAAAATTTACCTTTTTTCACTGTTTTAGGTTAAACATTAAAGCTTATCAAAGACATTCATTGTTTTGTTTGAGGCTTCAGAGCTTGTTTTCCATTCCTAACAACTACCTGAAAGCTGGTTAGATTAGAGCTTGTATTCAGTATTAAGTGACATATCTAGAACTTATTTGTAGTCAGTGGCATATCTAGAACTTCCAGAAGACCTTGAGTGACATTTCTCTTCACAAAATTGGTCCCACTGTAAATCAAAACATCACTTGTTGATTCCTTTGTCACTTACGGAGCCCTGCTGGTGACATCCCGTATAAATAAAAATAATGCGTGGCCACATGATATTAACTTGTGGGAATGAGATCTCAGTGCATGGCTATGACTTAGTAAGACATGGAAACAAGATCATGCCTTATTAATATGTGGTAAAGGCTTAATCATCTCATTCCCACATCTTACTAAGTTATGGCCACGCATTAGGATCTTGTTCCCACGCCTTACTAAGTCGTAGCCGTGTATTATTTTTATTCATACAGGATGTCACCAGCAGGGATCCATAGGCACTTCCGGATTATGTTGGTAGTTAATCTAATGTTTGAGGCCTTCTGTCCAGCTCCTGAAGGCCTAACCAATGGGAGACCTCGCTATATCAACCTAGAAACATCCAGAGACAAAAATTCAGATTGGACAGTTTTTTGATTGGTATTTAACCCTTTCAAACCAAACTGTAACAATGAAATAAAAGTAGTACTACAATCCTTGTAGAATGAATGAATACGACCATTATAAAAAATATAACTTTTAAATAAAAATGAACAAATTACAGACGTGTATTTTATAGTTCCCAAAAACAATTAGACCTTCTCTAAAAGCCTAGAGAAGGCCCTGATGGTTCTTCACTGTTTTCATTTTTCCATACATTATGTGATTACATAATTACCTAATTAATTACACACCTATGCAAAAAGTTACAATAACTTTCATTTTTCAATTTTTTACCTAATTTGAAAATACTTGTTGTCTTTTACATTGTATGTAAGATTCATGATGAATGGACCAAAAGAAACGTCCAAAAATGGCTTGGAAACAACTCTGGTTCCATTTACTTACATTAAAAGTCAAGTCCAAATAAGAAACAGTTCATATAGGCTCCTGAAGGCCTGACCAGTGGGAGACCTCGCCTGCTTTTGGCGTTTATAGTCAATAACTGCAACTGCAAATCTTCAGCTTTGCTAGATTTTGCATCAGCCTTACAGAGTTAAACACATTCTGTTCTGCTAACAGTTTCCAGACTTCAGTACTGTTTCTGTAAGAGAAGTGAAGTGGGCTGTTTGCCCCCTCACCACCCCCCTTCACCAACCCCAGCCCCCACTGCAGCCAACCTGGATCAGGGATCGAGGCACGAGGCACAGATTAATGCAGCTTTTCATTATCGACAGAATTATGTCACTCGTTAATTACAGACCTCTGAGTGGGTTTTGTTGCCTCAGAGCGAGCAACTCTCTATCTCTCTCACTCTCTCTCTGTCTCTCTCTCTCTCTCTCTCTCTCACTCTCTCTCTCTGTCTCTCTCTCTCTCTCTCTCTCTCTCTCTCACTCTCTCTCTCTGTCTCTCTCTCTCTCTCTCTCTCTCTCTCACTCTCTCTCTCTCAGGCATTGTTTTCCTTTGCCGTCTGGCAGAAAGGCTTTTTGCCTGCATCTGGGCTGATTTATAAAAATATCATTCACTCCCCTCAAACAGAAAGTTGGTGTGTGGACGGCGAGGCTGTGTAGTCGGGGTCTGTGTTTGGTGTAGAGTGATGGCGACGCACTGGAATGGAAACAGAGACGCTGCTGATGTGTTTGAGTAACTGTAACGTCTATAAAACAGACGACAGCTTTCAGCTCATTACAGCACTATACAATTACTGCCTCTCTCGCCCTCTCTCTCTCTCTCTCTCTCTCTCTCTCTCTCACTCTCACCATTTCTCTCTCTATTTCTCTCTCTCTCTTTCTCTCTCTCTTTCTCTCTATCTCTCTCTCCTCTCTCTCACTATTTCTCTCTCTCTTTCTCTCTATCTCTCTCACTCTTACCATTTTTCTGTTTCTCTCTCTCTCTCTCTCTCTTTCTCTCTCTTTCTCTTTCTCTCATTCTCACCATTTCTCTCTTTCTCTCTCTCTCTCTCCCTCTCTTTCTCTCCCTCACCATTTCTCTTGCTCTGTTTCTCTCTCTCACACACCATTTCACTCTCACCATTTCTCTCTGTCTCTCTGTCTCTCTCTCCCCCTCACCATTTCTCTCTCTCCCTCTCTCACCTTTTATCTCTCTCTCTCTTTGTCCCTTGCTCTCTTTATCTCTCTATCTCTTTTTTCTCTGTTTCTCTCTATCTTCTCTCTTTCCTCCTGCCTCTCTTTATCTCTCTCTCCCTGCCTTTCTCTTCCTCTCGCTCTGTTCCTCTTCCTCACTCTCTCTTTGTCTCTCTCCGTGTCTTTCTCACTTTTCTGTCTCTCTCTCTCTTGATCTTTCTGCCTCTCTCTCACCGTTTTTCTCTTCCTCTTTCTCTAACTCTCTCGCTCTCTCCTCTCTCACTTTCTTCCTGCCTCTCTTTTTCTCCCCTTTCCCTGCCTTTCTCTCTCTCTCTTCCTCTCCCTCACTCTCTGTCTTTCTTTGTCTCTCTCTCTCTCTCTCTCTCTCTCTCTCTCTCTTTCTCACTTTCCTGTCTCTCTCTCTTGATCTTTCTGCATCTCTCTCCTCTCTCACTATCTTTCTGCATCTCTCTCTCCATCATTCTCTTTGTCCCTCACTCTATAACTCTCTCTTACATTGTTTCTCTCTCTCTCTCCATCTCTCTCTGTCCTTCTCTCTTTTTCTTTTCTTTTTCTTTCTCTCTTGCTCTCTCTCTCTGCCACTGTTTCTCTTCTTCATTCTCTCCCTTTCTTTTTCTTTTTCTCTCTTTTTCTTTTCTCTCTGTCTCTCATTTTCTCTCTATATATCTCTCCTTGCCTTTCCCTTTCTCTATTTTTCTTTTTCTTTTCCTCTCTACTTCTTTCTTCCTCTTTCTCTTCCTACTGTCTCCTCTTTCTCACTTTTCTGTCTCTCTCTCTTGCTCTTTTTCCCACGCTCTCTCTCTTTCTCTTCCTCTTTCTCTCCCACTTTCCTCTCTCATGGTCTTCCTCTCTTTTTCCCACTCTCTCTCTTTTTCTCCTCTTCTTTCTCTCCCACTCTCCTCTCTCACTGTCTCTCTCTCTCTCTCCCTCATTCTTTGTTCCTCACTCAATCACTCTTTCTCTCCCCTCTCTCCTACATTGTTTCTCTCTCTCTGTCTCTCTTTCTGTCCTTTTCTTTTTCTCCCTTGCTCTATCTATCCCTTGTTTTGTCACTCTTTCTCATTCTTTCCATCTTTCTCTCTACCTCATCCTCCCTCTCTGCCTCTCTCTTGCTTTTTCTCTCTCTTTCCTCTCAGTGTCTTTCTGTCTCTCTCTCTCTCATTCTTTGCTCCTCACTCTATAATTCTTTCTCTCCCTCTCTCACATTATCTCTCTCTCTCCTCTCTCACTGTCTCTTTCTGTCTCTCTCTCCTTCATTCTCTTTGTTCCTCACTTTATTACTCTCTCTTTCTCTCCCTCTCTCACATTATCTCTCTCTCCTCTCTCACTGTCTCTTTCTGTCTCTCTCTCCTTCATTCTCTTTGTTCCTCACTTTATTACTCTCTCTTTCTCTCCCTCTCTCACATTATCTCTCTCTCTCTTCTCTCACTGTCTCTTTCTGTCTCTCTCTCCTTCATTCCCTTTGTTCCTCACTCTGTTACTCTCTCTTTCTCTCCCTCTCTCACATTATCTCTCTCTCTCTTCTCTCACTGTCTCTTTCTGTCTCTCTCTCCTTCATTCCCTTTGTTCCTCACTCTGTTACTCTCTCTTTCTCTCCCTCTCTCACATTGTCTCGGTCTCTGTATGTCAGGTAGTGAAGTCCTTTCATGAAGCTGCATAACAGGTTATTAAATATTTATAGCCGCTGTATTTATCCCTAAAGCACAATGTGCTGGTATTTACGGGGGTTCATGCAGAGCGCAGCGTCGCTCTGAAGAGCAGCGGAGAAGCAGATCCATCTGACCTTTACCAATTATCAGGAGACCACCAAAAACCCTTCAGCACTGCTCGCGCAGGGGCCGGAACAACGTTCCAGAGAGAGAGAGAGAGAGAAGAAGAGGCAGAGAGAGAGAGAGAAGAAGAGGCAGAGATCAAAACAGATGGAGGAGTGAAAGAGATATCAAAGAGAGAATGAGAGATATCAAAGAGAAAGAGAAACAGAGCCTTCATTATCACCAGCGCCACTGCTAGCAGCCGCTAGTTTTTAGCATCAGGCTTTAGCGTTCATTCCGGATGGAATCATTAGTGGCAGCCGGAGCGCCGGAGCGCCGGAGAGAACAGGAGAGAAACGTCTCTCTCATCAAACCGCCTCTCTACACCCTCCCGCTCAGGGGCTCTGGCTCCACTAACACTCCAATATTGTCCACTTCCTTTGAAGCCCCAGTTCCCGAGCACAATTCCTTGATGTTTTAATGATACGAGCAATCTAGCATTCCGTTTTCTCCCCTCGGGTCGGCTGAGGATGAAACCTCGGGAAAAACGAGGAGCCCCGCCTTTTATCTTTTTTATGCTAGGTTTGACGCAAGGCTCATGCATTTAAATGGCGCCATACGTTAGCATGCAGCCCTAGCAGGTGCGTCAGGTGGCTGGCCTTCGCTCCAAGGGCAAAGGCATTCCTATGACCCGAAGTGGGCTTTGGTATATATGGCACCCTTTCGTGTTTTTGTGGGTTTATGCCGAATTTATGAGCAAAGTAGAAAAAATATCCTTATGAAAAAAGTCTTGCATTTAGTACTTTGTGCACTCTCCCTCTAAAAACTCTGTATCTGACCACTGAACCATATTTCAGTGATTTTTTCATAATAAGAATTTTTCTTCACATATTTTTTTCAGTATAAGAACAAAAAGATAATGACTTTTTCATAGGTTTTTTTGTCTTTTCCAAGGGTGTACTGGGCATTGCAGACTCTACATAACAATTAATCTGACCAAGTCCGTTGCAAAGGTCTGGACACTGAGCTATATTTAAAAGCTGGTACACTGACCATTTTTAAAACTCTGGACACTGCTGCATTCTTAAAAGTTTGGGCTTTGGAACATTTTCAAAAAAGTCACTGGTCACTGGTCTACTTTCAAAAGCCTGGACACTGTTTCATTTTTAAAAGCCTGGACAATAGGCTATTTCCAAAGTCTGGACACTGAGACAACAGTCAGACATTTTCAAACACCTGGACACAGGGACATTTTTCAAAAGTTCAGCCTTTGGGCGATCCTCCAAAATCTGATCACTGGGCTGTTTTGAAAAATTTGGACATTTGACATTTCCAAAAGTCTGGACTTTAGACTAACCTTAAAAGTCTGGACTTTTTCCAAAGCCTGGACACTCATCATTTTTTTAAAAGTCTAGACACTAGGCTATTGTCCCAAGTCTAGATACTGGTGCCCTTTCAAAAGTCAAGACTTTGGGCCATTTTTAAAAGCCTGGATAATGTTCAATTTCCAAAAGCCTGAACACTAGGCTATTTCCAAAGTCTGGACATTGAGACATTTTCAAACACCTGGACACTGGGACATTTTTCAAAAGTCTGGACTTTGGGCTATTTTCCAAAGTCTGGGCACTGTGACATTTTCAAGTTCAGTCTTTGGGCCATCCTTAAAAATGTAGAAAAATTTGGACATTGTGACATTTCCAAAAGTCTGAATATTAGGCTCTCCTCAAAAGTCTGGACTTTGTCCAAAGCCTGGACACTTATCATTTTTCAAAAGCCTGGAGACTAGGCTATTGTCCAAAGTCTTGACATTGATACCTTTTGAAAAATGAAAAAAATGAATTTGGGCCATTCTCAAAAGTCTAAATGTTGGGTTATTTTCCAAAGTCTAGACACTGAGATATTTTCAAACACCTGGACACTGGGACATTTTTCAGAAGTGTGGACTTTGGACCATTCACAAAAATCGAAATATTGGGCTAATTCCCAAAGTCTGGACATGGTGACATTTTCAAAAGTTCAGCCTTTTGGCCATCCTTAAAAATCTGATTACTGGACTGTTTTGAAATGTTTGGACACTGTGACATTTCCAAAAGTCTGGGCTTTAGGCTATCTTCATATGTCTGGACTATTTCCATTGTTTAAAGTCTGGAGACTGATGCCTGTTCAAAAGTCAAGACTTTCGGCCATTTTCAAAGCCTGGATGCTCGGCTATTGTAAAAAAAAACCTGGACACTAGCCTATTGTCTAAAGCCTAAACATGGTCAGTTTCATCAGCCTAGACACTAGACTGTTGTCCAAAAACTGGACATTGTCCATTTTCAAAAGCCTGGACACTAGACTATTGTCTAAAGCCTGAACACTGGTTTATTTTTCAGAGTCATGACACTGGGACATTTTTCAAAAGTCTTGACACTGGATTATTTTCTAAACCCTGGACACTGAGACATTTTCAAAAGTCAAGACTTTGGGCAGTTTGTCCAAAGCCTGGACAGTGGGCTATTGACCAAAGCCTGGATACTGAAATTTTCATTTTCAAGTCATGCACAGGAACATGTTCAAAAGTTCAAAGACATTTTTAAAAGCCTGGACACTGGAACATTGCGAACAGTCTGGAAACTGGGCATTTCAAGTCCAGGCACAGTTTATTTTCAAAAGTCTAAACAGGGAGGCATCATTAAATGTCTTGACACTGGGCATTTTCAAAAGTCTAAACATGGGGATGTTATTAAAAGTCTGAACACTGGTCTTTTTAGGGGCCTGGAAAATTCATGGGTGCTGTCTGTAAATCACAGTGTAGCAAAGCAAGCACTCAGCCATGTAGTCTGACTTCATTACAGCCGTGATGATTCATAATGAGTGGACGGAGAAGATTTTCTCAGAAGCAGAGGGCTTTTACAATTCCGACCTACAAAAAGAGAAACATCCAGAATCCCGATCAAGTCATTTAGGTCGCACAGGATTGTCTGTGAGTTGGGTTTGGACGTGCCAGCAGACGTAAAGTATTAACCTGTTCGTCTACTATTATTTCACTGCTCTTATATGTATTAAACATAGTTGAACTGATGTAATCAGTTACTGAGGGTGGCACACAGCCATGTGAACATTGCTATGGTGATTGCATTATTGGAATTACAGTGGTGTTCTTGTCTGTGTGATTGTGGTAGTGAATATTTATCTTAAAAAAGAATTTGTATGCTTTTAAATGTTTCTAATCGTGTAGAAACATAATAGTTTTCCAAAAAAAATCAACATCTACCTCAATTCCAGGAAAGCAGCTGGCAAAAATTGGGAAAATTGAACAACTTCAAGCTAAATTGAGTTGGTGTTGCCGCTGGCAGTGGAATAATTTTTGGTAAAATTTTACTTGAACCTTGCTACATAACAGGGACATAACCATGTCATAAACATGTCATAACAGATGTTATGAACTATCATGAAGTAATTGTTGGCACATGCTGATTTGCATGAAATATTCTCTCGTTAGCCATTGTTTCAATTATTGTTAATTCTTAAAAAACATTGTTGACATTACTGAACAAAATTGGCCATGACAGCATATGACATTTTCTCACATTCAATATGTAATAAATATCAATAACGTAAGGGCACCTACATAATATGGCCAAAAGTGTTTGGACACCCCTAATAATTGTTGAATTCCAGTGGTTTAGCCACACCTTTTACTAAAAGGGGTATACAATCAAGCACATAGCCATGCAATCTCCAGAGACAAATACCGGCAGTAGAACGGGTCATACTGAAGAGCTGCCATAGGATGCCACTTTTGCCACGAGTGAAATTGCTGACCTGCTAGATCTGCCCTGGACAACTGTAAGTGCTATTATTGTGAAATGGAAGCCTCTAGTGGGCCCCTTAGTTCCAGTGAAGGGTCATGTTGATACTACAGCACAAGGACATTTTATGCTATTATGTGCTTCCAGCTTTGTGTCGGCAGTTTGGGGAAGAGCCTTTCCTATTTCACCATGACTGAGCCCCTGTGCACAAAGCAAGGTCCATAAAGGCATGGTTTGACCAGTTAGGTGTGGAGGAACTCCAGTGGCCTGCACAGAGCCCTGAGCTCAACCTCACTGAACACCTCTGGGATGAACTGGGAAGTTGATTGCAAGCCAGGCCCTCTTGTTCAACATCAGCGCCTCTCTTTTAGAATGAATGGGCACAAATTCCCACGGATACAGTCCAAAATCTTGTAGAAAGCTTCCCAGAAGAGTGGAGGTTGCTATAGCCACAAAGGCGGCCAAGTCCATATTAATGTCTGTGAAATTGGAATGGGATGTCCAAGTAGCTCATATAGGTGTGGTGGTCAGGCGTCCACATCCTGACATCAACCAATAAAGACTTTTATGAAGACTTGCTGAGGTGAAATAATCTCTGCATTGGAAAAAGCAGCCTTTCTGACAACTGATGGTTGTTGGAATAAGCCTTATAAATGTTTATTAAGGTTTATATCAGTTTACATGAAAGACTACAAGACATCTTGTAGCCGTATGAGTGCTTCATTTCAATGAAGTGTTACCCAGATATCGCCCCTTCTGCTTACAAACACAATGTGGTATAGTTTGGCTCTTTCCAAACAATTTCTCCACTGTTTCAATGAGCTATAAAATGAGCTATAAATTACAGCTTGTTTTTGCTGTTTTTTAAGACTTTAACAGCTAAAGGACATGAAAATGGCTTCACTTGCTGTGTGCAGATATGCTGATGTGTTGATATTGCACTCCATGTTTGTGAACATTAACAAAACTGCCCGCTTCCACAGCCAGGCCTCAGCGGTAAACATCCACCCACCGATGAGATACGGATACGTACATGCAGTATTCATTACCAATCATGCCCTCGCGCTCGCCACAGCAAAGCGATAATGTCCCCGACAGCAGCAGAGCGAAGAGCGTGCTTTTGTCCGTTTTGATGTTCGGCCCCATCGTGGATAAATATTTATGCCGTCGCTTTCCCCCAAAAATGACCTTGCGAGCGTGGACGCATCATGCCTGATCATTACGATAGTGGTGAAGTGAAGCAGTTCATCAGCGTAATGTGATGCCTCTCCTGTCGCAAACCGCCTCGCTGCGCTGGGAGATAATTGCCGAATAGTGAGAGCGGAGAGACCATCATTTTGGCAGGGAAAGTGAATTGTGAACATACTGTCATTTATAAGCACGCCCTAGTAGGGAGGGGACTGAGGTTGTACTCATGAGGCTAGTTTAGGTTAAGTGGCTTCATGTTCAGCAGTAGTCAGTGGGGACTGTACACAGAATTGCTAGTTTATTAGAAGTGTGTACACTGTACCTACACTTGTTGGCCATTTCATCACAAACACCTACATTGGGTCCATCTCTACCTGGTCTGTTTAATGGAAAGGAACCACCAAAGGACCACCACTGACAAGATATTTTTGATGTGTTGGACCCTTTTGGGTGGTGGACCAGCAACAGATAGACCACAGTCCATAATTGAGCACTTATATAGTGGAGCTCATGAAGTGGAAGAAGTTTATAATAAAGTGGCCAGTGAGTGGTAGTACAAGAGTGGTGCTTCCAGTAAAGTAGTCAGTTAGTGGACATACAAGATAGGTGCTTCCAATAAAGTGGCGCAGTGAGTGGGTTTTCAATAAAGTGGCCAGTTAGAGGAAGTACAAGGTGGGTGTTTCTAATAAAGTGGCCAGTGAATGGAAGTGCAAGACAGGTGTTTCTAAAAAAGTGGCCAGTGAGTGAAGTACAAGAGTGGTGTTTCCAGTAAAGTAGCCAGTTAGTGGACATACAAGGTAGGTGCTTCCAATAAAGTGGCCAGCGAGTGAAAGTACAAAGTAGGTGTTTCTGATGAAGAGGCCAGTTAGTGGAAGTACAAGGTAGGCGTTTCTAATAAAGTGGTCAGTGAGGTGAAGCACAAGGTAGGTGTTTCTAATAGAGTGGCCAGTTAGTGGAAGTACAAGGTAGGTGTTTCTAATAAAGTGGTCAGTGAGGTGAAGCACAAGGTAGGTGTTTCTAATAGAGTGGCCAGTGAGTGAAGCACAAGGTAGGCATTTCTAATAAAGTGGCCAATGAATGGGTTTCCAATAAAGTGGCCAGTGAGACGTGTTTCCAATAAAGTGGCCAGTGGATGTTCTTCAGCACAACAGACAGCAACAAATTCCTTTGTAGCTTCATTTGAGAACAGTCTGTGGATGTCTGCGCTAAAATTCTTTAGCTTTAGCACCCACCACTGGCTCTCGCACCGCAGGAGAACGTGGCGTGGCTCATGACTTTGTGGCTGGTGTGAAGGTCGTGGAGGATGCGCACGCTTGCTCCCGTGAGGCTGTTATCGAGCCCGGTGTACGCCCTCGTCTTTTCTGCTCGTTTGATCAGCCCATCCAATCAAGGGCACGGAGAGGAGACTAATTAAAACTACGGCTCAGATACAGGGCAGCACTGATCGATGTCTGAGTGTTTATCATGGGGGGAGAGAGCGAGAGATGGACAGAGAGGGAAAGGAGAGAGAACAAGAAAGAGAGAGATTAGCGTACAGTAATACTAGGAAAGTTTCTTCTTTGCTAGTTTGCATTGATTGCTTTTACTGAGCTTTGTGCTAGTTTAAAAGGTCATGTTGTTAGCCAGAGCCTAAATGAGGATATGCTTTAACTCGCTAATCCTGCCTTACAGAGTGTGAAAATCACTATTTCTACTGTTTAGATTGCTTTTATTGTGAAATGGTCTGATGTCAGGGCACCAGAAGAGTAGAAAATGGTTAAAAAGCACTTCTGAAAGAAACGTATACATCAGGGGTGCACAACTCTGCTCCTGGAGGGCTGGTGTCCAGCACAGTTTGGTAATTTCCCTACCTAAACACACCCACTAAACCTAGCAATTAACAGATGAGTGGAATCAGGTGTGTTTGAGCAGGTAAATCACTAAATTGTGCTGGACATTGGCCCTCGAGGACGGTCATTACGCACCCCGGTACACATAAAAAACACATAAATGTAACACTTCAGTACTTTGTCATGCTTACAAGTGTCCAACATTAAAAAAGTAGCAAAAGACAAAAAAGTATCACCTAGAAAGTTCATATTTTGCATGTAATATCAAAATATCGTAACCATTTTTCCTTTTTCATTGTCAGCACCATTTCATTAAAATATATGATAAACATGATAACTTCATTGTTATTGTGTAACACTTTTTATGCTTAATAAATGAATGCTAACTGAAAAATTTGCTTCTAGTTTAATATGTTAAATCACATTTGCATCACAACAATTTGCATCAATTTATCTTTTAATATAAAGTGTTAAGTATAAACTTCATATAAAAATATGACATTTTTCTTCATTTTAATGCACAATTTGTATTTATTTGCGTATTAGAAAAAATAAAAGATAAAATATAAACTGTGCTAGAAGTTTCACTTGATTTATTTTCTTTTTTCTATTGAACTCAGGAAATAAACAGTAATTGTGTATTAAAATGCACAGAAGGGTATTCACTATGAAGGATGTGTTAATTTATTTTTACATCAACAAAAACATGTAATATGACCAGGGGCGCCAAAACTTTGGCTCATGACTGCATGTCGCTGCTCCTCAAGCCAGTATTCACGGCAAAGGCTTGAATTTTACACAGTTGCTACTTTGGGACACTAGGTGGTGCTGTGTGTCTTCTATTCTCTAGACTGAGAAGGAGAAGAAGTCTAGCTGTTCACTTACAACACCACAAAGCATGTGGACAGTTAGTGAAGGTCTTATTTGAGAAATGTAATTCACCCTCCCTCCTTGTTTAGCTGCTCAGCTGTTTCTCCTGACTGGGGGGATTTAGCTGAGCTATGCCTGATGCTAGCAGACTACTTAGCTAGCATGGTAGTAAACCACAACAATGATAAGTAAACTAAGATCAGTTTTAGTGGGAACAAGCAGAGTTGCCTGATTACAAGGAGATAACTGCAATCTTCAGGTTTTAAGTCCTTCTGCAGATTTTTAGCAGAGTTGTACTAGTTGCTAGTACCTAGCTAGCTAGCTAGCACATAAATTGACTGGTATTTACTACACAAAGATCAATTTTGTGGGGATTACCGGACGTGCTGGAATATAAGATCATTCAAATGATGAGGTTTCAATTTCTTTTGATTGCCTCCTGAAGAAATAGCTACTCCATACTAGACTAAGCTGGTTTACACTGGTCTGGTCACCCGGTATGTTCTTGCTGGGTGACCAGCATCCAAAACACATATGCTGGTTTTGCTGGTGACTAGCCATGCCGGTCTAAGTGTGGTGTGAGTTGGGCTAGTTGCTTGAATACTAGCTAGGTAGTTAGCATAATATTTCATCATGACAATGATGGTAAATAAAGATCAGTTTTGTGGGAAGTAGCAGAGTTAACCACAAGGAGATATTTGCAAATATAAGGTTTTGATTTCTCTTGACCGACGGGACTGCCCTGCGAGAACAACAAGGCTGGTCACCAGCAAATCCAGCGTATGTTGTGTTTTGGATGCTGGTATGCTGGTCAACCAGCTTGGCCATACTGGGTGACCAGATAAACCAGCACCAGGCTAGCTTACATCAGTATAAATCAGCTTAGACCAGCATGCAGGTCTATGCCGGTCATCAGGGTGAGGCACACTTTTTGCTATTATCTGATGTAAGCTAGCTAGTATAGTAACTATGACTAGTAATGACTAGTAAACATACATTTTGTCGGAATTCGAGAGAGTTGCTGGACTACGATGAGATGATCACTGTAAGGACTTGATTTCTCCCAACCAAGACGATTTAGCTGAGCTGCTTGCTAGCATACTACTTAGCATGCTAGCTTAGTAGTTGACTGAGGTATTGATGAGCAAACAGATCAATTTTGTGGGAATTAGCAGAGTTGCTGGCTGGTGAGGTTTGAATTCTGCTTGGTGTGAGCTGTGCTAGTTGCCTGCCTGCAATGAGGTAATTGTAATTACGAGGTTGTGACATTATAGTGACAAAATAATAATTGTATTTTAATAGTTATATATTAATTAGCATTGTTGAATAATACGGAAAAATAATTTGTTGATGAGAATTTTGACCATATCGTCCACTGCATCACTGATGTTCGCTTAGGATCTGTGTTCCCAAGGTCCCATGTTCAAGGGTTTATGTTCCCAAATTCATGTGTTCCTAGAGTTCTGTATTCGCAAAGTCATATTTTTTTAAGGTGCTATGTTCCCAGGTACCTATGTTCCCAGGGTTTATATTCTTAAGGCCCTGTGTTCTCAAGGTCTTGGGATATCTAAGGTCATATATTCCCAGGGCCTTATGTTATCAAGGTGTAGTGTTCCCAAGGTCTTATATTCCCAGGGTCCTATGTCCCCAGGGTTCTATATTCCTTGGCTCTTATGTTTCCAGGGTTATATGTTCCCAAAGTCTTGTGTTCCCAGGGTTCTGTGTTTGCAAAGATATATCTTTTCAAGGATCTGTGTTCCCAGGGTTCCATGTTCCCAGGCTGCTATATTCCCAGGGTTTGTATTCCCATGGCCCTGTGTTCCCAAGGTCTTAAATTCCCAAGGTCCTATGTTCCCAGGGTTGAATGTTTTCAAGGTCTTGTGCTCCCAGGAATCTATATTCAGGGTCAGTGTTCCCAGTGTTCTATGTTCCCAAGGTCCTATGTTCCCAGGACTCTATATTAGCAAGATCCTATGTTCCCAAGGGTCCACTGTTCCCAGGGTCCTATGTTCCCAGGGTTCTGTGTTCCCAAAGTTCTATGTTCCCAAGGTCCTGTTTTCCAATGTCCTGTGTTCCCAGTGTTCTATGTTCCCAAGGCCCTATGTTCCCAGGCCTCTATATTAGCAAGATCCTATGTTCCCAAGAGTCCACTGTTCCCAGGGTCCTATGTTCCCAGGGTTCTGTGTTCCCAAAGTTCTATGTTCCCAAGGTCCTGTTTTCCAATGTCCTGTGTTCCAAGGGTTCTATGTTCCCAGCTGCAACCTGGTATTAAAATACTCCAGTCTACTCAGAGCCCTTCATCAGAAGAAACCTGAAGAGCTTCTCTGTCTGGCTGTACTTCATCCTGAGACTACAGATTGGAACATACTCTCGCACCGGCGATTAGTGGTGTCACGTTTTTGTCGTCATGAAGTTTTCACGATGCCGTGCTGCGGAGCAGATGTTCCAGAAGGGAATGGCTAATACAGGGCATCGCACACTAGCATTAGCTACAAGCTACGATTAATACTGCATTCAGTGCACTCTGGGGCCATCACTCTCTCTCTCTCTCTCTCTCTCTCTCTCTCTCTCTCTCTCTCTCTATCTCTCTCTGAGTGTGCGAGTTGAGCTCAGTCTACAGTGGAACATCGTTCTTGACAAGTACGGCGGCCCTCCCCCGAAGCTGAGGACGCTAACTGTACGTTCTGAATGTTAACACGGCTAACCTGTGGTAGCTGCGATGCTGCAATTACCGCATGCTTTTTTCACATTAGGAGAGTGATGAAACAGAAGAGAGAGAGAGAGAGAGAGAGAGAGAGAGAGAGAGGTGCTCACACAGACGAGAGACACTGTGAGATTAGAATATGCATGCTAATCAACTTTCCTATTAACCCAGCACAAAACGAAATGTTCTGGAACCTCACAGACGCACAGAAACCTCGGATCCTGTCTGGCAAAGCAAACTGCACTTATTACACTTATTACACTTCTTTTGCTCCTATTTTGCAAGTTAGAAAAGACGGGAGCATATCTATGTTCCCAGGGTCCTATTTTCCCAGGGCCTTATGTTTTCAAGGTCTAGTTTTCCCAGAGTTATATATTCCCAGTGTCCTATGTTCCTACGATTCTATATTCCTGAGGTCCTATGTTTCCAGGGTTCTGTGTTCCCAAAGTCTTCCGTACCCAGGGTTCTGTGTTCACAAGGTTATATTTTTCAAGGTCCTGTGTTCCCAGGGTTCTGTGTTCCCATGGCCCTTTTTAGCCAAGGTCTTAATTCCCAAGGTCCTATGCTCCCAGGGCTCAATGTTTAAGGCCATGTGTTTCCAGGGATCTATATTCCAAGGGTCCTATGTTTGTAGGGTTCTATGTTGTCTGTTCTCTAAGGTTCTGTGTTCCCAGCACTATATGTTCAGGTTTCTATGTTCCCAATGTCCTTTTTTTTCCAAAGAGCTGTATGTTCCCAGGGTCATATGTTCCCATTGTTTATTTTCCCAGGAGCTGTATGTTCCCAGGTCTTATGTGCCCCAGGTCCTATGTTCTCAGGTTCTATGTTAAAAAAGGCCTTATGTTCCTAGAGTTCTATGTTCCCAAGGTCATTTTTTTTCCAATTTCCTCTGTGGCCAGGGTTCCATATTCCCAGATCTTCAAAGTCTTATATTCCCAGGGATCTAGGTTCCCTTGGTCCTGTGTCCCCAAGGTTCCCCATGTTAAAAGTCTAATATTCCCAGGATTCTATATTCTCTTGGCCCCATGTTTCCAAAGTCCTGTGTTACCAGGTCCTTATGTTTTCAAGGTCTTGTGTTCCCAGGGTTCTATGTTCCCAAGGTCTTATATTGTCAGAGTTTTATGTTCTTAGGGTCCTATATTCCCAAGGGTTCTATGTTCCCTGGGCCCTATGTTCTCAGGGTTCTATGTTCCTAAGATTCTATCTTCCCAGGGATCTATGTTCCTAAAGTCCTATATCCCTAGATTTCTATGTTCCCATGGCCCTATGTTCCCATGGTCTTGTTTTCTCACAGCTCTACGTTCCCAAGGTCTTACATTCCCAGGGTTCAATGTTCTCAGCGTCCTATGTTCCCAAGGGTTCTATGTTCCCTGGACCCTATGTTCTCAGGGTTCTCAGAATTCTATGTTCCCAAGGTTCTCTTTCTAGGGTTCTATGTTCCCAGAGCCCTATGTTCTCAGGGTTCTATGTTCCCAAAATCCTATTTTCCCAGAGTTCTATATTCTCAGGGTCCTTTGTGCCCAGGATTCAATGATCTCATGATTATTTGTTCCCAGGGTCCTATGTTCCAATTTTCTCAAGATTCAGTGTTCCCAAGGTTCCATTTTCTTAGGGTCCTTTCTATTGCTTAGCTCTTGACCTAAAATGCAAGTTAAGAAATTGTTTTCCAGGGCCGCTTCAAAGAAAAACATCCAATCTGGCAACCTTGGTCAGGAGGCACTGTTCCCGTACGCAATGTATTCTTTTAATGTTGTTTTGGCGTCACTGAGGCTAAGTACTGCTATCACAGTGAAGCTTATTGGACTGAACTGCAATCCGCAAACGAGAGAGGAGCTAATGTTGCTTAGCCGCTAGCAACATAGTGACAGCTCCATGACGCACTTCCTGCTGGTTCTGAGGACATTTAATTACAGTGAGCTTCAGGAGACTCTCTGGAGCAGCACAGTCGTAAATCAGCAAACAAATAGCCGCCTCTCGGCTCCAATGGGCGAAAATAAGACACGGAAGCCGCGAGCCGGCGGCGCTAACGCAAACGGATGGCTGTAATCCCCCCACAATGCCTCGCTCCCTCCGCACGTGAAATATGGAGCTCTTTGGGAAATTTCTTTCACTCATAACTCTCATCTACTGAACCCCAAAAAAAAGTACGAACCACTTTTTTCCCGAACCCCAGAGAGAAAGAGAGAGAGATTCAGTTTGCATTCAGCAGGTTTGGGTGATGGAGGAGCTAATAATACAGGAGTCAGTAATGAGAGAGAGAGAGAGAGAGACAGAGTGAGAGAGAGTGAGAGAGAGACTGAAAAGAGAAAGTGAGAGAGAGAAAGGGAGAGAAGAGACTGAAAAGAGAGAGACTGAAAAGAGAAAGTGAGAGAGAGAGAGAGAGAGAGGGAGAGAAGAGACTGAAAAGAGACACTTGACTTGTAAACCCACTTTATTTAAACAGTACCCTACACAGTCTTATTGTCATATTCTAGCCACATACAAATGGTCTCAAACCCCCACTGCCCACCTTTAAAAGGAAGAACAGAAAAAACAAAAGAAAATACTAATTGTTTTCAAAAGGTCAAAATCAGCCCCCCCCTCATTAAGTTCACATAAGACCCCACCCTGTCCCCACACTCGATGAAAGGCAGGCAGGTTATGAGTCATCTTAAAATAAGCGTATTCGATTCTAAGCCTAATCTGTACTGCAGCTCTCAGCATTAGCTCAGGGTCCAGCGTCCCACTGCCCTGTATTTTATTCTTCCTCGAAAGCCAGACAGCAAGTTTACCCTGACCTACCAGAAAGTTCAATAAACACAGCTTATCTCTAAGAGCAGCAACATATTTTGGGCCAAAGACAGAGAGACTATCTGTCCACAGTATTCCAAGACCACGACAACAAACCTTCAGTAAGTTTAGCAGACCTGTGAGCCTGACACAGTGTAGAAACAAATGCTCTACAGCTTCCTCCCTCCCACAGAAAGGACACTCACTCACTATAGTTGGGTTGATATGCGCCACGTGTCCACTGCAGATCCCCCGTACACTTCTCGATTGGGGGCTTGTACAGGGATCTCCAACTGCCTTGTGGAGAAGAGCCTGGTGCCAACAAACCCAACCACCTCGATTCCTTCAAGCCATCGAGTGAAGTTCTGTGAAGGACTTTCACACAGACGTCATACAGTGCCTTCTTGGATACATCTGCAAAGTCAGCTAGTTGTGGAGTCCTGAACGAAAGAAGTGTTCCCTCCTGCTCCTGATAATCCCCTATTTCTGCAGTAATAGGGAGAGAAGGGAAGGGCTCCTGGTCTCCACCTGAGTGGTGCTATACAGCCTGCCTAAGAGAAGTGGGCAGTGTTGAGATCACTTCTCCTATGATTCTCTGCAGCAGTCAAACAGACAAAATACCAGTTGCAGCACTTAGAACTTCACCAGATTTCCAGTCCTCACCAACTCTCAGATCTCCTAGTTTCGTAATACCTGCCCCTTGAAAGCGCAAGCGGATACTTCTCAAGGTGAGCTCTGTGACTAGAAATCAAAGGATTGTAGAACAGAGGTTCCTCTTCAACAAGAGAGCAAAGCTGGACCTCAGATCTGGTAGTCCTAAGTGCCAAGGACCAAGCCCTCAGCACAGACCAATAGAAAGCAGAGGTCCCAGACAGGTCCATCTCTCTCAGCTGCAACAGATGTCTCTCATAGCCCAAGTCTTCCACCCATCCCTGCAGAGCACAGGCAGTGGCAGCCCACGCCAACCCTGAGCCATACAAGAGTCTTTGTGCCGTTTGGAGTCTGAAAGTCCTTATTCGGCTGGACAGATTGATCAGACCCGGACCTCCCTCATGCACAGACAGATATAAGATGGCAGCACGGGTCCAGTGTTGGCCAGTCCAGAAAAAATCCACCAGTTTTCTCTGGATCTCCTTGATCAGCAGGTCAGGTGGCTCCAGCACAGTGAACCTGTGCCACAGCATTGAGGCAATCAAGTTGTTGGCCACCAAAACCCTTTCCCCTGTAGGACAGCTGAGGCAGGACCCAAGCCCATTGAGACAACTTGGCACAGACCTTCTCCACTACTCCCTCCCAATTCTTATCCTGATATGCTGCTGTTCCTATAAATACAACAAGATACTTCAAACCCTGCGACCCCCACCATAGGCCTGCTGGCAAAACTGGTGCCCCTCTACCCTGCCATTGTCCCAAAACAAAACTCTCCGATTTATCCCAATTTACACGGGCAGAAGATGCGCCCTCATACATGCGCAGAGTTTGAGTCAAGGCCTGAACATCCTCATTGTCTCTAATAAAGACAGTTACATCATCTGCATATGCAGACAACACCGCCGTATCAGCTAACCCTGGCACCCACAACCCCCGCAGCTTAGACCTCAACCTGCATAACAGAGGCTCAATTGCAAGGCTATGCAGCTGCCCAGACAGAGGACACCCCTGCCTAAGTCCCCTTAGCATCTTAATCGGACAACTGGGCCCACCACCAACTTTAAGCATGACTGAGGCGCAAGATTATAAGATCTAAACCCAGGATAAAAAGACTCTCCCCAACCCAAAACTTTGTAGGGTACTAAAAAGGTAAGAATGGTCAACCTTATCAAATGCTTTTTCCTGGTCTATGAAGTCACACCACACAAATCAATCACATCACAAACAAACAAAAGATTAACCATTATGGTGTGACCAGGTACACAGTGAGTCTGATTAGCATGCAGTACCAAATGTATGTGTTGCTTCAGTCTGTTGGAAAGACATTTAGATAGTATTTTATAGTCTGTATAGTATAGTAGGGCCACAGGCCTCCAATTCTTCAGAAGTCCCACTTTGCCCTTCTTAGGGAGAAGAGATAACACTGCCCGTGTACAGGTAAGGGGCAGCTGTCCCGCTTGCCTTGACCACTTAAAACTTCAAACAAGTTCATTGTTGGACAGCAGAAGTCAATTCATGAAATTGAGTCTCTGAAAAGAGAGAGAGAGAGAGACAGAAAGAGGGAGAGTGAGAGAGAGAAGATACTGAAAAGAGACAGAGAGAGACAAGAGACTGAAAAGAGACAGAGAGAAAGAGAGAAGAGACTGAAAGTAGAGAGAGAGACAGAGAGAGAGAGAAGGGACTAAAGAGAGACAGAGAGAGAATGAAAAAAGAAAGAGAGAGAGAGAGAAAATGAAGAGGAAGAAGAGGAAGGAAGAGAGAGAGAGATAAGACTAAAAAATTATCAGTAACAGAAAAAAGTAAAGAGTGTCAGAGGGTGAAAAACAGAGAGTCCTATTTCTTTCTCTCTTTTTCTTTCTCTGTCACATCTTGCTCTATCTCCTTTTCTCTCTTTCAGACTCTTATTCTCTCTCATCTCTCTCTCTCTTTCTATATCATTTTTCTCTCTCTCTTTGAGACTCCCCACTCTCTCTCTTCCAGTCTCTCTCTCTCTCTCTTTCTCTCTCTCTCTCTCTCTGTTCAGTTTAATGGGTTTTATTTGTGTATCTGTTTCTATGTTATGTTGCCAAACCAATTATAAGACACAAGCATGCATAAAGGCAATGCAATAAAACTAGACATAATAAAATATGTATAACAACAATATCTTTATCTTAATATCAGAGACTCTCACCAATATCTCCTCTCTCACCATCTCTCTCTCTCTCTCTCTCTCTCTCTGGATGTTCGGCCTTCTGTTCTTAATCTGTGCACTGATTTGATTATATTTAATCTTAAATTCCAAACTGTTCAAATCTTCAGAGAATTAAGAATCATCCATTTTAATTAACAGAAGATTTTGATAGAACTTTTCCAAGATCAAAGACTAATTGATGATATTATCATGGGGGACTGGAGTGGGGGTGTATGTGGGGAGGTGGTGCTTGCTACTGTGCCAGTGCTTTCCACAGAGGAACCTGTAAGATACCTTTGATTTTAGTATGGTTTGGTAGTTCTTTTTGTTTTTAGCAACAGATATAATAACAATGTTAAAATCTTTTAAACCCCTGTGTTTTGTAAAGGAAATCATCAGTTTAACCAGCATAACAACAGGCAGGAAAGAAAAGATCTCCAGAACTTTCTAAAGCCAGACAGAGAAGATAGATGGAAACTTTTCATGAATGATGTTACATTGTCAATTGCCTCAAGGCTACTTGAGAAATTTTACTCTGCAAAGAAAAGTAGTGATTTACATTCACCAGGCACTTTATTAGGAACATCTGTAAACCTACATGCATTTGTGCAGTTATCTAGTAGGTTAATAATGTGACAGCAATTAAAAGACAGGCTGGTTTGAGTATTTCTATAACTGCTGATCTCATTTTCATGCACTAAAGCCTTTAGAGTAACTTAGAGTGGTGTATTAAGGAGAAACCATCCAGTGAGTGGCAGTTCTATGGACAAAAATGCCTTTTTGATGAGAGAGATCAGTAGAGAATGGCTAGTCTCATTCGAGCTGACAGAAAGGCTACGATCACTCAGATAACCTCTCTAAACAACTGTGATGAAAAGAAAAGCATCATAGAACATTGAGGTGGATGGGCTACAACAGCAGAAGACCATGTTGGGTTCCACTTCTGTCAGCCAAGAACCGAAAGCTGAGGCTGCAGTGGGCACAGGCTCACCGAAACTGGTCATCAGTCATTACTTGAATGCCACAGCCTATTTGAGCATTGTTGCTGACCATATGCATCCCTTCATGGCCACAATTGACCATCTTCTAATGGTTACTTCCAGCACGATAATGCATCATGTCACAAAGCGAAAGTCACCTTAAACTGTTCTCATGAACATGACGGTGAGTTCGATGTTCTTCAGTGGCCTTCCCAGTCAGTGGATCTGAATCCAATAAAACATTTTTGGGATGTGGGAGGACGCAGCATGAAAGTGAAAAATCTACAGATGCAATCATGTAAACTAAGAGTAGAATCTCAAAGGAATGTTTCCAACATCTCGCAGGGTCCATGCCATGAAAAGGGCTGTCTTGTCACAAAGACTTCAGGATGTCCATGCTGGAAACAAGACCTTAACTAGCAACACATAACTTTCTATAACTCATTTAAATGCAACTTTGGTAGCTAACAGCAAATGTAAAAAATGGTATTAACCTCTAAGATGTCCACCAGCCTGACAGTTTCCCTGGAAATGGTCTCATTTTTGGTGGACATACAGTGGGTCATACAGTGCACTTTTTCCCAACTTACAGATTAGTTTCTCATCCATTTTTGGGCTTTTGGCCTGACAAAAGGAATCACTTTGCAAGGTCTGAATTAAATGTGGTATATTGACAGTTAAAGATGAATGGAGTAGATTAAATGTCTTAAAACAGGTACAATGTCCAGAAATAACTTCATTACTCCTATAATATTATGAAAACCAATCTGAGAATGACAAATATGAGATATTTATTGACTAGATTTAACATGACCTCACTTGAGAAGATAATTTTTGCAGTGTGTTCCTGAAGAAGTCTTCAAGTCTTAAAAATATGCTACAAATGACTGTTCCCAGAATGCTCTTCACACAGTTGCCTCAATAATTATTAAGTTTAAATTTATCTCTGTTGTTGAAAACAGGTGTTATGAGACTGCGATTTTCAGATGCGAAGGCAGCAACCATGCTCACAATCACCTTTAACACTTTCAAAAGGGTAAACTGAAAAATTTGATTTGCATAATTGATTGTGCTAATTAAGATGCCGTCACGCCCATTTGCTTTTTTCCCCACTTGCTTTTATTTTGTTTGAGGGCATCTACTTTCCTGCTTAGGAGAAGTGGAGTCCAGAGGATTCTGGAAGAGTTTTATTGCCAAATTCAATTGATCTAGTTTCTCAGTGAGAATTTATTTTGCGTTTTAGTCCATTTGTATTACTGAGTGTTCCAGTATTGCAAGAGATTGATTATATTTATGGACTTCTCAGTTAAAGCTGTTTGTGCATGTGTGTATTGGAGTTTGGAAAGAGAGGGATGATCTCACTGGAGGTCATTACTATATGAGCTTATGTACATTGGAGCCTTCTGCCAAATCCAGTGAGTCCTACAATACTAGGAAGAAGGCTCCAGTGTTGGAAGTACCTAGACAGAAGGTATAGAAGCCATAGAAATCAAATTGGAAGGATCAGATTAGGAATATACAGAACCAGGAGGTCTATAATAAGAAGTTTGGAATCAGATGTTATAGGTCTCTAGGGTATAGATTCAGGGCTGGAATCATATAGAATCAGAAAAACTAGAATTAGAAGGTCTAGAATTAGAAATATGGAAGGTTATCGGTTTGTATGGTATAGTTTCAGAATTAGAATCATAGAAACCGCAGGTCTAGAATTAGAAGTATGGAAGGTTATAGATTTGTATGGTATAGTTTCTGATTAGGCTGATTAGCTGGAGCAGGTGTGGCAAATTGTGGTAAGAACTTGGCTCTGCAGGAAGGTAGATCTCCAGGACCAGGTTGGAGACCACTGGTCTTGAAGTTTGGAATCAGAAGTTATACACTTGTAAGGTATAGATTCAGAATTAGAATCACAGAATCAGAAAATCTAGAATTAAAAGGTATTTGAAAGTGTAAAATGAGAAGATATAGAATTAAAAGGTGTACATTCGAAAGGTATAGATTCAGAAGCTATAGACATAACAGGTATCAAACTGGGAGGTATAGATCTGATGGAATGGGAAGGTGTAGAATCATAATGTCTACAATTGAAAGATCTAGAATCAGAAGCTCCAGAACTCCGATTCTTCAGATTCTGATCCGAAGGTTGGACTCTCTCTTCCTCTAGAGACAGGCACTGGGAAAAGCATGTTTGACCTTCTGAACTTTTCTTTCATTTATTTTGGAGGGGAGGGAAATGGGACTATGCTAGCATAGATGTTAATAATGTCTATCTATCCTGTGCAAACTCTTCAGTAGTGTTGCAAAGCAATCACATAGGATCCCATTGCAACCACTTTGCTACACCCTAGCTAGCATTTAAGATACCATAGAAACAACCCAGCAACCACCTGGGATACCGTAGCGGCCACCAAGGAACACCCTAGCACCTAGCACCACCCACCAATAACTTGGGATACCATAGCAAACACCTAGCAACAGCCTAGCAACCACTTAGGATACCATAGCAACCAACTAACAATGTCCAAGCAAAAGCTTAGGATGCCATAGAAACCACCCAGCAAACACCTGAAATACCATAGCAACCACCTAGCAACCACTTAAGATACCAGAGCAACCACCTAGCAACACCCTAGCAAGGACCTAGAAACACCTAGGATACAATAGCAACCACTTATCAACACTTTTGCAACCAACTAAAATACAACAGTAACCATTCAGCAACACCCTAGCAACCACTTAGGATACCATAGCAACCACCTAGCAAGCACCAAGAAACACCTAGGAAACAATAGCAAACACTTATCAACACTTTTGCAACCAACCAAAATACGATAGTAACCATTCAGCAACACCCTAGCAATCACCTAGTAACACTTTAGCAACCACTTACGATACCTTAGCAACCACCTAGCAACTGCTTAAGCTGCACAATCACTCCTTTTCCTCAGGAAATGCACTATTCTAGTTCTAAAACTAGCATTCAGTTCTGAGGGTTTCTCAAGAACGCTAGTCACCTGCAAGTTTTGAGAGCTTCCAGCTGGACACAGCTCAACGGTCGTTTTCGTCACACCCATTCCGTGTCTTGACAAATCTGTTTTGTGCTTTCTTCTATTATTTGCATTTACATTGAGAGGAGATGAATTTGCCCTTTTGGAACACTGGAGATTCCTGGTCTCTGGTTGCTCAGCATTTTCATTCAAAACCTCATCTGCCTCACTGTCTGCATGGGAGGAAGAAGCCATCTCCCATGTGCCAGGTGTGAGAGTGTATTTAATTGACCGCTCTGTGTACGGAGTCGCTGCCTGGCGACCCCAGCGGACCCCGGCCCTCCCTGCGGCTGGCAGAATTGATGGCACCCCTCCCCTTAGTACCCTTCTGGAGGAACTCACTCCTTCGCTGTCACTCTCCCCGTCTGCCTGCTTACTGATTGCTTCTCTAGGGGTCAAGGAGCGGGTCAGTTCCACTACTTACTCTTCTCACCTCCCTTGCTGTCTCTCTACCTATTTCTCTCTCTCTCTCTTGCCCCCATCAGTCTTCCATTCCCTCCCTCTCTGGCTATTTTTCGTCTGTCTGTCTTTATCTGTATTTCATTTTCCTGTCTGCCTCACTCTCTCTCCATATTCCCTCCCCCTCTTTCTCTCTCTCTCTCTCTCTCTCTCCCCTCAGGCTAGGTTATTTCATTCGTCTGATGTCGCACTAGATGAACACATTACCGTGGCCTCGCCAAAGCTGCCCGTGACCGGGGATGACTCTGTTTTCCCGGCAGGCGCGTAATTGACAGCTATTTCTGAGGAGGCACTCAAGGCCGTGACTGCTTTTGCAGCGATTAGCTTTTTATTGGCCGAACGGCGGAATGGTAATTAGCAAGGCTGGCTTAAACATTTAGGCTGGGAGCTTCCCCAGGGTGAGTGTCAAAGCAAGGGAGGGGCTTTGGGTGGGCAAAAAGAGCCACAAAGAAATACAAGGTTTGATCAAACGATCGCAAGTCAAACGGGATAAAGCGCAGTGCCAAGGGTTACCCAGCGTTCATTCACTGAGCGCATGTAGTTTTCCTGTAGTAAAAACCTTGAAACAGTGTTTAAACAACATTTAGAGACCAACATTTTGAAGGTGGGCAATGAAACTAGAAGCTGAGTGGCCAACATTTAATGGCCAAGAAGTAGCAACATTCTACTAATCATGTGAGGAACCATAGTAACCACTTAGCAACACCCTAGCAACAACTTAGGATGCCACAGCAACCACCTAGCAACATCCTAGCAACCACTTAGGATACCATAGTGACCACCCAGCAAACACCTGGGATACCCAACATTCTAACATTAGGGGGTAAAAATTCCAATACCTTTTGTACTTATTATTGAATTTGTGCTGTAGGTAAACAGTGCTTTACTGACTGATGTGATTGACGGTTCTCATTTGTAACACTTCTTAGGCAGTCTGCCGACAGCTGTGAGAGGGGGCTGTCCCCACTCCCCAGTTCGGCCACCTGGATTGTACGTGAGGGGCAATATAGCGGCCTCGCTGCGGAACAGGAGGAAGTGCCCAGGAGGTGGGGCTTGTGTATCATGCGCCGCCCACCACTAATTTGTGGTTCTCTTTCTGCCTTTGTTGTCCTTGAAGGGTTTCGTCCTCACTCGGGGTTCGTGCCGCACCTTCCTGCCAGCTCTCATGGCCGTCATTGGGCCCTGGGGGATGGACGCATAGCACAACTTCATAAGCTCAAATCAATTAAATTATTTTTAAGATAATTTTTGCAAATACCAAAAACGCAGATTGTCAATATCAGCTGGTATCACTGGTCAAATGATGTATCAGTCAGACTCTAAATGAAACTAGGAGAAGCTGCATAATGTCCAAATTAGAATTTAAACAATAGGATATGAGGTTAAAAACAATCACAGCCCAAAGTCAACAACCAGAATCAAATCTAGAATCAATAACTTGAAAAGAGTCAAATTCAGAGTTCATCAATGGGTGAAAACAGTGTTGGCCTTGGATAAAACCTTTATGATATGAGCCAATTTACATCAATGCTATCAAAAGTTCTATCATTCAATACCAAATTTTAATATCTAAGTATTCAGTCTTATCTGTGAGCCAATGCATGTTCCAAAATCTGGGCTGCTGATTGGTTATCTAAATTACATTCCACATGCATCCTTTTAACATCAGTGCTTCTTGAGTAGTCTAAGATCTGTTGTGGTCAATAAATATACCTACAACTTTTCCTACAACTTTTTAAAGTCACGCCCACTTTGTGTCATAGGAACCATTATAATGGGCATTTTTGGTGGCTGTGACATCCCATCAGGCCTGCAGAATGTGCAAATATATGAAAATTAAATGAATAAATAGTAGGAATATTTTAAGCTAAACAAACAATGGACGCCAAGACATAGTTGGCTTTGCCGAGATAAATTAACATGACTCTTTATACATTGTCCTGGAGAGCCTTGAGGCTAAAGTTTAGCATTAACAGTCGCTAAGTTAGTTTAGTTAGCTATTGTATCCTCAAATGGGGAATTCCACCAATTTTTGATCGTTTCTGCATAATGAAATGAGATGTAAACGAGAGATTCAGAGTGGTTTGGTGTGAAATGGTTCAGATGTCTTTACAGTGGTGGTGATAGGAACCAGGGGTCGCCATGACTACAACACAAATATAGACATTTTATTTATTATCGAAAACCACCAAAAAACATGTTGACGATGGCAAAACAATGAGGATTTTTTTTTTTTTCAGGACTATTTTGCCCCACAATGTCCTGGACATACCCCTCTACCGTATATAATTTTAAAAACACATTTCAGGCCTATTATAAAACATAGTCAGGCAGTGAATTCACAACCATTTCATGTAATAACTTGGTGGACGTCTGGTTCCTATCACCACCACTGTGAACAATTCAGACACTGTAGGTATCCCTAGAATTGGGGAATTAAACACCAAACCACTCTGAATGACTTTGTTTACGTCTTAACCATTGAAATATGCCGACACATTGAAAAAACTACGTTCCCTTTCAGTGATAAAGCCGTGTGCCGCCACAGGATGGCATGACAAATTGCAGGAGATGTTTTCCAAGTGGAAAATTTGTCTACGGAGTTGACTTCTCACGTCGCGAAAGGATCTAATTCATTTCAGCTGAGATCAGAGCCGATGCATCATCAGCGCTGACATCCGCAGCGATGTAGAGAACAGATGCGTGAGCGTCGCTAGTCGCACCGTGCAAAGTGACTCGTTGCGGGTGATTTTCCTCCAGTGTTAAAAGGAAGAGACGTTGTTACGCCATCTGTACCAACAAGGTTCCTCCAACATCCGGATAAAACCTTCACGCACATCTGGGAGTACGCCTGGCGCTCGTCTTCCGTCGCTTGTCTGTTCAGCATGACGTCCTTAACGGGAGATGGTTGTCTGTTTTTAAAATGACTCGCAAATGTCTGAAATGAAGTAAACAAGCACATTCTCATGCCTACTTTAGCAACATGCATGTTCACATTCACTTTTGTCACTTATCTCAGTGCTGTCGACCCTGGACGTGCTGTTATGTACATGCGGACGGGTTGAAAACGGTCAAGGAGAGGAGAAGAAAGGTCAAGTGGTTGGATCAGATCTTGCAGTCGTCGACTGCATAGACTGAATATTAAAGCGCCTCTGCATTGTGTGGGGGGATTAAGGGGGTGGGCTGTGAAGGGTTTTACAAATATTTCTCTGTGAGGCCGTTTTGTAAGACCCTGCTTCGGCTTCTGTTCCAATTTCATGCGTGTTAGAGAAGCACATTCACTTTTTTCTTTCCTTATTTCTTTCTATTTCGAGGCAATGCAAGAGAGAGAGAGAGAGAGAGAGAGAGAGGGAGGGAGAGGGGGGGGAGGGAGGAGTTGTGGAGGTGCCGTCTGGGAGAAAGAGGGATGTCGTACAAGGTAAAAAAGTAGAATAAAAGGAGTAGGAAAAAAAAATTAATGAGAGAGAAACAGAGAGAGAGAGAGAGAGTGGAGGAGAGAAATATACATACATACTATATATATATATATATATATATATATATATATATAGAGAGAGAGAGAGAGAGAGAGAGAGAGAGTCAGAGAGAAAGAGAAATAGAAGAGAGAGAGCACGAACAGCGAGAAAGAGGAAGGGAGAGACGGAGAGAGAGAGAGAGACAGAGGGAGAGAGAGAGAGAAATAGAAGAGAGAGAGTGAGAGAAGGGGAAAGGGAGAGAGAGAAATGGGAGTGAGCAAGAGAGAGAGAGAGAGGGAGAAAGAGAAACCAACAGAAAGAAAAGGGAGGGGGGAAGTGAGAAAGAAAAAGAGAGAGAGAAATGGGAGAGAGACACAGTGAATATGTGGTGTTGTGAGTTGTAGTGTATCTGCAGTGGAGGAGGAAGAGGAGATGATGACTCACCGGCAGATCGAGTCGAGCAAGTGAGTGAGTGCGTGAGTGAGGGAGCGAGCGAGCGAGTAAGTGAGCGCAGTGACAGTAAACACATTCATCAGCAGCTCCGTCACACGAGGAGTCCAACACTGACCGTCCAGCGTCCACCTCCTCCAGCTCCTCTGGAGCCGTAACTCACCGCTGAGCGAGAGATTGTCTTTATCGCGTTGGTGGCACACAGCAGCATTGACTTTTAGTTTTAGCGCTATTGACAGAAGCATAAGCCTTAGATACGCTACATGACTTAAAGTGCTAACAAATCTAAAGGTCTGGGTGTCTCACACTTTCTGATCGTTCTGGTGACTGAAATATTTGGGGATTCCAAACTGAGGGACTTATAAGCTTTTGATGAACTGAACCAAACTCTCTTGACTACCTCGCTGTGCTTGTTAATATGGTCCACTTCAAACCTGGCATGTACACTATACAGCCAAAACTGTTGAGTTCAGGTGTTTCAGTCACAGCTAGATCTGCCCCAGACAACTGTAATTGCTATTATTGTGAAATAGAAGCATCTAGGGGCGACAACGGCTCAGCCACAAAGAGGTAGACGACACAAACTCATACAGCCGGCCCACTCAGTGCTGAAGTGCATAAAAATCGCCTATCCTCTGTTGCATCACTCACTAAATAGTTCTAAATTGCGTCATCAGCACAAGAACTGAGCATCAGGAGCTTCACGAAATGGGTTTCAATGCCGAGCAGCTGCGCAGAAGCCTAAGTTCAAGTTTTGCACAATGCCCAGTGTCGGCCGGAGGGGTGTAAAACATGCCACTGCTGGACTCTGGAGCAGTGGAAATGTGTTCTCTGTCAGTCTGGTGATGAATCTTGGTTTGGTGGACACCAGGAGAACATTACCTCCCGGAATGCAGACAGCCAATAGTAAAGTTTGGTGGAGGGGGGATAATGATATATGATAACATCATATACACACTAGGAACTACAGAAATACTGGCTTTTGCTCATATTTTCACAATCTGAGGAGAAAAACGTGAGCAGAAGGAGTGTTTTTTGCTCGTATATTTACATTCTGTAAGTGACTAACTTAGATAGGAGTTTACTCATGAAATTCTAACTAGCTGGGTAGCTAATATCATTGGCATTCATGCTAGAAACAACAGAAAAAGTGGCTTTTTCTAATATTTTCGCACTCTGAGGAGAAAAATGTAAGCAGCTAACCGCTGTGAGAGTTTTGTTAGCTAACTAAGTCACTATTGTTGTTAGCATGTATGCTAGTGGCTAAAAATGAGTGGTGGTTGCTCATACTTTTGCATTTTTGAAGAGAAGGAACTACAGAAGGAGTGTTTTTTGCTCGTATATTTACATTCTGTAAGTGACTAACTTAGATAGGAGTTTACTCATGAAGTTCTAACTAGCTGGGTAGCTAATACCATTAGCATTCATGCTAGAAACAACAGAAAAAGTGGCTTTTTCTAATATTTTCGCACTCTGAGGAGAAAAATGTAAGCAGCTAACCGCTGTGAGAGTTTTGTTAGCTAACTAAGTCACTACTGTTGTTAGCATGTATGCTAGCGGCTAAAAATGAGTGGTGGTTGCTCATACTTTTGCATTTTTGAAGAGAAGTTATGCCCCTTCGTGTGGAGGAGTCGTGGTATAGTTAGCTGGCCTGGCTGTATGTCCATCTGTCACTCTTTCACTGTCATGCATCTTTTTCATTCTCCTGATCCTCACATCACCTTCACCTCGCCCTCATCGCTCACCCACTGACCGCTCTGTTAGCACAAACTGCTAGCCGATGTCACCTCGCACAAAGAGAACTAATAAACCAACAAAAAGCATTAACCATCCCGGAAAAACAAGGCGTCTGCTGCAGGGCCCCTCTCCCTGTCCCTTAGAGTTATGGACGGAGCGTCTCCCAGGCCCCCGCCGAGGCAGAGAGGCCACAGGAGCGGCCATAACTTAGATAACAATCCCCAGCAACGACAATCCAGACGCTCCAGTAATGTCTCCTCGCTGAGTTATAAACCCTGGACTCCGTTCCAGCTCACCAGCCAGGCTGAGTTATCAGTCTCCTGAGCAGGTGAGAGCATTTTTATCCCCCTCCAGATTTCAGCTGTATCACTGACCCTCAGACAGACAATCAAAACTCACAGATCTGTCCAGCTTCTAACATTTGTCTCTAAGCCATAGAAGCCTCAGGTATCAAAGCATGCTGTGATTTTATGCCAGTTATTTCTGACTCATAGCTCATTGAAACAAGTGGAGATTCTGAATTTTCAATCCATTCAATTTGTGCTTATTAGATATTTATTAAGATTTGAATTTAGTCATTTATATCATTATTTCATGGTTCAGTGCAGAAATAGTTAGGCTGGCTTTGCACAGCAAACCTTTCATGCAACTAATTGCATGTTGGAAGTTGCCTGCAACATATTCGGTTACTCCACTAGTCAAATAAAACGGCCAATATTGTTTGATCTGTAGTGTCATTCTTGCAGTATAAACACATCTGTAGCATGTAATCTATTTGCAAGTTAATGGTAACACTTTCTATGAATGTCACCTTGGTAAGCATCTATAAACGCATTCATAACATGTTATAATGCATGCATAAGACATTATAAACAGCTATAAATATTTATAAAAATGCATTATACATTATAGCCATGCTTATTATGCATTATGAATTGTTAACATAATACATTATAAGTACTGATCATAACAAATTATAAGAGCTCATAAGTTGTATTTGTCCACTCTAAGTAAAGTGAAGCGTACTGTACTAAAGCCTCCTCCAGTGTTCAGAGTGAGGTTTCAAGTTGAAGTATTTACTGAAGGATTTACTGAAACACTAAAACATACATAATAAAGCACATTACAGGCTTCAAATGTTAGAGTTTAAACTAGTGCTGCCATCAGTGTTTTACCCAATGTGGGAAAGGTAATGTTCACCACCGTTAGCTTGGTATTTGTCTTTACTTTACGCTCTCCAAGCTGGGACTGACTTCTTTGGCACTGACATTATAACATGGTATTAACACTACTTATAATGCATTATATTACTAATTCATAATGTATAATAAACATGGCTATAATGTGTTATTCAGTGTAATTCTTTTTTGTAAATATTTATAACCATGTTTATAATGCCTTATGAATACATTATAACATGTTATAAATGTGTTTATAGATGCTTACAAAGGCGACATTCATAGAAAGTGTTACCAAGTTAATTTTAAGTAGCATTTTTATGACAAAATGAAAAAATACCAACCTGGCCTCAAGTGATTGAGGAGTATCTCCTTTTCAAGTGTCCAACAGACCATCTCACCTTTCATTTTTTGGTCTCACTTTATTTGGAAAGTCCACTATAGTCCCCTATAGATTATCTATAGATGTTCAAATTGTTAACAAACTATCTGTTGAAACTCAGTTGGTGCTAAACAGTGGTGGGATTAGAGTTAGGATTTGGACCAGGGCAAGGGTTGGGTTTAGGTTTTAGATTGAGGTTTAGGATTAGAGCAGGTTTAGAGTTAAAGAAAATTATGGCCAATTTAGATACTTAGTTCAACATAACTTGAAAGTAAATTTATTATCTACAAAACATATAAAGTGGACTATTCAAATAAAGTGTTGCGTTTTTCAGCCACTGTTTGGATGCAACCCTTTCCAACTGTGATGTTATTGGCTGTTTCAGCAAGTTTCATGAAATTGTGACATTTGCAACTTTTGCGGCTGAGTTTCAAATGAACTGTGCAATTTAGTTTCATGCAGATTTCAAGTAACTATAATTGCATGTAAATTGACTCAGATTTCTTTGCAGTGGTGGTGATAGGAGCCAGGGATCTACAACACAAATATAGCCATTTTATTTACTATCCAAAACCACCAGTGACCCTGCAGATTTCAGCTCTGCCACTAAGATCACTATTGCTGGAGATAAGTGTGACTTCTAAGGCTTAAAGACAAACATTAGAAGGTGGACAGTTCTCTGGGTTTTGTTGGCCTGGCTGAGGGTCAGTGATAGAGCTGAAATCTCACTTCCTAAGGAGACTGATAACTCAGCCTGGCCGTCAAACTGGAACAGAGTCTTCGGACACTGTGTCCTAACAGCAAATGAGTGTTCAAATGTGGTACTGCATCACATCACGAAGCCTTCAGGATGTCTGAGCAACAAACTACATTTAGCTCTGCTGCTCATAGCTGGTGTAGACAGCTTCATTGATTATAATGGGAGCATTTTGGTTTTGTCGTTGTCGCTTGCTAGCGTCGCTGGCTGTCAGGACAAGGTGTTAGTTTTTATATGCACTGTTGATGATAGTAAAATAGTGCTAAAGCTAAAACTGGTGTCTTTCTCCACCATACTTGAGTATTGAAAATTACGTTTTAGGCCTAGACCTTCTCAAAACTGTCATAACACAATGTCTTAGGCATCAGACATTGAATCCATGACCATTTCATGCAATAACTTTCTGTGAGCGAGCTTTGTGAACAATTCTGACTTAGACTTTCTGGAACTTTAGAACGGTTTATTCCACATGAAGCCACTCTGAATGACGTTATTTACATCTTAACCCTTTAATTATGCCTTTATTTGGAAAAGTCTGCGGAATTCCATTGAAAATAAGTTTGTAAAGTAAACTGAATGTACAATTTTGAGCAACCAGCCAAGCATTTGTTGAAGAATTCAACTTAACGGTCACTGCACTATTATGTATATAACTTATTTTATAGTTTCAATGTTTTAAAAGAGTCTGATGTATCCAAACTTTTGACTGGTTCTGTGTAATCCAGTCCTGGGTCAGGGTTCCCACTGTGTCCACCCAACATGCTGACTGGTACAATAACGATATCCCTCTCAAAAGAAAACGGGGCTAAAATTCTGAGGGGGAGCAAAGTGGGGCTAATTGATGCCATTTTAGTCCAATCATCAGCAAAAGCTGAGCACTCTCACAGCTCGAATACCCAGAGGGCATGAAGATGGAGTGGCTGTGTTTTTTCACATGCAAATGGTAAATCAGCACTGACAAAGACAAACGTCACCAGGGTTTTTATTAAAAGTTGATGACTTAATTATAAAATGTCTGTCAAAAATAAACTGATACGTTTAACATCTGCAGTCAGCACCAACAGCAGAACCTCTGATTTCATTTTGTTAGAAATAACAACGTTGTACTTCCACTACCTGGCCACTTTATTGGAAACACTCACATTGTATTTCCTCTAACTGACCACTTTATTAAAAACTTCTACATTGTACTTCCTCTAACTGGCCACTTTATTAGAAACACTCACTTTGTACTTCCACTTACTGACCACTTTATTAGAAAAACCTACACTGTACTTCCTCTACCTGGCCACTTTGTTAGAAACACTCTATCTTCACTTCCACATATTGTCCACTTTATTGGAAACACCCACCTTGCGCTCCTCCTCTACCTTGTACTTACACTAACTGGCCACTTTATTAGAAACACCTACATTCTTATTCCACTGTCTGGCCACTTTATTAGAAACACCTACCTTGTGCTTCCACTCACTGGCCACTTTATTAGAAACACCTACCTTGTACAGATGAGCTTCAGTCTCAAACTGTAGATCGGCAAGGTGGAGCTGCAGGAGAGGGATTTCAATAAGAGAATGTATGGATTGCCTCTTGCTTAGACAAATGAAGTGCTGTCACTCCATCCTTGGTGGTTGCTATTTGTTTTGCTGAATGGTTAAGTGCTGAATCAAGTATGCACAGACCGTCACCTGTTCTTCGGATTGTATCTGTGAAATCAACGCTTTAAGACAAACTTTCCGAGAGGGACCCACGTCGTTGTTATTCTGCATCACGCCTCTGCTAGCTGTGCGCTGAATTAGCGATGCCGCTCGGGAACCGCCATGATGTATTAAACGTCCCCCGCCGAGTGATTGATCGCAGCTGAAATGCTGACCCATGGAGAAACGCTACACCTCTCCTCTCCCGCAGAATATGCACAAGCCTCGCGGCCTCGTCTTTCTTTGTCCGTCGCTAAATCGTGGCGAGGCTAAATCACGCCGGGGGAGCAGAAGCCTTTCATTTATACCACGCTTCTGGGTGATGAATATGCAGGTCCGATCCGAACGTTCATCAAAGCCGTCTCGTCGGTTTGTCTGTGGAAGGTTTATGTTTGCTACGGATGGGCTGCCCTGACTATATCAGCGCAGAGGGGTCCACAGGATTCTCTGTTGACATCTCTGCTGATTGCAGCGTTCATTCAGCACTTCTGCTGTTCCGCTTTGCTCACAGAGAAGGTTTCCCTCAACAGGAAATATCAATGCTAGGCATAAAGAAGTTAAAATCTCATTTGTGAGTGATTAGTGGTGATTTTACGGATTAAACTGCTTGGTTCCGTGCCAGAGAACCACTAGCAGAGTCTCCATTAAAATCTCATTGAGTTCTATAGCTCTGTGTTAAGCATTTAAACATTTCCCTGCTCTCAATCCAGTCCAGCATTACAGCAACCTTCTAAACCTCGCACAAAATTGGTGTTAGAACAAAGTCGGTGTTTCTAATAAAGTGGCCAGTGTGTGGAAGCACAAGGTGAGTGTTTCTTATAAAGTGGTCGGTGAGGGGAAGGACAAGGAAGGTGTTTCTAATATAGTGGCTAGTTAGAGTAAGCACAAGGTCGGTGTTTCTAATAAGGTGACCAGTGAGGGTAAGGACAAAGGCAGTGTTTGTAATAAAGTGGCCAGTTAGAGCAAGTCCAGGGTAGGTGTTTCTAATAAAGTGGCCAGTTAGAGGAAGTCCAGGGTAGGTGTTTCTAATAAAGTGGCCAGTTAGAGGAAGTCCAGGGCAGGTGTTTCTAATAAAGTGGCCAGTTAGTATAAGTTGAAGGGAGGTGTTTCTAGTTGTTTGACCAGTAAGTGGAAATACCAAGTAGGTGTTTCTAATAAAGTAGCCAATGAGGGCAAATACAAGGTTGGTGTTTCTAATAAAGTGGCCAGTTAGAGGAAGTCCAAGGTAGGTGTTTCTAATAAGGTGGCCAGTTAGAGGAAGTACAAGGCAGGTGTTTCTAATAAAGTGGCCCACGAGGGCAACTGCAAGGTGTTTCTAATAAAGCGGCCAGGGAGATTACACTAAACCAGAAGCCAGTTTATTTATAAGTTACCGTGAAGCAAATGTGAAGTTGCCTGCAGTCATCTTATGCAATACTTGCTTAATATTGAATTGTGTAATCTTTTCTCTGGTGTCAGCTTCAAGATTGAATTTATGTTGCACTTAAGTCTTTTTTCACATCAGGTCGGTGTCATATCTTCTAAGAGCTATTATTTATCACATTATGAGAACACATACCTTCGACGTCTACTAAAGAGGCTGTGAACCATCTGCCAGTCTCTGGGGAATACATCTACGCTCCGTGGTGTCTCCCTGCTCAAGTTAATTTAGTGACATTGTTCTATTTGATGTGCTAACTTTTGTTTTATTTTCTCTCCTTCAGTTCCCGCCAACATATACAGAGTTTCGGAGGACATCACTGTGAACGAAGGCAGCAACGTCACGCTGAGCTGCCTCGCTAACGGCAGGCCGGATCCCTCCATCACCTGGAGGCTGCTCAATCCATCAGGTGAGGGTGTGTTTAAACAATAGTTCCAGTACTATACCTGCTTCTTTAGTTTGCACTGGAGTCTATGAGGCTAATATATGTAGTACTGGGAGCTTATACCCCACCAATTAGCATCGTGCTAACTGCATGCCTAAATCATCAAGTATAGGGGAACATATATATGACCCTGTAATGTGCTTAAGCATTATTAAATCAATAGTTCGTAATTTACTAGCTTATTACTATGTCATTAAGCAGTAATTAGTATGAGACAAGCATTTTCCAGATGACTTTGTTTATTATACATAATAATCTTGTGCACAACATGTTAGGTGTCCATTATTATGTCCTTATTAACCCTTAGGAGTTCAAAGCTGTTAAATACATTAAGCCATTAACTACTAATTAACTAGCTGATTATTACTACTTTAATAAGCATCAACTAAGTTGTAATAATAATGTTCCAGATCTGTATTACCTTTACAACCTTGTCAACAACGTTAGGTGTCAATTGTTATGCCCTTATTAAGCCTTATTATTCCTATTGTTTTTAAAAAATGTATCAAGTGAACAACTGTTATTTACCTGGCTGCTTATTACTAAATTATTAAGCAGTAACAAGAGTGAAATAAGCATTTTTTTGAGGATTTATTTGTGTATTATGTATCATAATCTTCTAAACAACATATAAGCTGTCCATTATTATGCCCTTCTTAAGCCTTATTGATAGATCAATAGCTACTGATCAGTTGGCTGCTTATTATTACATTATTAAGCAGTAACTGACAGGAAAAGTATTTTCCTTGCATGTTTATTTTTGCATTATATTGCACATGTAAGGTATCCATGATTGTGTCCTCATTAAACCTCATCAATGCAACAGCTGTTAAATAACCAAGCAAATAATTACTAATTAACTGTCATCTTATTACTACTTTATGAAGCAATAACTAAGGTGAAATAAGCTTCACCTTAGTTACTGCTTAATAAAATAGTTATAAGTAGTTGTTTAATTAGTACCTATTGGCTTGATAAGTTATTTAGTAATGGACTTCTAACATGTTCACAGGATTGTGTTGTATAATACACAAGTAAAAGGGCTCTGGAAAGTGTTGCTTAACCTTAGTTACTGCTTAATAAAGTAGTAATAACAGCCACTTTTTGGATATTAGCATGATGGCTTAATTATGGACATCTAACATGTTCTCAAAATTACAATGAAATATACACCAATCACAGGGCTCTGGAAAATGCTTACTTCACCTTAGTTACTGTTTCATAAAGTGGTAATAAGCAACCACTTCATTATTAGCTATTGGCATAATACTGGATCCATAAGGTTTAATAATGTACTTTAACATATTCAGAAGATTGGGACGTATAAGACACAAAGAAAAGGGCTCTGAAAAGTGCTTCATTCATATTTGTTACTGCTTAATAAAGTAGAAATAAGCACCCACGTTATTATTAGCTATTGGCATGACATTGGATTCATAAGGCTTAATTATGGACATCTAACATTTTCACAGATATACACCAATAACAGGGCTCTGGACAGCGCTTACTTCACCTTAGTTACTGCTTAATATAGTAGTAATAAGCAACCTCTTCATTATTAGCTATTGGCATGGTATTGAATATTGGATTCATAAGGCTTAATAATGGACTCTAATGTTTTCAAGATTGTGATGTATAATACACAAATAAAAGGGCTCTGGAAAGTGCTTTCTTCACCTCATCATGCTTAATAAAGTCGTAATAAACAGCAACTTAATTTTCAGCTATTATTGAATATTGGATTCATAAGGCTTAATAATGGACTCTGGACTCAAGATTGTGATGAATAATACACAAAAGTGCTATGGAAAATGCTCACTTCATTTCAGTTGTTGCTTAATAATGCTTGTAAATAAGTTATTATTGGCTTAATAAGTTATTGGATTGATAAGACTTTATAACAGCATAATAATGCACACCTAACATCTTCACAGCATTTATAGATAACAGAATGTCATACAGCACCAGAAACCACATAAGCAAGTCTATTTGATATGAAGTGTCTTGGCTGATCAGTTACATGTGAGCGTAAGGAGTAAAATTGTGTAAATTTGATTTTTTTGGCAAACTACTAAAAAAGTCCGTGTCGGAGGCTCTGAGGCTCTGAGACAGATTGTTTTTCAAAGGGAATGGATTAGGTACATTTGATCTGACTCGAATTGATAATCTCAAAGAGTTCTTTCAGAGACAAAGATCAGCTCTTAACATCAGATTAAACTTCTGCGCTTCTGTTTCAGAGGAACAAAGTACTTCTGAAAAGTTTACTCTACAGTGGTGGAGATGCAGGTTTGGTGAAGAACATTTCTTTTGCGTTCTGACAAATATTTTGTTGTTTTAATGAACACTGTGTATGTTTCCTGATCTTTTTCGCTGCGCCATGTATGCACGAGGAACATTCGGTGTTTGAATCCCCAGGATGGTGGGAATTTGGCGCCTGGAGCCTGTGACAGATTATATTTCCTCCAGCATTTGACGGCAGCTGGCTTTAGCTCGCTAATGAATGTGTTTATTTGCTAAGGAACAGGAGAACGCCTGAAGCTGTCTAGATTGATTACCACAGCACTTTGGGGGTTTTATTGCTGAGTTTTGGGAACGCTGGGTGTTGAGGATGTGGGACATGTGCACTCTCATGGGTATTTGGCAGTCTGTGTATGGATTAGTGTGCTAATAACATGTTAATAGATTGTTGATTGCATGTTAATAACACAATCATGTATTAATTAATTGCATTAGAATTTATGACAGTTTTAGCACTGTTAATGGATGGCACACTGAATGCTGCTATGATAGAATCCTTTTTTCTTGCCCTCTCATTCAGTGGCTTTTAAAGCGATGCCTTCACCTTCAGAAGACTAGACAGTTCTTGTGAAGCCACAAACTCCAGTTTGACTTGAGAGCCTCCACTCTAATAAGCTGGTGATGCTTGTTTTGTCCACTCTAATAGCTTCAATAAAATGCTCTACTTTGTAAATGTAAAAAAAAATCTAATCAAATTTAAAGGAGAGAGGCTTGAAAACATTTACTAAATTAGAAAAAGCATTAGGGAACCTTAACAACCACCCGGGATACCATAGCAATGGCCAAGCAACACCTATAGCAACCACCTGAGATACAATACAAGTGGTGTAGCAACACCTTAGCCACCATCTGGGATACCATAGCAATGCCCTAAGCAACACCTTAGCAACCACTTGGAATGAAATAGCAATGGTCTTGGAACATCTTAGCAACCATCTGGGATAACATATGAAGAGCCTAGTAACACCTTAGCAAGCACTTGAGATACAAAAGCAGTGACCTAGCAACACTGTAGCTATCACTTGGGATGACATAGCAATGGCCAAGCAACACCAATAGCAACCACCTGAAAGACAATAGTAATGGCCTAGCAACACATGAGCCACCATCTGGGATACCATAGCAATGCCCTAGTAACACCTTAGCAACCACCTGGGATACCATAGCAATGGCCAAGCAACACTGATAGCAACCACCTGGGATGCAATAGTAATGCCCGAGCAATACCTTAGCAAACATCTGGGATTGCATAGCAATGGCCTAATAACACTACCACCTTGGATTCCATAGCAATGGTTTTGCAACATAACAACTATCTGGAATAACACAGCAACAGCCTAGCAACACCTTAGCAAGTGCTTGAGATAGCATAGCTGCAACCTAGGAACACTTCAGCAATCACTTGGGATAAAATAGCAACAGCCTAGCAACACCTTAGCAACCACCTGAGATTTCATGACAAAGGCTTTGTCAAGGCAACTTAAAGTTTGTTCACAAGCTTTCTCTTGTTTTCATCATTACAGTTTTTTTTTACCCTCCCATATTTTGCCCTTACAATTAACTCTTACCAGAGTAGGTGGGTCAGCAGCTAACAGGTTAACAGGCTCCTCCAATAATTTTCTGTGACCAGCTTTAAGTTCAGGACAGTTTCGATTGGTCTATTCATCATAAAATTTTGATATGGTGTAAACAGCAGCTGACTGGGTTTTTTTTTGGTGATAATATTTCAGAATAAGTTACTTGAATGCCAGTTAAGGGTTTCAAGCTTGAAAAAACTGCTATTAGAAGTGAATATACACCACTGCTAGCCTGGTGCTAACTAACATCACAAAGCTCTTTGAGGTGCTAATGGAAATTAGTGTAATGCTAGCAATGATAATGTAAAAAAAAAACATTTACAAAGTGAATTGCATGGATAATAACAGATATGACTGGAACATGCTTATGATTTCACAACCATCTGGACGCAAACAGAATTAAATAAGAATTTAATTAGATACAAATTTAGTTAGAAAAAGAAACAGCTGAGTGGCTGACAAGAAGACACTTGGGCCTAATTGGCCTTTTCTCAATGAATTTATTAAAGAATATTTATTTGTCAACAGGCAAGTATGAGCAGCCCCTTGTTACAAAATAAAAGCCCTTAAGGAGTAAAAAACCAAATTACGCCACTGAAAGAATTAGAAAGATAAGATAAAGCATAAAATGAATAAAGGACATTTACACAGACATAAAAAGTCATCAAGTAAACAAAAGTTAGAGAAGAGTGTTAGAAATAAATAAAAGGTTGGTGAAAAAAATCATTTAAATAACAGTATGATGAGTGCTAATTAAATGCTGCAATAAAATGATAGGTTGTTTTTTGTGTGAAGCTAATAATAGAGGCTATGTGAGGAACATGGAGGATTACTGAGGTTTAATGAAATCTGTGAAGCGTAAAAGGAAAAGCTGCTTCTCCACTTTTCTTCATCTGTCAGATGTTCAGAGATATATGAAGTTACCGAGTTGTTTATGCAGTGTTCTGAGATCATCCTTGCACATTTTTAACAAATACAGAGTACGGTTTAAAAATCTCTGTAACTTGAAAAGACATTAAAGATTTAAAATAAAAATACCAGAAAAAAGCCCAAAATAGAGGTGAATACAGCAGAGTATCATATTAAGCCCAAAATAGTGCACTATATAGTGAATAAAGTATATCATTTAAAGCCCAAAATAGTGCACTATATAGTGAACACAGTATATGATATAAAGCCCAAAATAGTGCACTATATAGTGAACACAGTATATGATATAAAGCCCAAAAAAGTGCACTATATAGTGAATACAGTATAATATCATATAAAGCCCAAAATAGTACACTATATAGTGAATACAGTATAATATCATATAAAGCCCAAAATAGTGCACTATATAGTGAATACAGTATAATATCATATAAAGCCCAAAATAGTACACTATATAGTGAACACAGTATATGATATAAAGCCCAAAATAGTGCACTATATAGTGAATACAGTATAATATCATATATAGCCCAAAATAGTGCACTATATAGTGAATACAGTATAATATCATATAAAGCCCAAAATAGTGCACTATATAGTGAATACAGTATAATATCATATATAGCCCAAAATAGTGTACTATATAATGAATGCAGCATAGTTTCATATATAGCCCAAAATAGTGCACTATATAGTGAATACAGTATAATATCATATAAAGCCCAAAATAGTGCACTATATAGTGAATACAGTATAATATCATATAAAGTCCAAAATAGTGCACTATATAGTGAATACAGTATAATATCATATAAAGCCCAAAATAGTGCACTATATAGTGAATACAGTATAATATCATATAAAGCCCAAAATAGTGCACTATATAGTGAATACAGTATAATATCATATATAGCCCAAAATAGTGCACTATATAGTGAATACAGTACAGTATCATATATGTGAATACAGAATAGTATCAACAGTATTTCCATCCCCTCTAATAGTGTTCTACTTAGTGCTCCAATGTGATGAATATTGATTAGAGGGAGATTTCAGTTCACTATAAGTGTTCTATACAGTGCTCCAGTGGGTAAGGTGATTTGGGACCAATTCAAACTCAGACTGTCTGTGGGTTTTTCCCCTGATCTTTACTGATTAAATACATTTCCAGTCTGGAGGTACATAGAAAGTAGAATATTTTTAGGCATAATTAAGAAGAAGTCTGTGCGTGAATGAAAGTAAAAGCAAAGTTAAAGTCAAATAAAATACATAATGAAAAGCAAATAAATAAAAGGCGTCTCCCACTCTCAGATAAAAGACACTAAAACTACACATTAAAAACAGTCTCCAGATAGCTGTGTGGAGGGTGCCAATAATTGTGGAAGGGAAGGTGTTGAGTGCTGATGATAAAGCGGCTGTAATGTATTTTCTATTTGGAGTGTGTGTGTGTGTGTGTGTGTGTGTGTGTGTGTGTGTGTGTGTGGTCCCTCTGGCTGCTGCTTCAGCTAGTGAAACACTTTCATCCAGCATGTTATCAGAGTGTGTGTGGCTGCTTGGTGGTTAACACTGTGTGTGTATGTGTGTGGTTGTGGTGGGGGGGGGAGGCGTTGAGGGGGTGCTTGTGTGGTTGGAGAGGTGTTTAGTGGAGGGGAGTTGACTTTGATGAGTGAGGAGGCAAGAATTAAAGGATAAATTTGGTCCACTTTGGGGGCGGTCACCGGGGTCTGCAGGTCTATAGATAAACCTACCTGCAGTGTGTGTGTAGGTGCGTTTGTTTTTATATACTTTTGGGACAAAATGTTCTAACTTTGTACTAAAATCAAAAATAGATTGTTAAAAATTATTATTAAAATAGGTTATTATTACATATTATGGCCACATGTTATTATTACTTATAGATTCTAACGTGTATATGTCTATATATATATGTACATGTATATCCTACCCATATCTGCTGTATGTGAAGAATATGTCCTGATGTCCTAAAAAGCTATAAAAACAAACACATGTGTGCCCCTGAATCTGCGTTAGATGTTCTGAAAGAGGATGTGGATGGTGTGCGATATTGATCCCAGAGTTGTGTGTGTGTGTGTATGCGTTCATGTATGTCATTGTGGTGGTGTGTGTGGGTGTGTGTTATCATTGTCTGAAGCCCTGAAAGAGTGGATCGATTCTGAGTGTGTGTACTGATAAGCAGTTTGCTTCATGGTGGGTGATGTGAAGAAAGGTCACTAAAGGTCTATAGCACTGGGCTTTGAAAGTGGTCAACTGAACGTCACACTTTTCTGACCAAACGTTCCAGATCCAGTTCAGTATCACAGGTGTAGGTGCTGATATACCCTTATAGTCTGATATAGTTTATTATCTATTAGTTTTGGCCTGTAGACGAGCAACATGAGCATGAATTCGTTCACAAAGCCATGCGTTTACTCACCGCACTGTTGCTGGGGCGTCTTTAGGTATAACTCTGTTTAAGAGCTTCACAGTCTTGTATAAATCCATATTTTTAATGATAATAAGTTATAAAAATCATTTATTGTTGTTGTTGTTCAAAATAACCACATTATAGAAGAAGCTTTATTAAAAATGCCTGCATTGGTGGGATTTCCAGTACTGTGGTAAAGCTTGTCAGGTTGCTGGAGAAATCTCCACATGTGGTTGGCACAGGTGGTCCTCATTCAAAAAGATAGAATTCTGGTTTTATTTCAGTGGAAAAAACTGCCTAATGGCTGCCAAGTGGACAGACTCCACAGGTGGTTGGTATTGCAGGAAAGGGGGTGCCCAAAAGTGATGAATCTCATAGAACCCAAGCTGACCAATAACCTTCTTTGCCTGTTCTTTAAGCTCCTTCCAAAGCTGGTCAGCTCACTTGGACTGAGGAGATGTGTACGCCTAATATTTCTACCACATGTCCAGGCAAAAGTGGTCAGCGCTAACAATTAGAGTCATTAGAGTGTCTCGCATGCAAGTGGAGATGTTAGCATGTACAAATCCAGGACAAGCCAGAAATGTGTGTTATTTGAGTCAAATAAAACAATGAATGTGATTTTTGGCCATTTCTACCACTGATATCAAATATGTTCTTGAAACAAGATCATCATTGTTTTACTGGTTGGTTTTCCAGCACTGTAGTCAAGCATGGCAGGTCGGAGTTACTGGAGAAAGCAAGTGGTTGGTACTGCAGTAGAGCGAAGAATCTCATAGAATCTCATAGAACCCAAGCTGACCAACAAGCTTCTTTGACTGTTCTTTGAGCTCCTCCCAAAGCTGGTCAGCTCACTTTGATTGAGGAGATGCGTACGCCTAATATGTCCACCACATGTCTGGGCGAAAGAGGCCAGCTCTAACAGTTAGATCATCACTGTTTCATCGGTGGGAATTCCAGTGCTGTGGTGAAGCATGGCAGGTCGGAGTTACTGAAGAAATCTCCACGAGTGGTTGGTACTGCAATAAAGGGGGCGCCAAAGAGCGATGAATCTTGTAGAACCCAAGCTGACCAATAAGCTTCTTTGACTGTTCTTTGGGCTCCTTCAAAAGCTGGTCAGCTCACCTGGACTGAGGAGATGTGTACACCTAATATTTCTACCACATGTCCAGGCTAAAGTGGTCAGCTGTAATAATTAGAGTCATTAGAGTCATTATGGAAATCCTGACCTGAAGCAGGTCGGAGTTACTGGAGAAATCTCCACAGGTGGTTGGCACAGGTGGTCCTCGTTCAAAGAGATGGAAATCTGGTGGAAATAACTGCCCAGTATGGCTGCCAAGTGGACAGACTTTCCTATAAAGGCCTAGATACCTCACCGGCTGAAGTTGTAATATAGCTTATGTTCTAACATGAGTGGTCATGTTATAGTGCTTGGTGACTTTGTCCTCAACTGGAAGAGTTATTAGCTGTTCAGAATTAGCAAGGTTAGGTTTCTCACTAAGATTGGTGGTTCTCTAAGGGTTCTTTAGTAAAGAAAATGGTTCTTTGTAGAACCATGAACACCCAATAACCATTTGTATGCTTAAAGAGTTTTTGACTTCATGACATGGTTCTTCAGATTGGTGGAGATTGGCTATATATGGTTCTACATTGAAACTTTTTGAAAAGGGTTCTATATAGCAACAAAAAAAGGGTTCTTCTGTTCCAAGCTTGACATCGTAACAATAGCAAAACCCTTTTTGGTTCCATATAAAACACATTCTCCATCAATTTGAAGAATCATTTCATGACGCAAAGAATGCCTTAAGCATGCAAATGGTTCTTTGAGTGTACAGAACCATTGTCTTTACTAAAGAACCATCTCTTTTACAGTTCTGATCATTTTTAGGCAATTCTGGTGGACAATAAGTGACAAAATGATACAGATTTAGTCAGAAAAGAATGAGTTTGTTCTCTTTGCTTTCCTAGCTTTATATCCAGTTTTGCTAGCAGTAGAAAATAACTAGCTCTAGGCAAATTCTCAAGTGTGCTTGCTCATCTAGAACGTGGGCTAATGCAGCAGGGTCATATCATTAGGGATGAACCATATCCAAGTATCACACCAATAGCTATATTATGATTTTAGGCCATTTTTCTGCAGCCAAGAAACTCTGGGGGAAGCCTGCTGGTATGAATGACTGTAAATGAGTGCAAATGATTTTGATTTGTGAACGTGGATTCGGTTTGGCATCTGGCCCGCTGCTCCCCACTCGTCTCTTGCACCTGTCAGGTGTGTTTTGATGCTGCCGTTGCCGCCCCAGAGCTGCTGGGCACGCGGCTGCGCATCTTTGGACGACAGGCTTTTAATTAGGCTCCTAATTAGGGGCTGCAAGAAGGCAGTTGAGAGCAATTAAGCTCGGATCAGCCCCGGAAGACCGCGGAATGACAACACTCTTACAGTCACATTAATGCATGTAACAAGTTCAGTAGTCGCTACACTATCTGAGTTAGATTAACATGAACACTTTAGCTCTAAGGAGACTTCAGGTGACATAAACAACACATAAAACATGCACTGAATATATTAGAAACCTCTCTCTCATAGCTGCATATTGCTTGATGCAGAGTTTGTGCTAGCCATCCTCTAGTCCTTCATTAATGGTCAGTTTCTGACCACAGAGATGCTCTTGGCTGGATTTCTTTGACCAGCAAAGTGGAAGTACAAGGCAGATGTTTCTAATAAAGTGGCCAGTTAGTGTAAGTACAAATTGAGTGTTTCTAATAAAGTGGCCAGTTTGTACAAATACAAGTTGAGGAACGCGACGTGTGTCGTCAGATCCCTCCTTAAAACACAGACACACACACACACACACACACACACACACACACACACTCGGAGTGTGATTTCCTCAAATCCACCCGGAGTGTGCGGGTCACAGGGTTACCTCTGAACATGCTGCTCTCCTGTCGAACAGCAAGAGCAACACACACACACACACACACACACACACGCACAGAACCTGTCACAGCAGCTCAGCTTCACCTGACACAGAGAGAGAGAGAGAGATGTAATTTGAGAGAGAGAGAGACAGGCAACATGGTGAAGAGAGAGATAGAAAGAGAAAGAGAAAGAGAGAGAGAGAGAGATTTATCCAGGATTTATATTTAGTATATTGCCTGTAGAGACAGTAAGGAGAGAGAACAAAAGAGAAAGAGAGTTAGAAGACAGAAAGAGACAACCAAAAAGAGAGAGAGTGGGAAGATGGGGCAAAAGAAAGAGTGAAAGAGAGAGGAAGAGAGTGAGAGAAAGAGAGAGGGGTCAGGACTGAATGGTAGCCTGTCTCGGACTGACTCAGACGTACTGTCATTTACATACTGAGCTGTTGTCCAGCAGGTGGCCACTCAGCCAGCCAGTCTCACACCTTTCTCCTTTCTCATTTCTCCTGGGAAAGAATATCAGTCAACCTAGTGAGAAATTGTAGAATGTGAGCACGGGTGTAGATGTTTCTAATAAAGTGGCCAGGTAGTGGAAGCACAAGGTAGCCGTTTCTAATAAAGTGGCCAGTGAATTAAAGCACAAGGTAGGTGTTTCTAATAAAGTGGCCAGTGAGTGGAAGTACAAGATAAGTGTTTCTAATAAAGTGGCCAGTGAGTGGAAATACAAGGTAGGTGTTTCTAATAAAGTGGCCAGTGAGTAAAAGCACAAGGTAGGTGTTTCTAATAAAGTGGCCAGTGAGTAAAAGCACAAGGTAGGCATTTCTAATAAAGTGGCCAGGTAGTGGAAATACAAGGTAGGTGTTTCTAATAAAGTGGCCAGTGAGTAAAAGCACAAGGTAGGTGTTTCTAATAAAGTGGCCAGTGAGTAAAAGCACAAGGTAGGTGTTTCCAATAAAGTGGCCAGTGAGTAAAAGCACAAGGTGGGTGTTTCTAATAAAGTCTTATGAAAGGCTGCTTTGGTTTTTTTCCCCTTGACATAACTGAAAGGTGCCTAACAGTGAATGGGAGCTAGCAGTGGTTAGCGTGGCCATGAGACGCTCGTGTAAACTGTTGACCTGAGGCCTGGGTTTGCCTTTTATATGAACATGAAAACCCATAAATAGCCCTGGAAGAGCTTATCCTGGGTCAGCGCTGTTACTGTAGGGTCCAGGAGACATGAGGGTCTGAAAGCAAGAGCAGGGATTGGATTTGAAGTTGGCTGTATTACACTGCAGCTCATGGGTAAATACACAAAGCCCATCGCAGGGACCTGGGGCTCGTTCACTCATCTATAAGTGATGAACAGCTCAGAGGTTCAGTCGCACAGATATAGCATGATTTCAGCTCAATCCTGACCTCAGAGACGAGCTCGGTGTGTGTGTGTGTGTGTGTGTGTGTGTGTGTGTGTGTGTGTGTGTGTGTTACGTGGAGTAAAGAAGAAGAGATAAGAACTATAATAGACCAGAATGGTATTTAATGAAATGCAGTGGACAACAATGAAATGACATGCAATGGACTGACATAGTGTGGAATGAAATGGTATTCTATAGAATTTAATTTGCAAACTGGAATTGCACTAAACTGAACTGAAGTAAATTAGACTAGAATGACGAATATAGTGGAATGCAGTGGTAGACACTGGAGTGGCATTCAGTAGAGAGTAATAAAATGGAATAAAACAGAGTAGTGGAATGCAATAGAATGAAATGGCATGAATAAATGGAATACATGCAGTAATGAACACAATCCCATGCAGTCCAATAAAATGAAATAGAATAGAATATACTGAAACATAATGTAAGGAAGTAGGATATAACAGAATCTAATAGAATAGAATGGAATGCAGTACAATTTAATGTAATAACATTGTAGGCAATAGAATGGAATGGAAAAGAATGTAAAAATAAATGCAATGCAGTAGAACATAATAAAATGGAATGGAATGAAATGGAATAGAGTAGAATGGAATGGAGTACAGAAGACTGGAATGGGGTCTGAAATAGAACTGAATGAAAGAGTGCATTGGAATAAAACGCAACAGGATGGACTACAGTAGAACAGAATGGAATGAAATAGGGAAACCTGGAATGGGGTCTGGAATAGATTGGAATGGAATAGAATTGAATGAAAAGTAGAAGGGAATATAATGCAACGGAATGTGCTACAGCATAATAGAATGCAATGCAATAGACTGGAACAATACAGAATGCAATAGAGCAGAATGGAATGCAATAAAGTACGATGGATTAGGATGGACTGGCATAGAATGGAAAAGAAAGCAATGCTCTGGAACTTAGTGGAATAAAATACAGCAGAGTAGAATGGAAGTCAATATAATCTAATGTAATAAAAGTTCATGCAACACTGGAATAGAAATGGATTGAAGCAGATTAGACTAAAGAATGAAACAGACTGAAATTCAGTGGAAGGTTTTGGAGTACAATGCAATTGATGTACAATAGATGACACAGTAGAATGGAAAACAATAAAATGGACTGGAATGGAATGTAATGCTATAGAAGTACATGGAACAGAATAAATATAATAGAAAAGAATAAAATGTACTGGAGTTGAATACAATAAAATAGAGTAGAATAGAATGCAGTAGGTTTTACTGGAGTAGAATGGAATGCAATAGAATAAAAATGGAATGGAATAAATGGAATGCAATGCAATGCATTGGAATGGAATAGAATATAACTGAATCTGAGAGCAGGCGTTGGGATTGGATTTGATGTCTGCAGCTCATGGGTAAATACACAAAGCCCATCACAGAGACCTGGGGCTCTTCCACATATCTGTAAGTGATGAACAGCTCAGAGGTTCAGTCTCACAGGTACAGCATGATTTTAGCTGTGTGTGGTATGTGGAATAAAGAAGAAGAGATAAGAACAGAGCAAAACAGACTATGATAGAATTAAATGGAAAGTATGAATGGAAGGCAGTGAAATGAACACAACTAGAGGAAATAGCATAGAAAGAAATGGAGTTCAATAGAATTTAATGGAATAATATTTAATGCAAAACAATTAACTGGAATTGCATTAAATTGACTTGACGTAATTTAGAGTAGAATGGAACAAACTGGAATGCAATGGAAGACATCGGAGTGGCATACAATAGACTGGAACAGAATAGAATGGAATCTAATAGAAATTAATGCAATAGAGCAGAATGGAATGTAATACTGTAGAATACTGTGGAATAGGATGGACTGGCATAGAATGTAAAAGAAAGCAATAGTCTGGAACACAGTGGAATAAAATACAGCAGAGTAGAATGGAAGTCAGTATAATCTAATGTAATAAAATTTAATGCAATGCAATAGACTGGAATAGAAGTGAACTGAAGCAGACTAGATTAAAATGAAACAGAATGGAATTCAGTAGAAGGTACTGGAGTGGAATGCAATAGACAATCACAATGAAATGACAGAGGGAAATAGAAAACAATGCAGTTGAACGGAATAGAACGTTTTAAATACAATAGACTGGCATATAATGGAATGCTTTGGAATGAAATGGAATGGAATAAATAGGATAAAATAGAATATAAGGTACTGGTGTTGAATGGAATGTAATAGAGTAGAAGGGAAAGCATATTAGTCTGGAATGGTATGGAATGGCACAGAGTAGAATGGAATATAGTACAGTAGAATGGACAGGAACAGAATGGGACACAACACAGTGGACCATAATAAAGTGAAATGGAGTGGAATGAAAAGAGTAGAATAAAATTGAATAGAGAAGCCTGGAATTGGGTCTAGAATAAAATGGAATGGAATGAAAGGGAATGCAATGCAGTGGACCACAATAAAATAGAATGGAATGAAATAAAATAGAATAGAATAGAATAAAAATAGAAATAGAATGGCATGGAGTGCAGAAGACTGGAATAGGGTCTGAAATAGAATTAAGTGAAAGAGTAGATTGGAATATAATGCAATGTGCTACAGTACAATAGAATGGAAAGGAAAGTAGAAATCTTGGATGGTACGGAATGGCACAGAGTAGTAAGGAATATAGTGCGGTTGAACGGACAGGAACAGAATGGAATGCAATGCAGTGGACCACAATAGAATGGAATGGAATGGAGTAGAATACAATGCAGTGCAGAAGACGAATGGGGTCTGGAATAGAACTGAATGAAAGAGTGCAATGGAATATAATGCAACAGAAGGACTACCGTAGAATAGAATGGAATGAAATAGAGTAGAATGGAATGGAGTGTAGAAGACTGGAGTGAGGTTTGGAATAGAATTCAGTGAAAGAAAAGTAAAATGGAACACAATGCAACGGAATGTGCTACAGTACAACAGAATGGAATGAAACAGAGAGAGTCTGGAATGGTATGGAATGGCACAGAGTAGAATGGAATATAGTGCAGTAGAACGGACAGGAACAGAATGGAATGCAGTGGACCATAATAAAATGGAATGCATTGGAATACAATAGAGTAGAATGGAATGAAGTGCAGGAGACTGGAATGGTATTTAATGAAAGAGTAGAATGGAATGCAACGGAATGTGTTACGGTACAATGGAATGAAACAAAATAGAGAAGACTGTCCTGCAATAGATTTGAATGGAATAAAATGAATGCAGTGCAATGATTTCCTAGACTATTCTGGACCTCAGTCACCCTCTAAATCCAATCTGAAACGTGCAGGACCCCTGACCTGAATCCTGAAAGACCGCGGAGGCGTGGGTGTCGAAATCAAGACTGTTCCAACAGGAAACAGTGGTGAGTCATTTACCCTGAAAGGCATGGTTTTTTGAGAACTGTAAGACACTGTACGCTCCGCGGAACCGCACCCGGATTTCACCCGAGTTGACGACCTAAACCGTCGCACTGTTCTTTCATTTTCCTCAATTAGAGACGCATAAAACGCCCCGATTACCATTGAATTATGGTCACGCCAGTGAGGCTTCTTTGGATTTGAACAGAATCGGTGGCGTATGCTTTTCTCCCAGTGATATTTCGAGCACCGAGCATGAAAATTCATGAATATTATATAATACAGCCTTTGGAAGTAGCCTAGCTGGCTCCCATTGGTTAGCGCTGATCGTGGCTATGGGGCAGATGCCGTCGGTTCAATACGTTGGCAGTTTATTCATGAATATAAGAAAGAAAAGTGGGAACCGATTTGGGCGGAGAAAGTGAAAGGGGGGGCAATGCGGGGGCTTGGGTGGCTCGTGTCAAGTGTGTATGAAGATAAAAGCGTCGAATTTCCACCAAAACACCTCCCGTAAGCAGGAGGGATTTGATGGAGACAAAAGGAACTAAACGCCACTTCTTCTCTTCCGCTATCGGAAAAGGGGAACTTTCTCCTTTTTATCCCCATTCAGGCTGCTTTGCATGAATTAGCATTTGCAGGGTGCTGGAAAAAATAAATAAATAAGTGCGACGTATCCAGGCGGCGGTAAAGAGGGATGCTCATGAATAATGCATGGCCATGCAAATGAGCCTGCAGATGCCAAGCGACTGTGATGGCTGCCGCTCGCGCTTCTCGCGCCTGTCCCTCGGCTTTGTTTTTCTTTTTTTTTTCCGTCCTCGTGAGCGATCTGTCCGGATCACACGCTCAAAAAGACCTGCAGACAGAAATAAAGAGACTAATTGAAGAAATCCAGCTAGCGAGAATGATAGTTTGGGAGTTTTGGAGGGGGGGGCGGGGCTTATTAGCAAAAGCTGAGCTCCTCGCTACGTGATTTGAATGATGCTAGCGCTTCAATGCTAGCGTGATGAGCGAGATTAGCGTTCAGAAGTTTAGAGCCGACGTGCCCCGCGGTGCCGCGCTCGCGCAGAAAGAGAAGAGTTGAAAGGAGCGCAGTGCAGTCGCTGATAAGTGGATAAATCATAAAAGGGAGGAAAAAAGAAAGTGTGTGTGGGAGACGGTGTTGAAAGAAACAGCGCAGTTACTGATAACCGAATAAATATGTGTAAAAATAAAGAAATGTGTCTCTGTATAACGGAGACCGTTGGTGTACATGAGCTCATCTACACTCACTGTCCAGTTAAGCAGGTCCACTTACCCTAGTTAGACCAGAGACCACCTTTCGTTTATTTAACTTCCAGTCAAAACTGCCTTTAAGTAAGTCCTTCTTTTTTCAGATGTTTCTGAGGAGATTAGATAAAAGATTATCCACAAAGTCAGATGAAAATGTGTGAAAGTAGAGAGTTTGTGAGATGGATAAAGCCTGCAAAAAAGATTTGACAAGGCAAAGCAGTTGCAGATCGCTGACTTCATTGGGTTTATATAGTGACTCCAGGTAGTTGCTATGCAGTTGTTATAGTATTTCAGATTGTTGCTGGGTTGTTGCTGGGTGGTTGCTGTTATCCCAGGTACTTGCTATGTGGTTGCTATAGTGTTTGAGATTGTTGCTAGGTAGTTGCTACATTATCCCAGGTAGTTGCTTTGTGGTCGCTATAGTATTTCAGATTGACACTAGGATGTTGTTAGGTGGTTGCTATGTTATCCCAGGCAGTTGCTATGTGGGTGCTATAATATTTCAGATTGTTGCTAGGTGGTTGCTGTTATCCCAGGTAGTTGCTATGCGGTTACTGTAGTATATCAGATTGTTGCTGGGATGTTGCTAGGTAGCTGCCATGTTATCCCAGGTAGTTGCTATGCAGTTGCAATAGTATTTCACATTGTTGCTGACATGTTGCTAAATGGCAGCTGTGTTATTCCAGGTAGTTTATGTGCAGTTGATAGTGTTTCAGATTGTTGCTAGGGTAGTTGTCCCATGTGGTTGCTATGCAGTTCATTATTTCAGATTATTGTTGTGTGGTTGCTGTGTTATCCAAGGTAGTTGTTATGCGGTTGATATAGTATTTCAGATTGTTGCTAGGTAGTTGCTATGTTTTTCCAGGTAGTTGTTATGCGGTTGATTTAGTATTTCACATTGTTGCTGGGATGTTGCTAGGTGGTTGCTATGTTATCCCAGGTAGCTGCTATGTGGTTGGTATAGTATTTCAGATTGTTGCTAGGTAGGTGCTACGTTATCCCAGGTAGTTGCTATGTAGTTGCTGTGCAGATGCGATAGTATTTCAGATTGTTGCTGGGATGTTGCTAGGTGGCTGCTATGTTATCCCAGATAGTTGCAATGCAGTTGCTATAGTATTTCAGATTGTTGCTGGGATGTTGCTAGGAGGTTACTATGTTATCTCAGGTAGATGCAATGATGTTGCTAGATTGTTGCATCGTTATTTTAGGTTTTTGCCTGGATGTTCCTAAGAAGTTCATATGTTATTTCAGGTAGTTGCCATTGTATTTGTTGTGGTTGCTAGGCTAGGGATTTGCTAGGCATTGTGATGTTCCAGGTGGTTGCCCCACGCCTGTTTTGTGACTACGAACCTTTTTCACGTTTCCCTCAGTAAAGCCTCTCGTGATTATTTTTACCATGAGCATCTGACTCATTCTGTGCCGTTACATGGTATCCCAAGTGGCTGCTAGTAAATATGTGAATTGAATATGAGAAATGAATATAAACAGCAGGTCACATGTGGCTTGAAATTTACACAGAGAAAGGTCAGTCTTTTAGATATACAGACACAAATATTTCAGATTGTTGCTGAGATGTTGCTAGATGGTTGCTATGGCGGTTACTATGTTAGAGGTTTGCTGGGATGTTGCTAGGTTGTTGCTATGGTATCTTAGGTGTTTGCTAAGGTGTTCCTAAAGAGTTCATATGTTATTTTGCTAGGTGTTGTGATGCTCCAGGTGGCTTCTATGATGTTGTTAGGTGCTTTCTGTGGTATCCCATTTGATTGGAAGGCAGTTGCTTTGGTGTGTCTCATGGTTGCTAGGATGTTGCTATGTGGTTGCTGTGGTTTTGGAGGTGATTGCTAGAGTGTTGTTAGGTAGTTGTCATGGTTGCTAGAGGGGTTGCGAAGTGATTGCTCTAAATAGTTGTTTGGGTACTGCTAGGCTGTTGCTATGGTATCCCAAGTGGTTGCTAGTAAATATGTGAACTAAATATGAGAATTGAACATGACATGACACTATGCATCTGATGTGCGGTGACTTTAAGACTGAACTTCGGAAGTTTCTTTGAGAAACTGAAAGTGAGTCTGAAAGATCAGATATATTTAGTTGTTGAGATTTCGGTGTAATTTTGCTAAGTTTTCTGCTTTGACATGTCATTGAAAAAACAAATAACTTGAACTTAAAGGCCTTCTGACTATAAATTAAATACATTAATGGTGGTTTGTACATGCTAATGCTAGAATGTGTGTGTGATGCATGGCATGCACATGATTGTGTTCATGCGGGCATGCTAACAGTTACGCTAACGGTGTGTGGGAGTGTGTGAGAGATGTGTGTGTCTGCCTGTTCCCGCTGGCGTAGACTGAATGAAAGTGTTTCTTCAGGGCTCTTCTCAGAACACAAGCGTTCGTTTGAAACTCCTGTTGAGTTTGATCAAACTCTCTGCTTCAATTTTTCACCACACGCTGAGACCCCCGTTCTCTCCACTCGTCCGCCGCCGTCTGTTCTCTGCCATCACATATTACATGCTATGCGAAGCCTCATCTCCCTCAATGAACCACTTTTCCCCCTCTGTTTCAGCGCTACCTTAAACACGCCCCTCGTCCAGTTGGCCTCACCAGCCCCCTCCAAGAGTTTACACTGCAAACACTTAATTGGCTTTACTTAGTAATTCCAGGTGGTTGTTATTGTGTTCCACATAGTTGTTATGGCACTGCTGTAGTGTTTCAGGTTGTTGCTGGGACGTTACATATTACATGCTACTTTCAGCCTGAAGGAAAAGTTTACACTGCAGACAAGTGCTGCTTTGAAAATGCTTGACTCAAATGTGGCCAATTAGTGGAAATACAAAGTAGATGTTTCTAATAAAGTGGACAGTTAGTGGAAGTACAAGGTAGGTGTTTCTAATAAAGTGGCCAGTTAGTGGAAGTACAAGATATGTGTTTCTAATAAAGTGGCCAGTAAGTGGAAGTTCAAGGAAGGTGTTTCTAATAAAGTGGCCAATTAGCGGAAGTACAAGGAAGATGTTTCTAAGAAAGTGGCCAGTTGACAGAAACACAAGGTAGGTGTTTCTAATAAAGTGGCCAGTGACTCGAAGCATAAGGTAGGTGTTTCTAATAAAGTGGCCAGTTAGTGGAAGTACAAGATATGTGTTTCTAATAAAGTGGACAGTGAGTAGAAGTTCAAGGTAGGTGCTTCTAATAAGAGGCCAGTGAGTGGAAACACAAGGTAGGTGTTTCTAATAAATTGGCCAACTAGTGGAAGTACAAGACAGGTGTTTCTAATAAAGTGGCCAGTGAGTGGACCAATTCCATTTTCTATTATGTACAGTTGTATAGACAGTACAGCAGTATAGCAGCGCTGATGTAGCATCACTTCATCCTTCTAAACAAAGCCGTATATTGGAGAGGAGTTGATCCTGCATGATCCGTTCTCTCATACAGCTGCAGTTCTCTGGTGTATTCCTGTCCACTCAGTGAGAACAATGTAATATTGAATGTCCATTCGAGAAGCATCCGTCGCTTTGTTTCAATTGCTTTGCTCACGGAAACCAATAATGCTAAGTCTGAGAAATAAAGTAGCCACTCTAGACGACGTCTGAGAGTTGAGAACAGTACAATATGATTAAACGAGCCCCACACCATCCAAATCTGCCATGTCAATTCATTTTACAGACTGCGTTCTCCTGAGTCAGTGAACAGTCCAGCAGCTCTCAAACGAACTGTAGAAATAACCCCAGGTTAAATTAATCCCACGCTATTATCCAAACCACAGAAGTCATTCCAGGTTATATTAATACCAGGCTATGAAACAAACCATAGATCACATCAGGAGGTATATTAACGATCCTCAGAAATAACACCAGGTTATATTAATCCCATGTTTAATCCCATAAAATAAACAGCAGAAGTAATCCCAGGTTATATTGACAAACCATCAAAATTATCCCAGGTTATATTAATCCCATGTTATACAATAAACCACAAAAGTAACCCCAGTTTATATTAACAAACCATAGAAATAACACCAGGTTACATTAATCCCATTCTATAAAATAAACTGCAGAACTGATCCCAGGTTATATTAATCCCATGTTATAAAAATGTACCACAGAAATAATCCCTGGGTTATATTAACAAACCATAGAAATTACCCCAGCTTTGATTAATCCTGTGTCACAAAACAAACCATTACAATAAATCCAGTTCATATTAATCCCATGTTGTAAAAAGGCATAACAATAATCCCAGATTACATTAATCTCATGCTACAAAAGTAACCATAGAATTAATCCCGGTTTAGATTAATCACATGCTGTAACAATGTACCACAGAAATCACCCCAGGTTATGTTATCCATTAATCTCATGCTATAAAACACCACAGAAATAATCCCAGATTATATTAATCCTGTGTTATCAACAATGATCAAACACGTGTAGATCTGTTTATTCCAGGTCCATCTCTGTAATTTATACTGAGATTTCTTATCCTCTCAAGGTTTCTCGCTCTCAGGGAGTTTCTCCTCGTTCATTTACAGCCTCTATCTAGATTTCTGAAAAAATGCGTTGTGACAACAGCAATTATTAAAGCTGCTACATTAATAAATTTTGAACTGTATGGCAGCAGACAGTAGTAGAGAGCTTTGATTAATAAGTAAGTGTCAGGCTGGTGGTGCTATTCCCGCACGCTGGTGTTAAGCTGCAGTCTTCACGGTTTCACACTGTAAAGGCCTCCGGCAGAGTAACTGACACACGTCACTCTCACCAGCTTCCCGCAAGCCATTTAACACTGACTTCTGATCAGCTGCTTATGGGAATGGAGGTGTGCAGCCACTTATCTACAACTATTCTGATTATTCTCTGACTTATTCACGTTTGTGTGCTGTTGTCTTCGCCATCCAGCCCCCAGCGACAATGCTGATCGTAGATTTCAGGGTTATATATACTGTGTTATGCAGTTCTTATAGAACTGGAACATATTGTGATTTTCTCAGATGGACATTAAACGCTTACTCACCCACATTATTGCACATTATCTTCACACCGTCAACAATATCACAATGTCTTTCTGTTAATTCTGATTTTTATAATCAGAATTACACCCAGTATCAATTCTGCACTGAGAACTTTTCATATATCTCATGCCCCAATAAATGACACTCCCCAATCCTATTCCCCATTGTAAAAATTAGTATTTTCAGCATATACACCTTTGTAAATGGCATTCACAGCATGTATTCCACACCTTAAAAAGTGGTGTTTGCTGTACGTATTATAGCCTGTTAAATGGTAGTCACAGTTTATATTCCACACCTCAATAATTGGTGTTTCCAGTACATGTTACACCCAGAAAAATGGCATTCGTAATGTATATTCCACACCTCAATAAGTAGGTTTTTACAGAACGTATTACACTATTACAAATGGCATTCCCAGTTTATATTCCACTCCTCAATAAGTGTTGTTTCTGGTATGTATTACCCTAAATTTTTTTTTTTTTTTAGTATACATTCCACAGCTCAATAAGTCGTGTTTCCAGTATGTATTACACCCTGAGAAATGTATATTCTCAGTATATATTCCACATCTTAATAAGTGGTGTTTCCGGTATGTATTACACCCTAAAAATGGTATATTCTAAATATATATAAATTCCACACCTCAATAAGTGGTGTTTCCAGTATGTATTACACCCTAAAAATGGTATATTCTAAATATATATATATATATATTCCACACCTCAATAAGTGGTGTTTCCAGTATGTATTACACCCTGAGAAATGATCTATTCTCAGTATATATTCCACACCCCAACGAGTCGTGTTTCCAGTATGTATTAGACCCTGATAAATGATATTTGCAGTCTATATTCCACTCCTCAATAAGCAGCATTTCTCTGTTGTAATCTCTGTTGACCCTGCTTATTGTTTCTGGACCTGCCTTGGGAACATAATTAGTGTGTACCTGTATTTTGAGAGCTGGGCTATAAGACCGGTTTGACTCAGTGTTGAGGCGCAGTGCATTAACACCAGCCTGCAGGAGGATGTAATGTTTCTGTGACCTTTGCCCTCTCATTGAGCGCATTACAGCTGAGAGATGCCTGCAAGGCCACCGCCGACTGACCGAATCTTCATAAATGGCCTTCACAGTATTTATTCCACACTTCAACACCAACTGATTACTTCAGAAAATGATCAACCAGCTTCTAAGACTGAACTTGGAGGCCAAAAAACGAATAACCGGCCCCTGACGGCCGTTTAGACTGCAAATGAAATAAACGAAAGGGTGGTCTCCGGCTTCTCCGCGGTACTGCACGTGTGTCCAAGTGGTCGTGGGGAGTACAGACACTCATCTGTTCGTGTTTTTTGCCTCTTTCATTCTGCTGCTTGCACTCGTTCCCTCTACTAGTCGGCGGTTGCTTTTTTCACAGTTTTCTGTATGTGACAATATGGGGTGATTACTGAGATTGGAAAATGAATTTGGCACTCAATTTTCTCCTGCTGCCGGTCCCTCTCGGCCCCGCCACATTAGCACTCTCTCACACACTCGCTCGCGTCCTCCCCTAACACCCCCCCACCCACACTGCTCCCCCCACCTGCATTAGCATGATTTTAAACAAATATGAAGAGAAACGATTACAAAGAGCTCAAATCAATCAGAGAGAGAGAGAGAGAGATAGAGAGAGAGAGAGAGGGAGAGAGAGGGAGAAAGCACAGAGTGAGAAAGAGAGAGCAATAGAGAAGGAGAGAGAGAGAGAGAGAGAGAGAGGCTCAGAGTGAGAGAAGCACAGATTGAGAGAGAGGGAGAGAGAGAGAGGAGTACAGAGTGAGAGAGAGGAGAGAGAGAGAGAGAGAGGGAGGGAGAGAGGGAGGGAAGCACAGATTGAGAGAGAGGGAGAGAGAGAGAGGAGTACAGAGTGAGAGAGAGAGAGAGAGAGAGAGAGAGAGAGAGGAGGGAGAGAGGGAGGGAAGCACAGAGTGAAAGAGAGAGAGAGAGAGAGAGGGAGAGAGAGAGAGAAGCACGGAGAGAGGGAGAGAGGGAGGGAAGCACAGAGTGAAAGAGAGAGAGAGAGAGAGAGGGAGAGGGAGAGAGAGAGAGAAGCACGGAGTGAGAGAGAGAGAGAGAGAGAGAGAGAGAGGGAGAGAGAGAGAGAACCACAGAGTGAGAGAGAGAGAGAGAGAGAGAGAGAGAGAGAGAGGGAGAGAAATGTCAATCATTTATTGACATTTCCTTTCATGAATTCACTCATCTCTGCATATTTCACGGATATTCATTCATTTGTTTATTAAATTGTTTGTTCATTTATTCATTCATTAATTCATTTGTTCTACCCTCTTACTCATTTGTTCCTTCATTCACTTGTTCACTCATTCACTCACACATTTACTCATTTGTTACTTAATTCACTCACTTATTCATTCAATTATTTATTCAATCATTCATTCACTCTCTCATTTGTGTTCACCCATTTCTTTTCATGAACTCCGTCGTGCATTCATTCACTTATTTAAATTTCATTCGTTCACTTATAGATTCATTCATTTCCTAATTTTTTTCATTCATTCATTCGCTGAGTTTGTTATTAATTTCCCTGTTTGTTTACTCGTGCAATCATTTATTCATTCATTTGCTCAATCATTTATTCATTTGTTCACTCATTCATTGAATCACCCAGTCACTCACTCGCGTTTGTTCACTCCTTCATATATTCACTCGTTCACTCACTGTTTATTTACTCATTCGTTTATTATTTATTTATTGATTTGTTGGTTCATTCTCTCACTCATTCATTCATTCAGTACCTAATTACATCACTCATTCCCTTATTCATTCATGTGGGTTCATTCGCTCTCATTCGTTCATCTACTCACTAACAACTTCATCCATTCATTCTCACTCTTTGCTTCCCTCTCTTGCCCCCTCTCTCTCTCTCTCTCTGTCTCTCACTCTCCACCTCCCTCTCTCGCCCTCTCTCTCTGTCTGAATGCAAAACCCAACGTCTTGCTCAGTGAAATCTTCCTAAACCGTGTGTAAATATGTAATATCGCTCATTATGAGATTGTTGTAAGAATATTATGAGATTACTTTAGTCTGTGAGTGAAGCAGTGGTTGTATTGCCAGATAATTGTGCTTGTTTCCAGCACATTTCTTGAAAAATGATCTGGAATTATCTTGAGACGATTTCACTTTGCAAGATATCATTTTCTGCTGTGAGAGGGCGAGAGAGGGACACTGCGAGTGAGAGAGAGAGTGAGAAAATAGAGAGTGGTGGGCGTTAGGAATTCACACTAAAGGATGGCCTACTCCCCGATCTTCCTGTTAGCGTTAGCATTCCTCCTCCTCCTCCACAGTTCCAGTAACGCCGCCGTTACTCGAGCGACGCCTCTGACCAAAAGACTCACCGCAGGGATAAAAAAGGAAACGTCTCTTTTTTTCCTCTTTCGAAGAGCTCCGGATGTCTGAAGCGCTTCTTTTTGTCTTCTCCGTGCCCGCTGGTGTTTCAATCATTCCGGGAATTCCACACCAGCGGTCCACAAAACGCTCTGATTGGACGCCGGAGAGTGGAGACTCTCTCCATCCTCCCTCTCTTGGGTGATCAAGAAGTGTGGCTCGTATTGACAGACAGGGGTCAGTGAACGGCGTTTGACCTCATCTGAAATGTGTGAGTGTAACGATGTTAATGAAACAGAAGCTCGTCTGAGGAATTACGGCAAAACAAAGTGCCAAAGAGATTCCGGGAAATTTCCGAACAATATTTACTCCCCATTGCTTCTCTATTACAGTGGACTTGGTCTTGTGATGTCGTTCATCCATTCATTCAGTCATTCAGTCACTCAATCCTTTGATCATTCCTGCACTCGCATGCACTCAGTCACTCAAGTGTTCAGTAATTCATTCACTTGTTTATTTATTAACTGATTCAGCAACAAAATTCATTTACTCATTCAGTAATCGGCTTCATTCATTCATTCATTTGTTTATTAAGTTGTTCACTTGTTGATTTCATCACTTGCTCATGTTCATCCACTCGTTTATCATTGTTCATCCACTCATTTATCATTGTTCATCCACTCATTTATTCATGTTTATCCACTCATTTATTATGACTCATTCATTCATGCGTTCATGCATTCATTCATGCATTCATTCATTCATTCACTTCTTCATTCTTTCACTTTTTTGTTGATCCATTTGTCATTTTTTTGAATCATTGTTTATTGGTTTGCTACTGTTTTCATGCCTGCACTTGTTTGTTCACTCATTCATCTATCATTCACTCATTTGTCCATTCATTCAGTCATTTATTCACTGATTTTTCATGAATTTACTCATGCATTCTTTCAGTTTTCATTTGTGAGATTGTTTATTCACTCATTCATTCATTCATTCATTCATTCATTCATTTATGTGTTTATTCATTAATTTGCACATTGCGCCATTCATTTACTCATTTGTTTAGTGAGTTGTTCATTTATTGGTTCAGTCGTTATTATTATTATATTTGTCCATTCATTGAATCATCTGGTCACTCACTCATGTTCATTCATTCATTCATTCACTCATCAGGTTTTTCATATTGATTCACTTATTCTGTCATTTACACATTCACTCATTTATTCATTCATTTTTAGATGATTCACTCACTCAGTTTTTCACTCATTCATGTGTTTATTCATTTGTTCACTCATTTGTTCATTAATTCACACATTTACTTAATACTTTGTTCATTTATTCACACATCTATTCATTAATTCACTCTTTCATTCGCTTGCTTATTCATGTATTGTTTCATCACCCATTAATTCACTCACATTTGTTCATTTATTCACTCATTGCTTCATTCATTCGTTCATTTATACATTTACTTTTACTTACATTTTTATTTAATTCACTCCAATTATTCAATTATTCATGTGTTCATTCATTTGTTCACTTATTTGTCATTTACTCATTCATTTGCTCATTCATTCATTCATTAATTTAACACTTTATTTACTCACTCATCTGTTCATTTATGCACTTCATTCACATATTCAGTCGTGTTAATTCATCACTCATTCATTCACTTTCATTTGTTCATTTGTTCACTCATTGCTTCATTCAGTCACTCACTCATTAATTCATTCATTCATTCATTCATTCACTTATTTGATCATTCACCTATTCATTCACGTGTTAACTCATTTGTCACTCAGTTGTTCACTCTCACTTGCTTATTTTTTCACTCATTCATTTGCTGACTCATTCATTAATTCATTCACTCACTCGTTCACTGATGGATGGCTGAGCGTATTGGAGTTAGTGAGTGGTCCCGGTGTAGATGATGAGGATTTCTCCCGTTTTGTTCCTGTCTAATCACCTGCTGAGTGTTTCAGCTTCTCCCTGCTGTGCTGCGGCCCCCCCACCACCACACGGCCTGCACAGAGGGGGGAAACGGAGAGAGACGAGACGGGAGACAGAGTGATATGGACTGTGTAATTAGTGGAGATGCTGCCTGACCACGTGATGCTCAGCCTGTACATTCACTCTGACACTCTACACAGCGATCCCACATATTGGAAATAATGAGTGCTGCAGCGAGTGAGTGGATGTAGACAGCTGTCACAGCAGACTGTTCAGTCCTGCCTAAAACATCGCTCAGGGCTGGGAGGAACCAAACGTCCAATCAGAGTTTACAAACTTTGAGACATGACCCAGCCGGACTGGCACTGCTAAATTTGAAACCCAGAACTCGACTCAAACCCATGACTTTAAGATCTGACCTGACCCAGCATGACTGGGCCACTAAATTCAAAGCCCAAACCTGACCCGAGATCGTTATCCTGAGACCTGACCTGACCTGATCTGGCCCAACTGGTACCACTATATTTGAAACATGAACCTGACCTGAACCCACAAATTTGAGACTTGACCTGGCATGACTGGTACTGCTACAATTAACCTCAAAACCTAACTTGTATCTGCAGCTTCACCTCACCTGACCCAGCCCAACTGGTACCGCTAAATTCAAAACCTGAACCCACCCCAGAACTGTAACTTTGAGGCCTGACCTGACCCTGCTCAACTTGTACTGCTACATTTGAAACCTGAACCTGAACCCACAACTTTGAGACCCAACTCAGCCTGGTTGGTACTTCTAAATTCAAAACCCAAATCCAGCCCTTAAACCATGACTTTGAGGCCTGATTTGACCTGGCCCAATTGGTACTGCTACATTTAAAACCCAAAGCTGACCCGAAACCACAACTTTGAGACCCGACCCAGCCCAACTGGTACTGCAAAATTTGAAACCTGAACTCAACCCCAACCCATGACTTTGAGGCATGACCTGGCATGCCTGGTACTGCTACATTTAAACTCAACTCAAAGCCATGCCTTTGAGATCTGACCCAGTACGACTCTAGATTCAAAACCAAAACCTGACCCGAAACCCCGACTTTGAGACCTGACTTGACCTGGCCCAATTGGTACTGCATTTAAAACTCGAGCCTGATCTAAATGCACAACTTTGAGAGCTGACCGGGCCTGACTGGTACTGTTAAGTTTAAATTCAGAACCCAACTCTAACCTGCGACTTTGAGACCTGACCTTGCTCAGCACAACTGGTACTACTAAGTTCAAAACTCAAACCCAACCCAAAACTGTGACTTTGAGATCTGACCTGAACAGTCAGATGAACAGTTCTGAGTCAAACTGCTACATTTGAAACATGTACCTGAGCTGAACCCATAACTTGACCTGACCCAGTCCGACTGGTACTGCTAAATTTGAAACCTGAACCCAAACCGAAGACACTATATTATAATATATTTAGAAAACATTGTGCTTTAACGACAAATGCTCTTTTATTGAACAGGACTAGCCCCAACACAAAACAAAAGCTGGGGGTAATGCAGGAGGACACAACATATGTGGAGGGTGGACACTTAAAACACACTGTAACCCTGGGGATCTAGGTCACAAGAACTCTAACCAACATAGCTGCACTAATAACGTCCACAATAACAACAACCACGGCACAGTACCTTTTTAACTGGGGAACGTGGTGCCTCCCAAGAGCCACTTTGCATGGCCACGCCTCCTGAGCTCCAAAAGCAACTTGGCCCATAGTGGATGCCACAATATATGTTAGTAAAGTGGTGGCCAGGTTTGCACCAATTTTACTGGTACTGAAGCAAAAACTGACCAATATAAACAATCCACTACCTTCAAGCATTCGGTAATGTCATTCGTTATGTATTTATCGGTGCTGTAGCAACCATTGACCAGCACCCTAGGTCAAGATACAATACCAACTGCTTAGGAGCAACCTAGCAATCACCTGGAACACCATTTTAACCACCTAGCAACCACTGACCAACAATTTGAAATACAATATCAACCACTTAGCAACTACCTAGTAACCATCCAGAATGGCCTATAACCAACTAGCAACACCCTCCAACCACCTGAAATACAACAGCAACCAAGCAATGACAATAACCCTTAAAATAAACAATTAAAATAACCCAACAACAACAACAACAACCACTTAGCAACAACTTACCATCCAGAATAGCCTAGAACCAATTAGCAACACCCTTTAACCACCTGGAATACAAATCAACCAAACAATTATAATAACTCATTTAACTTGAAATAACCCAATATAAACAATCCACTACCTTCAAGCATTCAGTAGTATCATTATTTATTATGTATTTAATGATATTGTTCCAACCATTGACCAACACCCTAATGACCACCTTAAATACAATACCAGCTGTTAGCAGCACTCTAGCAATCACCTGGAATACCACTTCACCTAGCAACCTCTGACCAACCATTTGAAATACGATATCAACTACTTCGGTTGATACAATCAACAACCTCATAACCATCCAGAATAACCTAGAACCAACTAGCAACACCCCCCAACCACCTGGAATACAAGGAAACTAAACAATTATAATAAGTCATTTAACTTAAAATAACCCCAAAACAACAACAAAAACACAGTATAAACAGTCCACTACCTTCAAGCAGTCGGTAATATTCTTCATTATGTATTTACCGGTACTGTAGCAACCACTGACCAGCACCCTCACAACCACCTGGAACAAAAAAGCCTTTTTCACTTTAAAATAACCGAACAACAACCAATAAACACAGTAAACAATCCACCTCCTTCAACCATTCGGTAGCATACTAATAACATAAACAATGTAAACAACAGAACCTGTCCTTCTCAGTAATTGTTTGGGAAAAGTAGCCATTTAATTTGGGTTCAGAGTCATTTTGCAGTCGTAGTCGTCTATAATGTCATCATATCTCAGAGCACATTTGAAAAATCTTTTATTTTTTTTTCTCTCTGAGTCATAAACAGTGTTAGTCATGAATCAGAGCACAGTTTGTCAGCAGCAGAGATGAATGGAGGTCAGTCTGCTGGGCATTTGTGTTTGAGACAGTGGCGTGTCTGAGCTGGTGAGTGATCTGCTGTTTGGTCAGTGGTTTGTCAGACCGAAGGGAAACACAGATCTGTGCCGTTATTTACGACGGCTGCTACGCTGCCCCCTTTGGCTGAGGAGGACGAGGGAGAGCTTTGATGTCTGTCTCGGCGGCTCTTGTCCAGTTCACGCCTCTGCTTTCCAGCCTCATGGACATCTGCGACTGTTTCCTTTGGAACCGCTCCTGTTCCGTTAACGCCGGCCTGTCCACTACGCCATGAATTCAGGCTGATTCCTCGAGCAAATGCTGCTAAGGCCTGCGTCCCAGTGGGGCTCTATGGAGATGATGGTTGGGTGAATAACATCAATCGACTGCCATCAGTCGTATTCACCATAAAACACCACCTCCGCTGTTCTGCTGCTTACATAAAAGGCAGAACTTTCCTCTGACGCTGTATCAATCTGTTCTGAATGGTTCTCCTTCCTGTAAGCAGTGTGACCAGTGCGTGTGGACAGTCCTTCTACGCTCAGAGGGGCTCAAGCTGCTTTGTGGCTGTACTTTAAGTCCTGCTGAATGACTCAGTCTTAATCAGAGCTATTCAGCCGAGCAGAAGCGTTTCCCCGTCCGGCTCTGGGCTCAGCAGCTCTCCTACAAACACTGAAGACCGTAGTGCACAACACACACATGCGTACAGGCGTGTGCAAAAGTTTGTGCACCCCCGGTCAAATGATATGTTCACAGGTAAGTTAACAGAGACACAGTTCTGCACAGTTTAATGCACAGTTACTCTTTATTTGCTGGATTTAATACACTGGGGGAAAAAATAACATTTAAAATTGTGGCCTGTGCAAAAATAATGGCACATGAGTGTTTATATTAAAACGCAGCTGGTGGGTTTGGTGACATGACCGGTGTGGATTTATGTTGAGCTGTGAAGAATTGTGTAGAATTGAGGTGGAAACTGCTGCCCCATAGTGTGTTGTTTGGGGAGGGGGTGGGAGCGCAGATTACATAGCAGTGCATGCTGTGGATTGTAGTGCGGCGCATGGTGAAATGGGCTAATATTAATAGAAAATCGAAATAATTTTGCAGGCCGGATAGAATTGTGCCGCAGGCTTGATGTGGCCGTTTGTTTGAGACGTGGGCTGAAGAGGATGTGTTTATTTATTTACACTTACACAAAAACTTCACGACTGACTGACCATAAGAACTTACTGTACATGATATGTAATTCTCACAGTATTATTAAAAATAATAAGTTTATGGTTTATGTAGCATCTCTCTCTGATCAAGAGGAGCAACAAATAAATGAAACAATAAATGCATGTTTAAAAATAAATAAATACATAAAATTACTAACATTATTATTAGTAATAGCAGTAGCAGCAAAACAACAACAATAATAATAATAATAATATTTACTATACAATTTTTTATTATTAATAGTAGTAGTATTAGTAGTATTGATGCTGTTGTTGTTGTTCTTGTTGTTCTTGTTGTTGTTGTTAATAATACTGCTACTACCACTAAAAATATATAGTAATAATAATAATAATAATAATAATGTGAAAATATGACCAGTAATAAATAAAATAATGGCCTGACTGCATGTCTTTGGACTGTGGGAGGAAACCCACACAGAAAGAACCCTGGTCACCTGACCGGGGAATCGAACCCAGATTAAATAAAGCACAATTAAAAGGTAAATGAATATATTGTTTAATTTACAGAAATGTATATATTAATATAATGCCTTTCTATGACCCAAGGTTAATTTATGTTACATTAAAAAAACTGTTATATTATTATTATTAGCAACAACAATGATAATAATAATAGTAACAATAATAACAAATATACAATTCATGACTGATAGATATTTTTTGTTATTGTTGTTGTATTTTAATGTTACCCATAATATTTGATTCAATATTTTACTATTATTTACCAAAACAAACCTATAGTCATAATTTAAACCAAATCTTTGATACATTACAAATTAAATCTGCTGTTGGCCTTTTTTCCACTACAAGACAAACTGCAGTAAAACTGCTCTGAGATCAGCAGAAAGGAGCGCACTGTCCACCCACTTCACATTACCCACGATGCCTTTGGTGAGTCAGAGAGAATGACAGCTCCTAATGGTGTGTCTTAATTAAGACGGATCCACAGAGCGCCATCGCACACCTACACACACACCGAGGGCAGGAGGAATGGCTCAGATCAGCTGCCTGGTCTACTCGCGTTCCTCAGAAGAAAGAGGCTTCGGGAGAAAAGCGCTGTGTGTTTGTCTTTGAGGATAAAGCACTGCTCTCATTAGATCCTCGAGAACACGTTATTTAGCGGCCTAATTATCAGCTTATACCTGCTGTTTTGGCTCCCGTCCACCAAAATGTATTTCTGCAGCCTGGACTCAGTTTAAAGGACGCTCCCAGCTGCTGCTGCATGAATTATTCCCATGGAGGGCAGCTCGCTTTCTACACAGGCCAGTTTATCTGAAGTGCTTTTTCTCCCCTGTCAGATTTGCTGGAATGGATCTGATCTCACTGCTGGAACATCCAGCAGAATCCGATCCTGAAACACAAATCATAACTGGACAGATTTTAAAATGCTGACCCAAAGTGGATTCTGATGAGTTTGGACTTTAAAGATGAACGTGCAAGATTTTGGGCTTCAGAAAGGCTTTAAAGGCCAAGTCAGGGTTTGGGAAACAGAGATATGGGCAAAGAAAAACATCCACCAGAGTGAAATCTAGATATTTATAAATATTTAACCAAGTATGACTGTTTCAAAAATCATCATGAATTCTAATGTTTAAATGTGAGCTGTGATCACTTTAAGCGCTAATGGTGATGACCTTGATGATGGTGGTGGCAGTGATAACAATACTGATGATGATGATGATGATGATGATGACAATAATGATAATGATAATGAGGATAATGACGATCATGATGGTGGTGCTAATGGTGTCGATGATATTAATAATATAATATTAAGGAAAACAAAGTTAATGAAAACAGTGATGATGATGATGGTGAGGAGGAGGATTGTGATGATGTTGAAGGACAATAATGATGAAATTAATGACAAAGTTACTGAACAGGATGATTGTAGCACTTACAGTAATAATGTAATAATGTAATGTAATAATTCCCCAATAATATAATAAAACTGTGCACCTAACTTGGTCAAAAATGTAAAAAATCATGTAATAACTTGCCTAATAATGTAATACAAGGTCTTGACCGTTAATGTAATACTAATAACGTATTACATTATTGTAAATGTATTATATTTTTAGGTGGATCATTTGTTATACCTTATTATATTATTGGAAATTTTCTTTTTCTTTTTCTTCTTGAGTTACTATTATGATGAAAAGCTAATAGTGATAATGATGATGATGCCAAAGCTGATGATAATGGTGATGCAATTGGTGATGATTGTGATGAGGATGGTGATTGTGATGATATATATGGATGCTACAAATGATTACGAAGGTAATGATAATGGTGATATGTAAATGCTAAAGCTGATGATGATGGTGATATAATTGGTGATGATGAGGATGGTGATGATGATGGTGATGAGGATGAGGTGATTGTGATGATATAAATGGTGCTACAAATGGTTATGAGGGTGATGATGATGGTGATATATAAATGCCAAAGCTGATGATGATGGTGATACAATTGGTGATGATGGGGATGATGAGGATGGTGATGATATAAATGGAGATGATGGTGATATAAAGGGTGATGATGGGGTTGATGATGACAATGATGATAAGGATGGTGATCTAGTTATGATATAAATGATGATGACATAAATGATGATGATGGTATAAAAGGATGCTGATGATGATGGTGATGATTATGGTGGTGGTGGTGGTGATGATGATATACTGGTGATGGGGATGATGAGGATGGTGGTCATGTTGATAGAAATGCTGATGATGAGAATTTTGGTGATGACAATAATATAAATGGTGATGATGGTGATATAAATGGTGATGACAGGAATGATGATAAAGAGGATGAAGGTGATGACAAATGTGATAATGTTATAAATAGTGATAATAGGGATGATATGGATAGTGATCATGGTGATAATTTAAAGAGTAATAATGAGGATGATGATGACATAAATGGTGATAATTACATAAATGGTGGTGATAGGAATGATGAAGATGATGGTGATGATCATGTTGATGTGATAATGGTGATTATACGAATGGTGAGGATTGTGATGATAATTATAATAGTGGTGATAAAAATGAAGATAATGATGATCATGTTGGTGGCGATGATAATGATGACAAAGATGATGATGATGATGGTGATGATGATGATGATGGTGATGATGTTGATCTGTTTGTCTCTCTGCAGCAGAGACTCTGGAGGTGGGCGAGTATTTGGAAATTTACGGAATCATGCGCACTCAAGCCGGACGCTACGAGTGCAAAGCCAGCAACGACGTAGCAACGCCTGACGTCAAATACGTCAACGTGGTCGTCAACTGTAAGTACCTGACTGGGAACCGTGTTTCACTATTTTTTATTTTCATAATATTTTAATCGGATTATTAGTCAGTTCACAGCTAATCAAATACCAAATATTAATAATAAGTTCCTATGAAAGCACAGCACTCAGCGCATGCCAAAATACACTGCTGATGAACTATTGTTTTTAGTAAGGTGTTATACATTATATACCTATATGTTATAAATACACTCCTCTATTAGGAACACTACACTAATACTGGGCCTCCCTTCGCTTTCACAACGGCCTCAATTCTTCATTGCATCCATAAGAAGTTGGAAACATTACTTTGAGATTCTGCCCCATGTCCACATGATTGCATCATGCAATTCCTGCAGATTTTCCAGGTGCACTTTCATGCTGTCCTACCGTTCTACCACATCCTAAAAGCAATGATTGGTATTAATGGGCCCAAAGTGTGCTGAGAAAACATTCCCCACCCCATTACACCACCTCCACCAGCCTGGACTTCTGACACAAAGCAGGTTGGGTCCATGGATTAATGCTGTTGGTGCCAAATTCTGATCCTACCATCTGTGTGACTCAGCAGTTGAGATTCATCAGACCAGACTATGTTTTTTCAGTCTTCTACTGTCCAGTTTTGGTGAGCTTGTGCCCACTGCAGCTTCAACTTTCTGTTCTTGGCTGACAAAAGTGGAACCTGTAATGGTCTTCTGCTGTTGTAGCCCATCCACCCCAAGGTTCGACATATTGTGCATTCTGAGAGGCTTTTCTGCTCAGCACATTTGTTCCACAGTTGATGTTTGATGTGAACATTACCTGAAGCTGCTGGCCTGTATCTGCATGGTTTTATGCATTGCACTGCCACCACGATTGGCTGATTAGAGAGCTACATGAATGAGTAGGTGTGCAGTTGTTCCTAATAAACTGTTGAGTGAAAATATGTTGTGGAAAGCTGTCAAAGAAAGCATGCTCACTTGTACTAAGAACATTTTGAAAAGCTATGTGTCCCCAAACTTTTTATGGCCAGGACAGTTCCACCATGGATTGATGGATTGTAAATAAAAACATAAATAATAAATAAATAAATACACACCCTTCATGGTGGGCTGATTACACAATGCCTACAGCCCCGCTAGTACAACATGCAAGAAAATACAGCACATGTTGATTGATCGAATGTACAGTGTGATTGCCGCTGAAAACAAAACAACGCCTTCGTTCCTGATTTAGCTGCCACTTCAGCTGCCAGTTACCTCATAATTTCCACGCTGCAGACGTGAATCAGCCACAGATAGGTTTTCAAGAAAGAGTTTGTCATAATTGAAAGTATAAAAAGGCAGTTTAGGCTTGTGACAGATGCAGAGCAGAGTCGTGCTTTTATTCCCGCATGGCAGATGTAGTGTGTCGTGTTGAAGCTGCTTCGTGAATGATGTTGTATTCCAGGGTAATTAAAATTATAATGACCTGCCAGTTATACAATTTGTTCCTATAAGAATACACAATACAGGGATACAACATGCCATTCGGCCTGATTCTGGACCATTGCTGACATACCGTTACCATAGCCTACTGTTACCATTGTAATGACAAATATCATAATGTTTAATGCCATGATGGCTAACTTGTAGTACACTTGGCAAAAATTAGCATGTGACCTAAGCAGTCATGTTATCAAATGTTGTGACACTGTTCATTCCAATTGCTAGTATTGGTAACAAGTATTAGGGCTTTTCTTTGTCCACCACAGTTGTTCTCCATGGTCTTCCAGGCCTTTGGTTGTTTCCAAGCTCACCAGTGTGTTCTTTCTCTTTAGAATGCATCAAATGGTTTGTTTGGCTCAAATGGTCTCCCTCTCTGATTGGTTTGGGTTGATTTTTCAGCCTAATGATTTCTTGCCTCACTGGCAGTAAAGCTCTTTGGACTGCATGTTGAGAGTTAACAGCAACAGATTCTAACAGATGCACCTCAAATCTCTAGAAACTCTAGACCTTTTATCCGTTTACCTGTAAGTGAAATAATGAGAGAATGACACACATCTGGCCACTGAACAACTGTCCAGTTACTTTTGGGCTTTAAAAATGGGGGCTTACGTATAAAACGGTTGTTATTCCTACACTGTGGATGCAAAGACACATTAAAGCTGAATTGGCTGCCACAGTGGACATGGTGAAAGAAGCTAAAACAAAGAAACATAAAACATATACAATATATACAGAACCTTGGTTCTATGTAGCAACAATGTCAAGCTTGTAACAATAGAAGAACCCTTTTGGTGCAATATAGAAGCATTTTCAAAAGAGAAACACATTCTCCATCAATGTGAAGAACCATTTCGCCATGCAAAGAACCATTTTAGGCATGCAAATGGTTCTATGTAGAACTCATGGGTCTAAACAGAACAATTGCCTTTAGTAAAGAACCCTAGAAGAACCATCTTTTTTAAGGGTGTAGGATGCAAACTGTGAAGTAGTTCTGCTACAATGACATCATTTTAGAGCCGGAAAATACTAATTCACTCAAGCAAAATCATTACTTTGTTTATTATGTATTAAATGCTAATATGCAGTGTGACGTACAGTCAGAGTTACAGGCTGGAATTACAGTGAAACTAAATGATGTTTGAGCTGTAAATATCTTATATTTCTTTCCTTATTTATAGAGCATTTTTCATACTGGTGACAGCTCAAAGTGCTTTACAGAGAGGTGATAATATTTTGGACAAGACAATAACAGATCAAGTGAAAAAGAAACACAGAAGAGACTCAGAGTTTTAATCGAATGCTAAATTAAAAAGCTGCGTTTTCAAATGTTTTTTAAATGTGTGAACTGAGTTTGTCTAATAAAAGGTGAATTGAGCTCCACAGTTTAGAAGCAGAATAACTGAAATAGTCTCTCCATGTTTTCTGTATTTTATGGAAGGTGTTTGCAGAATGCTGGGTTGGCCTCGCAGACACAGCTTTAGAATGGTTTAAATCATGTTTAGGTAATAGGCAGCTCATGGTTTCAATGGGAAGTCATTCGTCCAAAAGATTTGGCATTTCTTGTGGAGTCCCTCAAGGTTCAGTTTTAGGGCCTTTGCTTTTCTCTTTGTACATGCTACCTCTAGGTGATGTCATTAGAAAATACACATTTTCAAAGCTATGCTATGCTATGCATTCCTTCTGATGATCAAGACTCTGTAGACAGGCTGATCAGCTGTGTGTCATATATTTCTCAGTGCCGCAAAAATTTTCTACAACAAAATCATGAAAAATTGGAAATACTGATTGTTGGTATAGAAACTCAGAGAAAGACTGTTTAGTACAATGAGCTCCGTATAGAACCATTTGCATGCATATAAGTTTGTTCGACAGACCCCAGAACCACTTTCTTGTTGTCCTAGTACAAGCCAAAACAAGTGGTACCACATTAACATGTGTTTGTTTCTCCTCACTTAAGCATCTTAGACAACAAAGTGGTACTGTAATAACCCAGAAATTGTTAGGGGGGGCCCTGGTGGTTGCATGGCCATATGCAGCTGCTTATTTCGGCTATTAGGTAGAGCTTGCACTGAAAGTTACTGGGAGATGTTAACCTTATGGTGCATTTTATGAATCTGGTCCAATGTGTTTTGCTAAAGTCTGAGGATCCCGTTACTTGATCACTAAAATAGCTTTGCTATTTTAAAAAACTACTTAATTTAGAAACTGGCTAAACTACAATCATGCTACTGGAAAATGTAGTTCGTCTATTAGCTTCAGTACTCATATCTACTAATACTGAGCCAACTGCCCACACTGTGCTCCCACAGCAGACTCGTCCAGTGTGCCTCTTCTCTCTCTCTTTCTCCATCTCTCAGATATTTGTGTGCCTTTACTGTGCAAACAGTCTGCACTGATACTGCAAAGCTTCCTGCTGACCTTTTCTGCCACATCGTGGCTGACTCATGTTTCACTCTCACGTCTCTTTAGCTTCACTAACAGCCACATTTCACTCATGACGACCTCCTTTTGCACCTCAAGCCTCTAAATCTGTCATTGGTTTGTCATTTCTACCTGTTTAAAGGACTGAAAGTGCATTAGTATCCATTGGAAAACTACAATGATCTGCTTGCTTCCTGACAGCCAGGAACAGCGCACCATTTTCCTACATCTCCCAGTCCAATAACAGTCTGCAGGAACAACACTCTGCATCACTTGGGCGGAGCTACACTGCTGTAGGCGGAATAAGAGTTCACATAAGTGTTTTCATGGTTGTGACATCTCAAACACAGTCAATACAAAATGGCCTGTTCTCTCTCTCCACCCCACAGATCCACCTTTCATTAAGGTTGCTAAAAGCTCGGAGACGCAGATGGGCCGTTTGGGTGTCCTGCAGTGTGACGCCACAGCCGTGCCTAAACCAGAGTTCGAGTGGTACCGAGACGACAAGAGGTACTGTTCCTGATCATAGATATACTTACCATAGAAATAAATGTATGTACCACAGAGGCAAATATACTTACAATGCAAAAAAATAGACTTACAATACAGATAAATACCATAGAGGTAAATACACTTACCACAGAGGTAGATACACTTACCATAGAGGTAAATACACTTACCGTAGAGGTAAACACACTTACCATAGAGTTAAATACACTTACCACAGAGGTAGATACACTTACCATAGAGGTAAATACACTTACCATTGAGGTAAATACATTTACCTCAGAGGTAAATACACTTACCATAGAGGTAAATACACTTACCACAGAGGTAAATACAATTACCACAGAGGTAGATACACTTAGCATTGAGGTAAATACACTTACCATTGAGGTAAATACATTTACCTCAGAGGTAAATACACTTACCATAGAGGTAAATACACTTACCACAGAGGTTAATACAATTACCACAGAGGTAGATACACTTACCATAGAGGTAAATACACTTACCATAGAGGTAAATACACTTACCACAGAGGTTAATACAATTACCACAGAGGTAGATACACTTACCATAGAGGTAAATACACTTACCATTGAGGTAAATACATTTACCTCAGAGGTAAATACACTTACCATAGAGGTAAATACACTTACCACAGAGGTTAATACAATTACCACAGAGGTAAATACACTTACAACAGAGGTAAGTACACTTAGCATAGAGGTAAATACACTTACCATAATGGTAAACACATTTACCACAGAGGTAAAAACACTTAGCACAGAGGTAAATACACTTACCACAGAGGTAAATACACTTAGCATAGAGGTAAATACACTTACCATAGAGGTAAATACGCTTAGCATTGAGGTAAATACACTTAGCATTGAGGTAAATACACTTACAATAGAGGTAAATACACTTAGCATTGAGGTAAATACACTTAGCATTGAGGTAAACACACTTACAACAGAGGTAAACACACTTACCACAGAGGTAAAAACACTTAGCATTGAGGTAAACACACTTACCACAGAGATAAATACACTTAGCACAGAGGTAAATACACTAAGCATTGAGGTAAATACACTTACAACAGAGGTAAATACACTTAGCACAGAGGTAAATACACTAAGCATTGAGGTAAATACACTTACCATAGAGGTAAATACACTTAGCATTGAGGTAAATACACTTACCATAGAGGTAAATACACTTACCACAGAGGTAAAAACACTTACCATAGAGGTAAATACACTTACCACAGAGGTAAATACACTTACCACAGAGGTAAAAACACTTAGCATTGAGGTAAACACACTTACCACAGAGATAAATACACTTAGCACAGAGGTAAATACACTAAGCATTGAGGTAAATACACTTACAACAGAGGTAAATACACTTAGCACAGAGGTAAATACACTAAGCATTGAGGTAAATACACTTACCATAGAGGTAAATACACTTAGCATTGAGGTAAATACACTTACCATAGAGGTAAATACACTTACCACAGAGGTAAAAACACTTACCATAGAGGTAAATACACTTACCACAGAGGTAAATACACTTAGCATAGAGGTAAATACACTTACCACAGAGGTAAACACACTTACCACAGAGGTAAATACACTTAGCATTGAGGTAAACACACTTACCACAGAGATAAATACACTTAGCACAGAGGTAAATACACTAAGCATTGAGGTAAATACACTTACCATAGAGGTAAATACACTTAGCATTGAGGTAAATACACTTACCATAGAGGTAAATACACTTACCACAGAGGTAAAAACACTTAGCATAGAGGTAAATACACTTACCACAGAGGTAAATACACTTACCACAGAGGTAAAAACACTTAGCATAGAGGTAAATACACTTACCACAGAGGTAAATACACTTAGCATTGAGGTAAATACACTTACCACAGAGGTAAATACACTTAGCATTGAGGTAAATACACTTACCATAGAGGTAAATACACTTACCACAGAGGTAAAAACACTTAGCATAGAGGTAAATACACTTACCACAGAGGTAAATACACTTAGCATTGAGGTAAATACACTTACCACAGAGGTAAATACACTTAGCATTGAGGTAAATACACTTACCATAGAGGTAAATACACTTACCACAGAGGTAAATACACTTAGCATTGAGGTAAATACACTTACCACAGAGGTAAATACACTTACCACAGAGGTAAATACACTTAGCATTGAGGTAAATACACTTAGCATTGAGGTAAATACACTTAGCATAGAGGTAAATACACTTAGCATTGAGGTAAATACACTTAGCATAGAGGTAAATACACTTAGCATAGAGGTAAATACACTTAGCATTGAGGTAAATACACTTAGCATAGAGGTAAATACACTTACCATAGAGGTAAATACACTTAGCACAGAGGTAAAAACACTTAGCATAGAGGTAAAAACACTTAGCATAGAGGTAAAAACACTTAGCATTGAGGTAAATACACTTACCACAGAGGTAAATACACTTAGCATTGAGGTAAATACACTTACCACAGAGGTAAATACACTTAGCATTGAGGTAAATACACTTACCACAGAGGTAAATACACTTAGCATTGAGGTAAATACACTTTCCACAGAGGTAAATACACTTAGCATTGAGGTAAATACACTTACCACAGAGGTAAATACACTTAGCATTGAGGTAAATACACTTTCCACAGAGGTAAATACACTTAGCATTGAGGTAAATACACTTACCATAGAGATGAATACACTTACCCTACGGAAACACTTAGTGTAAAGGTAAGTACACTCACCACAGAGACAAATGCAGTTACCACAGAGAACTTTATGAGTTCCAGCTATTTCATAATTTCACTATATAGCTGTACAATTACAGTCTGTAGATCAGAGGTTTCCAGCCTTGTCCGCAAAAGGGCACATGTGGCTGCAGGCTTTCATTCCAAACAGGCCTGACCACACCGGACCCCCCTCGTTTAAACCGTTTGTCTCAGTCTTCAAACATTTGACCAGGTGATCTCCTGCTTTCTCGCAACGAAAACCTGCAACCACACTGGCCCTTTGCAGATAAGACTGGATGGCCCTGCTTTGGCTCATTTGTTTCTGCTCATCATTGGTAATGTTCTGACCACAGGACTGGGTTTGACTGTTTGAGTGGTGGAGCCATAGGAACTGTGAGAACTGCAAATTTAATTCTAATGTTGCTCTCTCTCTCTCTCTCTCTCTCTCTCTCTCTCTCTCTTCCTCCAGGCTGTCTAATATGCAGGGCATCACTATTCAGATCGTTGGTACTCGTACCCTTTTGCTGGTAGCCAACGTCACAGAAGATGATTACGGAAACTACACCTGTGTGGCCACCAACCGACTGGGAAGACACAACGCTAGCGTGTTCCTTTACAGTGAGCAACCACACACAAACACAGTTGACGCCACTCTCACAGCATTAGCAGAGATTCAGAGAGATTAGCAAAGCAACAGTGAAGCTTCAGGAGGTGTATGTTAGCAAGAAACCAAGACTATTTGAGCTAGGCCTTCAGTTCAGGCCAAGAATGTTAAAACTCAATGCTAAAAATGAGAAAAAAACATGAAATTACAACAATGCTAATTTATGCTAGCGCCCTTATGAGATGTCCAATAGTATGCTAGCACTAAGCTAACAATGGTGCACATGAACACTGTAGGTCGCTTGAAGCTCATGAAAAACGTTCAGTGAGCTGTATTTGAAACTAACAGACAGTAACATGTATTTGAGCTTGTATGTATCAGTGAGTGCATTTACATGCACTTAATAATCCAATCATAATCGGATTTCTGCAGTTATCTGATTATTTAAATGGTCATATAAACACCACACTTCGATTTCTTAGATCAGAATAACGTCTAGAAATCCGATTAAGAAATCCGATAAAGAGAGCTGGATTTTAGCTCAGTAATCAGACTTCTCAGTGCATGTGCATTCTTACTCTGATTTCTTTCGAATTTCTCATTCTCAGTGATTTGTAAAGCCACTTTGACTGAAAGCAGTATAAAGACAAGATATTTAATCCTACGGGTCAAAAAGAAATTGCAAATCACTGCTTTCTGTGTTTATTTGCAGTTTACCGACTGTTCCAACATTTTTGGAATTGAGTTTGTACTACAACACTTACCTTTAAAAGGCCAAAAAAGCACTGTGCCTGTAGTTGCTGAATAATAAGCCTGGGTATGTGACCAACCTGTGTGTTTTAAGGGGTTAAATACAGTAAGCATGATTATTCTATTAAATAAAAACTGAACATTTTAAACATGTATATTTTTTTAATCCCTCCTTATTGATGAATACACGCTATTACAGAAGTCTCAAATATGTTCTCAAAAATGTAGATTCTACATTTACTGCTCACACTGGTGCCATCTAGTGGATTTTTGGCAATATGTTCCTTGGCAGTATGACCATTTCTCACCGTCTGCATCACATTTTTTTTTTTTAACTGATAAAACGTATATAATGATAAATCATTTAAGTTGCATCCTGAAACAAAAAGTTTATTTACAGATTTATTCTCAGAGAATGCAGTAATCCACAGCTGATAATGATCTAGAACAGTTCACCGTAATTGCTTACACAGGAACAATAAACTGCATGAATTCTCAGTGTGCACTTCACACTTTGGCCACCAGATGTCAGTGTGTACCAATAAATGCCTCCCCACATAAATAAAGGCCTGAAGTTCAATGTTTGGTTTTACATCTTGCAAAAAATGTTTTGTTTTGGTTGTTTTTAAGATTGCTATTCATGTTTTTATCAGAAATATGTAAGTGCTTTTCCCCATGTGGAGAAAAATGTTTCAACTTGTCATGCGATTATGAAAAATACATGCAGTGCACAAATACTAAGAGTTGCAAAAGTTGTATCAATGTATTGAAAACGCCTCATCAATATCTTAGCCATTTTTACAGACCTCATATCTTTATTAAATTGAGGCCAGGCATTATGCCCATTATAGCCCATCTTCTACGACAGTGTAAACAGAGTAATTAGGCCTTTTTGAATCTGCATTGTCAAACCTGGAACATTGCACTGTACAGTACTGCTGCAGTATGGTACAATATGCAGTATACATAATATAGTACGTTATGTATATACTGTATATATAGTACATACTGGAACAGTATATACTATATATACAGTATATATACAGTATTAGTACAATATGTGGTATATGTTGTAAACTAATACACTATACAATATACAGTATTTACTACTACAGTATGCAGTGTGCAGTATACTGGTACAGTATGTAGTATAAAATATACTGGTACAACATGTGGTATACAGTGTATACTATTACACTACATAACAGTATTTACTACTATGCTATGTGGTATATATTAGTATTATTTGCAGTATACACTGTAGTGGTGCAGTATGCAGTATACAGTATATAATGGCACAATATGCAGTATACAGTATATACTAGCACAGTATGCAGTATATAGTATATATTGTTACAGCATGTGGTATGTAGTATGTAATAGTACCGCATATACTTGAACATTATACACTATATAATTGTACAACATATGGTATACAGTATATAATAGTACAGTATATAATCGTACAATATATGGTATAATGTTATACTATATACTAGTACATTATACAGCATATACATTATGCAGTATATAATGATACAATATATGGTACTTTATACAGTACATAATGGTAAAATATATATTACCATTGACAGTATACCAGTGACAGTATATACTAGTACATCATACAGTATTTAATGGTACAACATATGGTACACAGTATATACTAGTACAGTATACAGACTATAGTGTTACAATATATGGTATACAGTGCTAGTACATTATACAGTTTATAAAGGTACAACATATGTTATACAGTATATACTAGTACAGTATACATACTATAGTGGTACAATATATGGTATACAGTACTGGTACATAATACAGTATATAATGGTACAATATATGGTGAAAGATATCTAGTAGTACAGTTATAATGGTACAATATATGGTATACAGTATATACAAGGACAGTATGTAGTATACAGTATATGCTAGTATATTTATGTTGTATACAGTGTGTGTGGTATATTGGTGTATTATGCAGTATACAGTTTATAACTGCACAATATGTTCCTTTCATTCTTACCTCTCTCTCTCTCTTTTTCTCTATAGGACCTGGAACTGGACGGGACATCAACGGCTCGGCATGCATCTGTCTGTCCATGTGGCTCCTCGTCCTGCCCCTCCTCCTGCCTCTACTCAATTGTTAATACTCAGCGCTGCAGTCCTTCACCACCACACCTCCTTTCTCTCCTTCTCCTCCTTATAATCTCTCTCTCTTTATCTCTCTCTCTATCCCTCTCTCTCCTCTTCTCTTCCTTGCTCTCTCTCTCTCTCTCTCTCTCTCTCTCTCTCTCTCTCCCAGACTGTTTGCATTACCATCCCGAACGTACCGTGCCTCAACGCACGCAAAACTAGGTACACTTACAATTCAAAAAGAGGAACGGGACGGGCTGTTAACGTGTGTCAGTGTTGAAAAAGTACAGAAAAGAAAAAAAGAAAGGAATCCGAAACCGGAGAAGAAGTAGAAAGAAAACAGTGCTCTTTATAGGATATGATAATTGTTATCTTTACTTGTCAAATCCTCGTTTTCCACTGTCCTGGAGTTTTTCTGTTTTTTTTTATTCCAGGTTTTTAGTTTGGCTCGCCTCTTCTCACGCCATCCTGAGAACTAGCAGAGCAGAAAACTTGCACATTAGCGAGAGTTCAGACTCGACTCTTAGCCGCGTCGCTCAACAATCATCCAGATATCCAGAGCGCTAACTTTGATATTTACTCTCCGATCTTTACAGATGTCTTCGGTATTTGCCAAATGTGTAACATAAGCAATGCAGAGAGACGCTAGTTAAGGAACAAAATAAAAAAACCACGCCCGTTTCTCAGCAGAAAGACGTATAAGCTACAGCAACCAGCGCTAAGCATCACCAAACGGAAAATAGCCAGTTATCCCACTTTCGGAGCAGCGTAGAGTTAGCGCACTGACCACGATTCGCAAGCCGGACGCCAAATCTTACCGTAATTAGTTTGCTAGCGTGCTAAAATAAGTAGCTGGGAGCATCTAAAAGAGTCTGTGTGAGTTAGCTTAGCCAGCTAGCAGCAGGGTACCTCGCTCAGTTCACGGTTGGCCCAGCTCTGTGCTAACAAAGGTGCTAGCTCCATGCTAAATGAACAGTTTCCACTGAAGAGGATGGTTGGGGTGAGTCTAGACTGAAGTCTAAAGCACTGGTCAGGAACCGAGCAGGCTGAGAAAAAAACGAATCAACACAATGTACCCGCTTACTCAGATGTAGCCGATTAGCCAATACAAACTGGGCAAGTATGTAGCACAGCCCCAGATAGCGAGCACCGGCTTAGCGGACATCGGTCCACTGGCGTTGGGATTGCATTTCACTGCTGGTCCAACCTCAGACCACCCAGATTACTGTCCTGCATACAGGATCTTACTAGTTTTTAATCTCCTCAAACAGATTTAAATAAACACAGAGTTTTAGTTTTGGAAAATATACTAAGACAATTATTATTAAAAATTGGAAAGGGGAAAAAAATTAATATCTAGGCCTAATAGAAAGTAATTTTGTTGAAAATGTTGTTGCTGACACTGTGCTAGATTGGTTACAGCTGTATAACCAGCCTTATTTATGATGCTACTGTTAAAATGACTTATTAAACTAATTGATATGGGAAAATGATAAATAAATGATAACAAAAGAAAGAAATTAAGGCAAAATAACACTGTTTAACCACTGGTGGGCCCAGAAAGCTCTGAGCAAGAAGCTGCCAGTGGACCACCAGCTTTTAGGCTAACAGAGGCACGCTAAGTTATACTGTTGCTATCTGGGGCAGCAAAAACAGTAAAAGCAACCTTGAAATGCCTCAATTTAGTCTATCTTTTGTAGATAACTGTGTCTAAAAACCACCAAGCAAGTCTACTTTAACAACTCAATGTAGTTTGAGGCAAGTCTGTGATGATTTAGCCTTACAGTTAGCGCAATGCTAACTTTTTGTGCTACATTAGCCTCGTAGCTCCAAACAAAACTAAAGAGGCACCAAAGCTGAGGTATCTCAGCTGATCGACTACATTTGCAGTAAAGGGAAAGTTGTGAAAATGTGATTTGTACTCTTTTAAAAACAGCAGTGAAGGTTTGCTAATTATTTTGGTAGTCAAAGCGAGCAAACCTGCTAGCCCTGCTGCTCCTGACAGGAGCTTTAACCTGTTAGTTACGTGGAATAGAAGTGAATTGTGATCGCGTTCAAAATAAAAGTCTCTTGTTGCACTATCAACAACGCTGTCCTCTGGCAAGGGGACGAAGAGAGCGGCCAGAAAGGACGGCGCGTGCCGAGAGAAGCTAATCGTTGAATATTTGGGGTTTTTTTTTATTTTTTGTCCTTTTTTTTCTTCTTTTAAGTGAAACCAGTGGTCTGTCGTCATCACTACACTTTAACAAAAGGCTTGTTGTTCCTGATTGTCAAAGCCTCACCACTTTAACAGGTCTTTGAGGCGGACGGGGCGGTTTCTGGTCACTAACTCTTAACTGTGAAAATCTCCCGGCTTGGTTTTTTGTTTTTTTTCCCCTCCTCCTCATCCATCCGCTCCCCATCCGCCATTCGTGGACTATGTACCATACAGCTAACGTGTGCGTGACTCTAGACTGAAATGTATGACACCAATGAATGCTTTGCTTGTTTTTCTGTTGTTTTTATTCTCTTTTTCTCCTCTATCCTCGAACGGAAAGCGGAATGTTGTTTTGTTTTGGTTTATTTTTGTTCGTCCATCACGATTAACGTTGTATATATCTACTTGAATCCATTGTCCTTAAATATATAAATATATATATATTAAAAAAAACAATAATAATATATTACGTCCATGTTTCTTAATAGGCTAGTGAATTTGTTGAGGATTAACTGTAAGTAAAACCGATTAGGGTACGAAGATTTTTATTATCGAGAATTTAACACGGTACTATAACCTGTCGGAAAACAGATAGAGTCCCTTTTTTTTCCTTTTTTTTTTTAATATATAGAATGTAAATCTCCATTATGGAGGTGTTAGCATTGAAATGGGAATACCTACACGCTTATTGCCAAAAGTTAAAGTAAAAAAAAGTAAAAGATGAAATTGTGCTAGATGAAATACGTCCTCACTTATGACCATTTATGTTTTGTATCACGTTTAAACGCGAGTGTTATATACTTATACTTTCGATGTGCGCATTCAGGTTTGGATGGCCAGGTTTGGATATTTGATCCTCGATTCTCTCTTTAAATCTCTCTTCTCTCAAAACCCACCCACACCCAAGGCCTCTCGAGTGACTGACCACTCAGTGAGCTGCCCGGCGGCTGAGTTTTTATGCCTTGTTACAGCCTCCCACTCACCTGCTGTGTGTGCGTGATGACCGTTTCTTCGTCACAGTTTAGAGTAGGCTAGGCTACGTGCTAAAGCGGTCAGCGCATGAAGGGCTAGCGATCTCCTTTAGACCAATTTTCCTCCACCAAATATCCGAGGTTTTGTCCTTCAGTCTTAAAAAAGGCCTTTCGGTAGCGACCAGATCCTCCTACTCTAAATTGTGACCGGTGTGTATTGTAGCTGAATGCCAATGTACAACTGTCACTGCTGTCTATATGTTTGATTTCATGTTAATACTTACATAAGCTATAAAATCATCCACTCCATGGCTGTGGTTGCAGGCCAGGATGTCCAGCTAACAATGATTGCTTTGTGTGTAGCCTTCCATTTTCCTGTATCCCATTTCCTTTCGATCCTTCTGGATTTCTTGTACTTGAAGCAAGGATTCAGGAGGTTTTGTTTTCCTTTTCATTTGTATATGTGAACCTTATTCGGCTAGAACTCTCCAGAAAGGGAACATCGTACTCGGACTTCTCATGTCAGTAGTAAATTCCAGAAACTTTCCGCATACCCTCATTTCAATGCAATGAACATTTTATAATGGCTTTGGTTTATTCTAAGATTACTGCAATCGATTTCTAAAAATCTTATGTACTGTAAAGTACCCATGAAATGTTCAATGAAAAATGAAATAAAGTCATTTGAATTTGACGTGCTGTATTTGAAAAATGGATTCGAAATACTGCTGAGTTTCTTCCTTTTGTGTTGTTTTTGCTGTTAGAACTTATGTTTATCAAACAAGGTTAAATAAATGCTCCTTAAATAGTTTATTCTTACTGCGAACTGTTGTAGGCCAGTATCTAAACCTGCTCAAGACATCATCATATATTACATTTGGTATAGCTTTACTTGGTGCACCTTTCACGTAATTTTATTTATTTATTTTTGGGCCAGTTCGGTCATTTACAGTCTGAAAAATGGAAACTGGCCGAGGAACAATGATACAGACTGTTGCTGTATCACAAGGTTGTAAGTCGTTTGGCTTTTTTGTGTTTTCATCAGCACATACAAGGAAAACAGTAGCGTCCCTAGAACAGAGCCCTGTGGCACACCTAAATCTGTCATTTGTATGATCTACATTTTTGAAGTAATAGCAAGCAGTCAGGCAGGACTTCAGGCATGAGATTGCCATTATTCTGACCCTAACAAGCCTGTCTTGTGAAAAACATTAAGATTAGCCTGTGTTTGGGCCTTTCCCAGGGATCAAGGTTAGGTTTCTTTTGACCATGTTGGTACTACTAATACTCTAAATGGTGGTGCATCCTATTTTGATCACAAGGTACAAAGGTCTCTATTGTTATCTATGATTAATAAAATGACAATATGGGGCAGAAGATTTCCCTATATTCTCTGCCTTTAAGTCAAGGCTGGAAACCTACCTGTTTATTAAGTCTTTGGTTGAGTTCATCTCTTCAGATAATGGTGCAGATCTTGGGATTCATGGACATATGAAGGCTCAAACTTTGTAGACACCTGCTCATTCAGCATTTCTTTGGAAAGGAAGGGTGTTTATAGGGGGTTTGCTTCAGTAACAGCCTCTACTCTTCTGGGAAGGCTTTACACTAGATGCTGGAATATTTCTGTGAGGATTTGAACTCATCCCAAAGATACTGGATGAAGCTCCTTCACTTTAGAGAACACAGTTCTGCTCCACAGCTCAATGCTCGGGGGCTTTATACCCCTCTAGCCCATTGGGCATGGTGACGTCTTGGTCCTTAGACCATATTAACACCGAATATGCTTTCACGTTATATATGCAAAATACAGTCTCCAATATTTTTGGACATAATATATTGTGTCTCAGCATCAGTTAGATGACTTGAAAATCTTTTTTTTTAAATATAATTTTTCAATTTTTCAACTAGTAACAATTGCAAGATATAGTTTTATGTGAATCTTATATAAATACTGCAATTACACTTTACAAAAAAGCAAAAGATAAAATACAATTTATAACAATAAGTACATCAATGCAATTAAATTCATAAAAAAATGCTTTGCAGTAGCCAGCAGTTCAGAGAGTGAACACTGGATGGCAGCAAAGTCAAAGAAATGGGGAAAGCTGTCGCCCCACTGTGTTACTGACAGTAGCTCCTCATGTGATTTAGAGTGGCATTGATTTACTAATGCAGTTCTCATAATATTTATATATATATATATATATAGAGAGAGAGAGAGAGAGAGAGAGATATAGATATATATAGATATATATGTGTGTGTGTGTGTGTGTGTGTGTGTGTGTGTGTGTGTGTAAGAAAATTGAATGTCATCTATGGATTTTGGAACAAAAGATTTCATATATTTCACAATATGAAAAAATAATCATATACATATTTGTATTATAATTATTTATAAGTATAAAATAAGAATAAAAAAGCTGTTTATCTGGGCAGTAAACATTTATTTGTTCAGAAAAACACTAATGTCAGAATAGATATTAATAATGATATGTGTATACAGAAATTATATAGATGTGTGTGGATAATAAAATTATGAACTATCAAATAATATTATAAATACTGCTATTGTGAAGAATTAGAATTTAAAATGAGAATTGAGATTTATAACCTTTAAAATTGTTTATATGATTTATAAACATACAATTATTGTTAAATTAGTATTATAACCAATGCTAATTCCCAAAAACATACCAAATAGTTCAGAACTGTTCACAGTGGTGGTGATAGGAACCAGACGTCCACCTCTAAAAGTTCCCTCACAGAAAGTTACTACATGAAATGGTTATGAATTCACTGCCTGATGACTGAGACACTGTTTTATGATAGTTTTGAGAAGATTTTGGACTTAAACTCCATTCATGGTGGAGGGATACATAATATACAGGGCACTGTGAGGCAAAATAGTCCCCAAAGAACCTTATTATTTCAGATTTTCCACTATTTTCCATCATCAACATTCCATATAAACTCAGAAGACTCGTGTAGGTTCACTGGTGGTTCTGGATAGTAAATAAAGTGTCTATATTTGTGTTGTAGTCATGGCGACCCCTGGTTCCTATCATCACCACTGTAAAGACATCTGAGTCTCTACAATCAACCATTTCAAACCAGTTCAATCTGAAACACTAATTCATGGGATTCCCTTTAAAAACCCTGAACTAGCACATCTTGATCACTTCACTGGGAAATATTAGTATCTCCACATCTGCAGTGACATTTCTGTGATGTTTGTTCTTTGGAGCTGCAGTTTAAAAGTATGTAATGCTGAATATCACTGCTGTCAGAACAAAACCTCGTACCTCCATTTTTGTCGTTTTTCACTTTTTGACATAGTTTGAAAATGCCTATTGCCCTTTACATTGTATGTAAATTCCATGATGACTGGACCAATAGAAACAGCCCAAAATGACTTGGAAAAAAGTCTGGTTCCATTGACTTACATTAAAAGTAAAGAAGGTTTTTTCCTTCTCCTGTAAAGTCACCATTTTGGAGAGGTTTCGTTCCGACAGCAGAGATATAGTTCAAAAAGCTAAAACTAACGTGCTAAGCATTAATGTAGAGGCAGTGAGCGTGATCTGTTTGGTGGAAGCGTCCCTCTCCAGCGCCCCCTTCCTGCAAATTCATTCAAAAACACAGCGCACGCGTCTTGTGATGATAATTGGCACATTTCTTTATTTTGAAAACAGACATTGAAACTTTTTTTTTTTCCACAATTGAACTCCTTTTTAGATTCAAACTTGACATTGCACTCACGTGAACATAGGAAAAGGCTGTTTTTTTCTTTTCGTCATCTTTTTTTTTTTCTTCTAGTTGTTTCGTATTTCGATTTTTCTCTTTTCATGTTTTTAAACATCAGCGCAGGAAATATCTCCAATTGATATCAAACCGTCATAACAACACCAAGGACATCGAAAAAAGAAGCCACACGTTTTGGTTTACCGTGACTGCGAGAAGGTTCCCCCTCTCAGGAGGAATTCCCATGCAAGGAAATCGGATGGGTTCAAGCTATCCATGAAATGCTGGCCAAAAAACAATGCATCAACATAGAACACTGAAAGGGAATAATACTTCTCCCTATTAAATAGCAGTGCACTACTACTATGGGTCAATGGAAAACGGCGTTAAGTGTACTCGTGTGCCTGTGCGCGCGTGTCGTCGTGTGAAGATCTAGGGATGCAAACCAGGGTCAAACGGGTCAGCTTGAGTAAGAAAATGTGTCGTCTGTCCTTTGGTGAAGTTGATGAAAGTACGGGCTCGGACTCTCGTCTGTTTCTCGCACGTCGAAGCAGCCAGCACCAGATCACTTCACTGCTAGCTTGAGCCGCAAGTTGCATATGGAAACTCCCCCCCTCCCCCCCCACCCCCGCCCGACACCCCCCCCCCAAAGATGTAAGAAAATCATTGCCACACAAAAAAATAGGACAAACAAATAAAAACTGACTGTTTTGTTCCACAATCAGAGGGCAAAGAGCAACCTTTTCGTAATTATTTGTTACCATTTTACAACTTTGCATCATCTTCTTAAGCGTTCTCGTCCTTGTCTTCTTCCTTGCCCGCTTCCGAAACAGCGCCGTCTGCTGGCTCGGAGTCGTCTGCAGCATCTGTTGGCAGAAAAAGCGCATAAAGTTAACGTTCAACCCTACCGCCATTTATTTCCACGCATCACGGTGGGACTCATTTCCCTTTGCCTTAATTGCAGCTTCCATTCTTTCCACACCTCCTAAGTTCAGTCTTAGAAGTTGCTTGGACTTCTCACAGTCCAACTAATCTCAGTTCAATATTGTTAAGGTCTGGACTCTAGGATGGCCAGTCCAATGTCAAAAATCTCTAGACTTCCATCAAAGGTCATAGGAAAACTCTTCATTTTTTAGTGGTACAGTGTTGTAAATTGTGCTTAATGTGACCAGGAACGTTATATTTTTCAATTTTGATATCAGGTTGACTTTGAAGCACACTCATGAGCCATTTGACCAAATTAGCTACAATGCTAACTTAACAAATTAGTGATAATATTGCATACTGTGTCCAGCAACTCATTCACACCCTTCAAGTATAAGTTATTCTCTTTTCAGAGATCTTATATAAGAGAATCAACATGCATAAGGAAGGAAAAAAAAAACAGGACTTTAAAAACTGGCTAAAAGCTACAGAGAAAATGTGGCTCCTAACAACCACCTGGAAGACCTGGTCGACCCCAAAACTGCCCCCATCAGATAAGCAGCACTTAAAGCTTTCATCTCTGAGAGAGAGGAGAAAATCAAGCTGCTTCAGATCTGAAAACATCCACAGGTGTTTCTGTCCATCCTTCCACTGTGAGAAGACAACTCAGCGCTGTGGGTCTGAAAGGATGTGTAGCTGATCAAGAAGAACCTCACTGAGAAAAGGAGACGGACACATCAAACAAAGAAGCTGAACGATGGACTGACCACCCCAGAGTCCAGACCTCAACACCACTGAATGTGTTTGGGGATTTCACAGTACCAGCACTTACAGTTGTCTAGGGCAGATCTAGCAGGGCACAAATTATGTACATATATGCACCTGTAATAAATACACACATTAAATACATAGTAGTAAATAAAACTCAGTGTATTTTTTATTAAATGTGTTTTTTTTCACGATTAAACGTACTTAATGTCCATTTTGACTGATAATCGGATAAAAGAAGGTTGTTCTCTCACTTGCATAGTAGTCAGTGCTTCGTTTCAACCACACATATCAGACAAAACAGATCAGACTAGCCGGCTAGAGTTTCACTAATGGCTCGTGTGTCTTTCTGAAGAACAAGCGATCCCTCAGCGCCAGTAACCACCGTCCTTCATGGTTTCTGAGTGTTGTTGCAGAACCTGAGAGAACATCTATAAAGCCTAATTGTGGTCAAGTCATGCACTTTAGATTGAATCGAGCAGCCCGCATCAGTATGGATCTCTGGGCGAAACCACCACGCACTTAAAGCGCAAACTATAAGATCTAGAAGGAAGAAATCGATCGGGTAATTCAGTTAGACCAAAGCTCATCCTGTTTTCCCCTCAAGAATCATCGACGTGCAATAACAACCATCGTAACAACCAGAGCCTTTGGCTAATTATCTCCGAGTTGAAACGTTGCTCTAATGCATGTTTTGTGTCTGAGATATCAAGGTTGTAGAAGAAATGTTCCTCCGAAATGTACAAGGAGGCCTTTTACTTCTTCTTTTAACCATTAAATTTGTTCTCACCCTTGTCGCGACCCATTCTGTTCAGCTGATTACATTTTTGATGAAGCCGCTACTATCCGTTCTCGCAATTAGAACGCGCTAATGAAATGCCCCCCGCTGAATTTTCACACTTTTTAAAGGTACTAGGCCACCAACACATCATCAACGTTGTTGACGTGTTGGAAGGTTAGGATGATTCATCTGACGCTGCTGTTATTTTTAAAATCACTGCTGGTCTTTTTCAGCTTTTAGCTTCCACAGTCGACTAAGCAAGTCCAACTGAAACAAGGAGAATATACTAATAACAACCATAGGATGGTATGACATACTGTCACATACTCCAGCGTTTCTAACTGCTAACTTACTCACCATAGAGGTGCTAGTAACACCAAAATGTTTGGTTCAACAGTTCTTCTTTTGGAAAGACTTCGTCGTTTTCTAGTTTGGCTAGTTTGGTAAAGCGATCTTCCTCACGTTAATCGAGATCTTACACACCTCTTTTGTCTTTGGTTAGAGAAATGAGTAACAACTCACTCTTTCCACCAAACTCTTGCAAAATTGGACGAGTTTTCAGATCATTACAGCATATTATAAAGTTTTTCAGGGGTATTCCAGGCATAGTTACAGTTGCTAGGTTGTGAAGGACCAACAGGGTGAACTAATCTGCTACAGCACCACCCTGAGGCAGACCAGCTCACCAATTGTGAAGTGGGAGAAGTAATAAATCCCTGAATGTGCATTTGAGTGTCAATTTTTCTCTAATGAATAACAACTTCATAAGAAAATTCTTTGAGATTCTGAAATTTAGGGGGTCCAAGAGATTGGCTGGGGATCCTGGACCCCCCAGGACCCCCCTGTATTTCGCACCTTGTATATAGACAACAGTATATTAGCACAGCTAAAAGGATTTGTACATACTTTTGTCCATTTCATTAGCTTCATTGCACAAGGCCAAAAAATAACCAAGCAAGCTTTGGACAGCAATTGAACTGGAAATGGTGTAAATCTGATTTTTCATCAAACCTTCTTTTTAATAGCTCAGGTGAAGCTGGTTTATATAGGTACTTATGAATTAAGATTTGATGGCAATCAAAAAAAACATTTCCAAATTTCTGCATAAGGTGGTTCATCGTAGAGAAACTTACTCAGATTTCTTTACAGTGGTGGTGATAGGAACCAGGGGTCGCCATGACTACAGCACAAATATAGATTTTATTTACTATCCAAAAACCACCAGTGAACCTACTTATTTTAGTTTATAACACTTTCCAAAAAAATATATCTTCACTTTTTGCGATTTTTATAATTATATATCATCCGAACACACCAACTATCTTTTACACTGTATCAAAATTTCATGATGAACGGAGTAATAGAAATGCCCAAAAACTACCTAAAATGATCTAAAATCATATTATATAAAAATATAATCACAACAATTACATTGACCTATATTACAATACTTTTGCCTTCTAAAGTTATTATTTTGGAGATTTTTTTTTCTGGTATAATGGTTGGAAAATGGAAGTAAATCTGAAAAAAAAAATCTTTGGACACAATTTTGCCTTATAGCTCCCTGCATGTACCTCTTCTCCAGTAATGTATAAAAGATATTTACACCAAAACTATATTTTAAAAACTATAGTTTAACTCTTCAGACGTCTGGTTTCCATCACCACTACTAAGTCTGGCTGTAAGTTTCACTAGAATGGAGAATTTCACATCAAACCACTCTGAATGACTCTGTTTACATCTTACAGATTTAATTATGCAGATCCTTTTGGAAAAATCGGTGGAACTGTCCTGGCGCCACCCACCTTTTTTGTCTTGTGTTTGGTTTGCTTCCTCACAATCAGCTGTCTCGCTAGCAGCGGCAGGCACGTCGGCTTGTTTGGCTTCCGCCTTCTCCTCCTCCTCCTTCTTGTCAGCGTTTACATTCTCGGCGGGTTTCTCGGCCTCGGCGGCGGGGGCTTCACCGGGTTTCTCCGCTTCCTTCGCCTCCTCCTTGGCAGGTGGTTCTGAGGGGGAGGTGGCCGCAGGAGCTTCGGCCTTGCCTTCGTCGGCCGCAGCCGGAGAGTTAGCGGGTGGCTCGGTCACGGGGCTTTTGGCCTTCTCATCGCCAGCTTCCTCGGCCGGTTTCTCCGCGGCAGGAGAAGTGGCTTCCTCCTTCTTCTTCTCCTCCTCGCCATCCCCTTCCTTGGGCGCCTCAGCGGTTGCCTCGGCCGCGTCGGCCTCTGCCGCCTCTGGGGCGGCCGGACTGTCCTCCTCCTTGCCGTCGTCCTTCATTTTTTTCCGGATTATGTGTCCCCGGAAGCTGGCCTGGATCTTGGTGGCCGCCTTGTGGGCTTTGTCTTCTGGTTTGGTGCCATCCTGTTTGATCTCCTGGTCAGCCTCTTCGTTCTTCTCCACCTGAGGGACAAAAACGAAGGTTAAGGTCATGATCTGGAGACCTAGCATTCTCCAAAAAGCAGGAAGTCTGAAGGACACCAACCCAAGAAACACCAACCAACCCAAACATGTGCCATACATGCAAGATTGTTGGGTGACTCTAGAACGTTCTCCCCTTTACACTGTATAAGGGGAGAATGTTCTAGAACACTGTGAATGGCGGGACAATCTAGAGTTGAGACAACATTCTAGAGTGGTGTGCATGGGGAGAATAATCTAGAACAGTAAATGGGAAGAACATTCTAGAACAGTGTAAATGGGGAGAACATTCTTGAGCAGTGTGGGTCGACATTTTATACAGGGTGAATAGAGGAAGTACATTCTAGGATAGTGTGAATCCTAGAACTGTGTGAACTGGAGAAAACATTCTAGAACAGGGTGAATTCTAGAACAGGGTGAATGCTGTAATGATACGAGGAAAGGGTGAACAAGGAGACCATTCGAGGGCAGGGTGAATTTTGGATAGTTGAAACTAGAGAGAACATTCTAGAACAGTGAGAATGGAAACATTCTAGAACATTGTGGATAAGGGAGAACATTCTGCAAGAGTGTTAAAGAAACTGTGAATGGGAGACATTTATAGAGCAGAGTAAATAGGGGCATTCTAGAACGTCATGAAGAGGGGGAGTAATGTATGTGTATGGGGAGAACATTCTAGAACAGTGTAAACGATGGAGAAAGTTCTGTGACAGGACGGCACTAGAATAGTGTGAGAATAGGGTGATTATTCTAGAACAGCATGAGTAGGGAGATTGTTCTAGAACAATTCCCCATGCACACTGTTGTAGAACAATCTCCCTACTCATGCTGTTCTAGAATGTATAGGGGGATTGTTCTAAAGCAGTGTGAATGGGGTTTTGATCTAGAACACTGGGCATAGGGAAATTATTCTAGAACACTGTGCACAGCGGGGTTGTTCTAGAACAGTGTGAATAGGAGAATTGTAATGGGGGATTGTTCTAGAACACTGTGCATAGGGGGATTGGCCAAAAGCAGCGTGAATGTGGGGTTGATCTAGAACACTGTGCATAGGGGAATTTTCTAGAGAACTGTGAATAGGGGAACACTCTACATAAGGGGATTGTTCTAGAACACTATGAATAGGAAGATTTATGAGAGCAGCACAGGGGGATTGTTCTACATTAGTGTGAATAGGGAGATGGTTATAGAGCAGTGTGCACAGGGGGATTATTCTAGAACACTGTGAATTGGAACTTTCTATCAATAATCACACAGAAATGGCACATAAAGGGCTTCAGACATTTGGTTTGGTTGCCGTTTGCAGGAGAACATTGTGTTGTTGTGCTCTTGGCTTAAGAAATTAACATTGTACAAGAAGACTTTATAAAAGCTCTACTTTCACAGTCCTGTCAATCACTGCAGGAGCTGAATATGCAGTCAGAGCTGAAACAGTAAGTGTTAGCAATCTAAAACAATAAGCCATGTGAGGCCGTCAGTGTAACACATGGCCTATTGTGGCTTATTGTATTAATACAATAGTAACAAAATTCAACTAGAGGCTTTGGTTGCCAAGCAACATAATGACGAAAGATTATTCCATGAACTCAATCTGATTGCAATCAGATTTTGGCCTAGAATAACCTTTCCCAACCTTGTCAACTACAATGTGAAATGCTGTATAGCCTAGTGGATAACACCACCACCCCACACATAGAAGGCACATGATCGATTCCCAACCATGCAGGATGTCCATACCCTGCACTTTCAGAAACAATGCGACTGTTCAGGTCAATTTTAGTCCCCCAGTGTAATGTAAAGCAACGCATATGTACCCTCAATGATACGAAATATATCACTGCCAACATAAGAAAAAAGAAATGATCAAATGTTACATTAAACTTAAGAATGTTTTTTTTTCCTGTACCATTTTTTATTTTATTTTTAAATTACCATGACAGAAGGCTTAACAGTACTTTAAATAAGTACATAACAGTTATATATTCTTAATTTTTTGTACTTTCTCAGAGGTACAGACACTTGAATGGAGCTTGTTCAAATACGATGCCTTCAGCAGGGGAAGTGGCTCTACAGTGTCTCTTTAGCTGTGGCCAAAAACACTGTTTCTCCAAAGCATGATAATCATCCAGCAGCTCCAGCAAGGACACCACGCTGCGCTTTAAACACCACGCCAGAGCCGTGCTCTCCACGGGAGACCATGTTTGCCTGACAGACTTTAAGCTAGCAGGAAACCTGCAGCTGTTAGCTATGTGATTATCAGGCCGTGGCTTTGTGTTAGCTGTGTTTTCGTGAAGTGTTGTGGTCCGTGCTAATGGGAACAGGGTTTGTTAACAGTGTGCTAATGGTGTTTAGTGTTTCTTGGAGTTGAAAAGACTTCAAATCTAAATGTAATTGAGTAAATGTGCTTATAGTCTTGGATTTAACTCCAAAATGCTTCAATTTGTCAAATGTGCATGGCTCCTTTGGAAAAGAGGTTGCAAAATAGAAGCCTGCGTTAGAAATCTCAGCACCCAACAGACAAAATTTTTGAACTGAATAAAAAATCACAAGGCAACATCACAAACTTACAAACACTAAATGTACATTTAGCTAGCTGTTAGCACTTAAACAGAGAACATGCTTAAATAAGGCATTTTCTGCTGATTTTAGTGCACATTTTTTCTTCTTTTCTTTTTTGACATAACATTTGCCAGAACTTTTGCACAGGCCACATTTTATTTTTTTTTCTCATAGTTTATTTTGTTAAATAATAAACCTAACATTTGTTATATTCTGCAAATAAATAGTAACTTTATATTAAATCTGTGTACACTGTAGAAGATGTGTTCACTTATTTTCACTAAGAAAATCAACTAAATTCTAATTTGACCATTTTTAAACTTTTGCATGTGACTTTAAGTCATGCAAACTAAGCTGCAAAAACAGCCCATTTTGATCTATAATCATGATTATGATGTCGTAGCCATGAACACTTTTCCATACAACCATCCATTCAGCCTAAACAGGATCCCTGCAGCCTTCCAAAGTATCCGTATATCCATAAGAAGCAGCCGAAGTTCCCTAACAGTTTGTTTTGTGCGTTTCAGGTGCTTTTTGAACAAGGCAGAATACAGGGCAGCCAATCAGAACAGGTCATTTACATATGCCAGTCTTAAAGGGAGATTGGAAAATAGTCATATGAAAATGAATTAGGACTGTTTTTGATACATAAAACCACATAGAAGAGGACTTTAGTAGAAAAAAAAACAAGAAAAATGTAGAATATGGGCCTTTAATGTAATCTGGACAGCTGTGAAAATGCTTGCCCACAACATCATGGAGTATCAAAGACCGATCAGGCTCATCTCAGTGAAATGTGTTACTGACACATAGCTCCAATTTCATATTAATTACAGAAGAAATATAATCAGTTTGTGATGTTAATGAACAAAAAATCTACGATAAATTCTCAATGAATTGTTAGATTATCTTCAAAAGGATTGTGTTCCAAATAGTCCAGTATTCACCATATAGTGCACTGTTTGGTCTGGGCCTGAAACTGTTTGATTCACTATATAGTGCTCGATTTTGGACTATGACCTGGTCACTATACAGTACATTATTTTAGCCTGAAACTTTGACCTATATAGTGCACTATATAGAGGAATTATGTAATCGTGTTTTATACAGTTCTTCTGATTTTCCAAGGAAGGGAAATCCCTAAATAGTAAACAATGCACTATATATAGTGAACAGGGTATAGTTTCAGATATAGCCTAAAAGAGTACACTCTATAGTGAATATGATACAGTTGTAGATATAACCTAAAATAGTGTATAGAGTGTAGTTTCAGATGTACCCCAAAATAGTACTCTATATATAGTGAATAAGACATTTTCAAACATTGTCCAAAATAGTGCACTATATAACAAACAAGGCACTTCCAGATGTAGTCCAAAATAATGTCATGAATAGGGCAGGGCATAGTTTCTAGCCCAGACTAAAATTGTGCACTATATTGGGAATAAGGTAGGCATACCTGCAGTTTCAGACACAGTTCAAAATGGTACACTATATAGTGCTTAAGGCAGTTTCAGATGTAGCACAATGTAGTGCACTATATAGTGAAAAGAGCAGTTTCAGACACAGCCCCAAAAAGTGCACTATATAGTGAACAGGTTATAGTTTCAGACATAGACTAAAACAGTTCACTATATAAGGAAAGAAAAGGTTCACTATCAAGTGAAAAGGTTCATTATATACTGTGTGAAAAGATGCACTATATAAGGTAAGAAAAGGTTCACTATAAGGTGAAAAAGTTCACTATATAAGGTGAAAATGTTCACTATATAAGGTGAAAATGCTCACTATAAGGTGAAAAGGTACACTATATAAGGTAAGAAAAGGTTCACTGTAAAGTAAGAAAGTTTATTATATAAGGTAAGAAAAGGTTACTATATAATGTAAAAATGTTCACTATAAGGTGAAAAGTTTCACTATAAGATGAAATGGTCCACTATATAAGGTAAAAAAGTTCACTATATAAGGAAAGACAAGGTTCACTATGAGGTGAAAAGGTACACTATATAAGGTAAGAAAAGGTTTACTATAAGGTGAAAAGGTTCACTATATAAGGTAATAAAGGTTTACTATAAGGTGAAAAGGTTCACTATATATGGTAAGAAAAGGTTCACTATAAGGTGAAAAGGTTCACTATATAAGGTGAGAAAAGGTTTACTATAAGGTGAAAAGGTTCACTATATAAGGTGAGAAAAGGTTTACTATAAGGTGAAAAGGTTCACTATATAAGGTAAGAAAAGGTCCACTATAAGGTGAAAAGGTTCACTATATAAGGTAATAAAGGTTTACTATAAGGTGAAAAGGTTCACTATAAGGTGAAAAGGTTCACTATATAAGGTAAGAAAAGGTTCACTAAAAGGTAAAAAGGTTCACTATAAGGTAAGAAAAGATTCACTGTAAGGTGAAAAGGTTCACTATATAAGGTAAGAAAAGGTTCACTATATAAGATAATGTTCACACTAAGGTGAAAAGGTTCACTATAAGATGAAAACGTTCACTATAAGGTAAGAACAGGTTCACTATATAAGCTAAGCTGCAGACGTAGTCAATGTCTTGGCTGATTTCCCGATTAGCTTGCTGGTTTCTCATGGGTGACTGGGCAGATGGTTTTGGCCCAGTGTTTAACAAGCCACCTCAGCTGTAGGTGCGAGATTGTGGAGATAGCGATCTGGCCCTTCGCCCTCTCCTTATGTTCCTGCATGGCTCTGTGCCCAAGACTTCCAAGGATTTATTGATCACTGGCACCAAAGCGGCCGCAGTCCATCACCTGCACACATCAGCTTTAATCTCCAATTGATCACTCGTATTAAGCAACTGTAGCAGAATTACTACACAAACTACACAAAAGGAGCAAGAACTGTTAGAGGCCTAATGCTATTCATGGAGGAGCCTGTTAGCCTGTTAGCTATCACCCTGAGTTAGCCAAGTTGATGAGCCTAGTTCCAAATAAGTTTGAACAAACTTCCTGTGGGGTATTCTTAGTGCTGTTTTGTCCATTTACTTCATATACATGCTGATGGTCAATACACCGAGTGGTCAATGTTACCAACATAGCGTCACATTAATACAGAATTTAATTGTCGTGAGGTGGTCAGTGTGCATCAGTGTGCATGTATCAAGTATTTTACAACAGATTTAAACATGACTCAGCCAATCAGATTTTGGGACCAGATTTATAATTTATGGTTTATGCTGGTTAGTGCTGGTCTGGTGCTGGTTTCGCTGGTCACCCAGCATGACCATACCAACATCCAAAACACAACACATGCTGGTTTTGCCGGTCTATGCTGTTTTTTTAGCAAGGTTTTATAACATTTACATATTGTAAGTTGAATATATAGCAACATGTTTAATATAAGCTGGACGATGTTTTTATTTTATTTAATTTGAAGGTGCAAATCAAAATCATTCAGATGCACTGGAACTTTCTTTCCCTGAAAATTCCCACAATATTCCACAATACAGCGTCTCAAACTCGCTTTCGGAAAGTTTTAAAATGGAGGATGAAAGCTGTCTCACTTTCATTTTCAACTGGAAAAAGTATTAATGTTTATTTTTCACACTTACGAATAAAATATTAACACCAATACGGATTTTGGTCTAGCGAGTTCGTTATCAGTTTTCCATTAACTGAATCTTTCACAGCAACCTGCTAGCTTCTTAGCTAAGACTTACTTGTTTGTACATTTAGCATTAAATGTGTTCTTTGACATCAGCGTTTAATGAAATAACTACTAATGCTACCTATAAACTAGCATAACACAATATTTAGCGAGATAATATTGTATAGTAGTAGTAACAGTAGTAACGATTTCACAACAGTTTCACAAGTATTGCACTTTATTTAGTTCATGAACAAAATATGATATTAAAGTAGGCGGACCTGCTAACAAGCCAATAGCTAACAGGCTAACTAGCCTTGTTCAGACCTTCAGGCCTACATTCACCTGCAGACTTTAAGTTTAAATCTTTGCTGAAACAAACAAACAAATGTCATCCGAAAGTCTATTCAGTCATCAGTGGACGGTTTAATTGCTGCTATAAATTGCTTAGATGAACGATGGTTAGCTTGGTGCTAGAGATGCTACAGGAAGTTAGCATTATGCTAGCAGTGTTAATTACATGAAGTAAGGTTTAATTGCATTAAACATTGCTACGTGCAATTGGCGCACGGCTGTATCTGGGCTTCAACAATGAGAATGTTGATTAAAATAACTGTAATGTTCATCCCAAAAATGACAGTATGGCTAAAGCCCAGCAGAGCGGATGAGCCCCCCAGTCGATGTTGTCAGTACTGTGCCGTTGCATACTGTCTCTGCATCCATGTCACACGTAATTGAGTGGTCAGTGTGCCAATATTTCCACCCTGAGGGACCTGGTCAGTGCCCGAATTTGTATTTACTATGTACTGATTACTACGTACTAGTGAACGAATCAGGACCCGGCCATGGTAAACCTTGCGTAACGTGGCAGAGGTGCAGTATGTCCAATAAATAAAGAGCCTAAAGCTTCACCAAATCATCAGTCACATGCTATTTGGCACCTGATGCTAACGGACAGTCCCTCAGCTCCTAGCGTTCACACATACAACCTCTCCTTCTGTCCTGCACTCATGGGTGCCAGGAACCACTGAGAGGCCAAATGGCAGCATCAGAGCTCGTCCACAATCGCTGGATGATTCAAACACATGGATAAAACAGTAGCCTGGCTGAACAGGCTTTGTGATATACAGCCCGTTTGCCCACTGCGCGTTTGGCAGCGCTTTAAGGACTGTAGTCCGGGCTGTTAATTCCAAAACTCCATAATTCAGCTGGGCGTTTACTGCTGGACAGAGGCCAGACTCGATAAAAAAGGGTTTATAAATGTTTATAAATGACTGGGGCAAGACAGGGAGGTTAAGGAGCAGCACTACCTGTCAAACTGTCTCTTACTTTGAAATATTATACAGCGTAGTGGACAATATTTCTGGAGAAAGGACAGGGAATTTATAAAGATACTTGTTTGGTTAAAATATGGGACCTTAACATGCTAACACTCCTCATGCTAACACTCCTAATGCTAACACTCCTCATGCTAATACTTTACAATGAAATGTCAAAGCTAACACTCTTCTCAAAATTGCTTACTGTTCTAGGATAAAGACATGCCAGCGTTAGCACTCTTGCTGCTAACGCTTGCAAATCATATGATAACATTTGTGTTGTTATAAGAAAATAGCACACCAATGCTAACACCCCTCCTGCTACTAAAAAGTGCTTATTGTTGAAGGATGTCAATACTGATTCTTGCTTATTTATATCTGAAAATGGTACGGCAATGCTAAACTCCAAATAATAAACTCCATAATAACACATCATATGCATGGCATGCCAGCACTAACACTACTCCCGCTAGCAGATATGAGCTAACAACATCAGTGCTAATTCTCTTCACGCTAATACATGCATAGCAATGCTAATACTCACTCTAATAGCATTTGCCTGAACGTACTGACGCTAACACTTGCATATTGCTATAAGATAATGGCATGCCAATGCTAACACTCTTGCTGCTAACACTTGCAAATCATATGATAATAGCATGTCAATGCTACTAAAAAGTGCTTATTGTTAAAGGATGTCAATGCTAACACTTGCTTATTTCTATATGCAACGCCAAACGTCTCATAATAACACATGCATATCATATGCACGGGACGCTAATGCTAACACTTCTCCTGCTAGTGCTGATTCTCTTCACACTAACACTTGCTAATGCTAATACTCACCCTGATAGTATGCTAACACTTGCATGTTGCTCTATGATGATGGCATGCCAATGCTAACACTCTTGCTGCTAACGCTTGCAAATTAGCATGTCAATGCTAACACTTCTCCTGCTAGCACTTGCATACTGTTATATGGCAATGGCACGCCAATGCTAACACTGCTCATGCTAAGGCCTTCTTCACACGTTCTTAGCTAACACTCATAGCTAACACTCCTCATGCTAAGGCCTTCTTCACACATTCTTAGCTCACACTCATAGCTAACACTCCTCATACTAAGGTCTTCTTAACACGTTCTTAGCTAACACTCATAGCTAACACTCCTCATGCTAAGGCCTTCTTCACACATTCTTAGCTAACACTCATAGCTAACACTCCTCATGCTAAGGCCTTCTTCACACATTCTTAGCTAACACTCATAGCTAACACTCCTCATGCTAACCCTTGCATGACGTTTTATCATAATGGAATGCTAATGCTAACGCTCCTCCTGCTAGCACTTGCTAGTTATATGACAAAAGCCTGACAAACTTAGCATAGATTTGCATACGATGCTATGCTATGTTGGAATTAAATTTATTTTATTTATACTTATTTTATTATTTATATTTTAATTCTCATTTTTAGCATGCTAACACACAAGATTCTGCAGTATTAGCATGCTAACTTTGAGTCTAATACTTAAAAACAACACCCAAATCTTAATAAAAAACTTTTTAAAAGAGATATTTAAGTTGCTTTTGTAGGAAAAATTGATAATAAATATGATTTTAGCATTTCAGTGTCAGGGTGTGAAGGTGAAGAGGTGACAGATGCATTCGTTTACCTTTTCACGCTCGGATCCTCGGCTGAATTTTCCCACCAAATGGCTGTTATTTTAATACTCTTATGTCTCTAATGAAGAAAAAAATGAACAAACGTAACTGAAGGAATGTAAAATGAAAAAAAATGACTTGACATAATATAAACATAACATGAATATTTCCTGTGGAAATGAAACGTTAATCAAACAATAGCAGGCAGAACACATAAAAGAAGATTATCCAGGCTCACAAATTTGAGGAACAGAACGAATCATGGATATTAATGCAGAAATAATGAGGTGAATCGGAATTAAATTAGAATACATTACAGTGAAACAGCTTCAGGTGAAATTAAAAAAATGGGTAAATGATTAAATTAAAGGTAAAATAATAATCTCATATATAAGAAACCTGCATTCAAATCCAACAATTATTGGTGTCATGTAATTAATTATGAATTATTACTGAGAGGACTGCTGGACTGTTATCCATCTGCGACCACAACTGAGGTGCAAATTATTGAGTCATTCTCGCCTGTTTTTGGGAACCAAACAGCAAATAAGCTTTTTCGGTGGAATTTTATTAGGAAGATAAATTGACAATCTCTAAAAATGGTGCTTCTTCAAGGTTCTTCAGTACAGGCAGTGGTTAGAACCATTCTACATAGAACCATTTGCATACTTAAATAGTTCTCTGCATGGTGAAATAGTTCTTCAGAATTATGGTTCAACACAACGTGTTCTATATGGTTCTGTATAGCACCAAAAATGGTTCTTCTATTGTTTCAAGCTTAACATCGACAATAGCAGAACCCCCTTCTGGTGCTATATAGAACCAAAAAGGTTATATATGGAACCATATGCAACACATTCTCCATCAATCTGAGGAACCATTTCACTTTAAGCACGAAATGGCTCTATATAAACAATTGTCTTTACTAAAGAACCCTTGAAGAACCATCTTTTTTAGGTGTGTATGTGATAAACATTGCCTTGATTGGGTTCCAGGTTGCTCCACAGGACGGAAAGCATTACCACCACACGTCCTCCCAATTAGACCCGGCCTGCTCACTCGCAGAATGCAGACTCAGGTTCTGTAAGGAGGCCAGGCTCTCGTGTTGCCCTCCCGGTTATTGGATTCTTACCAGTAATGGGCTGCAGGAGCCATATAAGGTGACTGAACATTGGCAGCTCATGAAAGCAATGAGGAGATAATAGAGCTGCTCTCGCTGTTGGAGGAGTTCAGCCTGATCTCCATCTGCCTCATCTGCAGCCCACTGTCCATAACCACAGCCTTCATTCTGACTCTCATCCCTCTCATACATGAGTGACACACAAACAATAGAAAACCTGCTGACCAAATGCAGTTACAGTAGAAGCCAATGGGCAGGGTGTTCAGTTCCACCTTGTACTGCACAGTCAAGCTCAACGTTTGGAAACATTTCTGTTTAATTTAGCTTTTAATGAACATTCGTTATTTTAATCACCGTCAATGTCAGTTTATATTGATACAAATTGTTAGCGTTTAATTTTTATCCGACTTTATTTTACATCACTTGTGTGTAAAGCACTTTACAGCTGCTCTATAAATAACGTTCAATATATTTATAATTATTACTAGTAATCTCCATATATATATATATATATATAGAGAGAGAGAGAGAGAGAAAGAGAGATTTTCAGTTTTATTTCCGAATGAAAATTTGACTTGCAGCGGAAATAATATAAAGGATAAGTTTATCTCAGGATTTTGACTGATTATATTGTAATAATGGCTTATTATTTCAAGATTTGGTGGATAATGTTAAATAATGGCAAATTTTTTAAAGATTTGGTTGATTACGTTGAAATAATGGGTTATTTTCTCAAGAATTTGACTGATTATGTCAAAAGAATGTGACTGAGTAATGGCTAATTATCTCCAGATTTTGACTGATAATATCAAAATAATGTATTTTTCTTAAGATTTGACAGATTACGTCAAAATAATGGCTTGTTTTTCAGGATTTTGATTGATTATGTCAAAATAATGGCTTATTATTTCAAAATGTTGACTGATTATGTTGTAAAAATGTAATATTACAATATCTGGTGGATAATGTTGAAATAATGGCTACTTAATTTTACTAAGTTTGGTTGACTATGTTGAAATAACGGCTTATTTTCTCAGGAATTTGACTGATTATGTCAAAATAATAGCTTATTTTCTGACAAATTTGACTTATTTATGGCTAATTATCTCAAGTTTTTGATGGACTGTCAAAATAATGTCTTTTTCTTGAGATTTGACTGATTATGTTGAAATAGTGTCATTTTCTTAAGATTTTGACTGATTATGTCAAAATAATGGCCTACTTTTCCATGATTTGACCTTATTATCTCAAAACAAGGCCTTATTATTTTAAAATTTTGGCTTATTTTGTTGTAATAATGGCTCATTTTTTAAGATTTCGTTGATTATGTTGAAATAATGGCTCATTTTCTCAACCTTTTGACTAAGGATGTCAAAATAAAGTATTTTTGCAACAGGTACTATAAAAATGTAGGTTTATTTATTTGGAAGCCTGTATAGCCAGCTAGAGAAAAAAATGGATTTAGAATAATTATGTTGAAATATTGTCTTTTTTCTTGAGATTTGACTGATTATGTCAATATAATGGTTTATTTTTTAATGTTTTGACAATATGTCAAAACTGTCATTTCCTTGAGATTTTGACTGATTATGTTGAAAATAGTCTCATTTTCTTGAGATTTTGACTCGTCATGTCGAAATAATGGCTTATTATTTAAAAATTTTGACTGATTATGTTGTATTAATGGCTTATTTTTAAGATTTGGCTGATTATCTTAAAATAATGGCTTATTTTCTCAAGCTTTTGATGAACTATGTTGAAATAATGTCTTATTTGCAACAAGTACTGTACACAATAAAATAAGAAATAAAAGTAGCACTGGCCTCGTTCCACCCAACCCCTGAAAAATTTCACTCAAAATCAGGCACCAATGGTAACACCTATATTTAAAGTCAATGGGCAGATGCTGAAGCGACTGCCCGTTACTTTCTACCTACCTTCTACCTTCTACTCTTGGACTTTTCTAAGCACAGGGAAACATGTGGAAATTAAGGACCATGGTAACTGACAGGTGCAGATACAGGCAGACAGAGATTAGACTGAAAAACTCTGGAGAATTCCTTTAAACCTGTTGTTTCCATTCGCGCAGTAGTTACTGCTGTTTTTTAATGGACAGTGAAGCTATAAGCTACTTTAAATCAATAGTCAGTCAATACCCTCATCACATCTGCTATTAGAACAGATCATATTTTCATATTCTCCTGGGTGCTGTAAACATTTTTCCAATTGAACCCTTCAGCTATAAAAGCATACAGTCTTCCACGCTGCTATCTTCAGTCACAGCGGTTTGGCGGCGCAGCTAATTGAGTGGCTAATCTCTTCAGGGCTGTTTTAAGACTGAGTTCGCGCACAAAACCAGGTATGCTGAGGTAAAATTGATCATAATTGGATCATACGACAGCACAATGCGATTACGCCGCATGTAGCAAGCAGCTACGAGGAGTATCCCCCCCTTTTTATGCAACCTGTTGCTCAGGCAGAGAGCTAACGCTAAGTAGATGGGTGCTAATGCTGCGGCCGTCCAGTGATAGGTGATGTCTTGTAGCTGCCGCTGCAGAATGACTCATTTCTCATGAGTCACACTCATCATTATAGTCCCCGATCACCCGAGACCATGACATCATCCGTGGATTAGGCCAGCGGACCCCCATCTCTGAGGTAAATGCTATTAGAGCCTTTGTTCCACGGCGGATTAAAGAAAAAAGGATCAAAGTGAGGTAAAAGGAGGGGGGGGGTGCAAAAATGAACAAAGCAAGAGCAGAGAATCATGCAAGAACTGCCAATATCACTTCGTACGAATTCTAGAAGCAGATTCTTTCAAATTCAGATTAAGGCGTGGCATGAAAATGGCCTGCTAGCGTGCTCGGCTATGCATTTCAGTCTGAAAGCTAAAATTAGCATGATTTATCACAGGGATGAGTAATACACTGTTCCTGAATCTCAGCCGTGAAATCATCAGCCATTAGTGAGGTGATGTCCAGTAAATAAGTCAGCCAATTTATCGGAAACAACAGTGAACAAGGACTCAGTGTGGTATGGTTACACTGGCCAGTGCTTTTTAATGTTTTTCCAAAAAAAAACTACTCTCCTATTGTGACACAGAGCTTTTTATTTGACCTATTCTGATATATCCTATTGTATTTACATTCACACGAGCGCTCTTTGTTATGCTGAAACAAATGGGACCATTTTTGGTCACTAAAACTGCAATTCTGGGATCAAGTTTCCTGGGTGCGGTGTCTTACGCTCTGATGGTTTTTACCTACAGTGGGTTTGACGTGAAGGTGAATCAGGTTTGGTCAACTGGAATGGCTGTGCTGGTTTTTGAAAACGACCTCATTGCCCATTCCAGATCTCACGGGACTGACCTATCCAGGGTCCATCCACAAACACATTCCTTCATAGCTAGGTTAGACAAGTTTATAGTACATAGGTAAGAATCTCTTTTAAAATAATAGGAAATTGTAGCTTTTATAAAACTAAAATCCCCATTTTCTTCTTGTTTATTTGACTTATTTTGTAAAATTTCACACTGTTAGGATAAATTAGGAGTAGTTTTTCTCTATTTTTGTGTATTATCAAGCTAACATTAGCATGGTGGCCAATTTTATATCAATGCCAATTCCAACCTGCTTAGCTTTGCATATTATCCACACTGTAATTAAGCTAATATTAGCATAGTGGCGAATTTAATATCACTGTTTCCAACCTGCGTAGTTTTTATTGTATTGTATTATTCGCATTGTAATAGCGCTGATGTTAGCATGGTGGCAATTTTTATTTTGTTGTCATTTCCAAAATGCCTGGTTTGGTATATTTTTCACAATGTAGTGATGCTAATATTAGCATGATGGGAAATTCTTTGTCATTTCCAACCTGAGTATTATTACCAGTAAGCTAACATTAGCATGGTGGCAAATTTACATTGTTGTCATTTCCAACCTGCCTTGTTTTGTACGTTATTGACATTGTAAAGAGGCTAAAATTAGCATAGTGGCTAATTGGATATCATTGTTTTCAACCTGCTTAGTTTTTACATTATTCACATTTTAATGAAGCTAACATTAGCATAGTGGCAAACTATATATCATTGTTTTTTCTAACCTGCCTAGCTTTGCCAATTAGCCACACTGTAATGAAGCTAATATTAGCCTAGTGGCGAATTTCATATCATTGCTGTTTCCAACCTGCCTAACTTTGCATATTATCCACACTGGTCACGCTTTCCCATTATTCACATTGTAATAGTGCCAGTGTTAGCATGGTGGGGATTTTTATTTCATTGCCATTTCCAAATTGGCTGGTTTGGTATAATATTCACAATGTAATGATGCTAATATTAGCATGGTTGGAAATTCTTTGTCGTTTCCAGCTGCCTAGCGTTGAATATTATTACCAGTAAGCTAGTAAGGTGGCTAATTGAATATTGTTGTTGTTTCTGACTTGAATAGTTTAAAAAATTACTCACATTGGAATATTTGTTGCTACATAGTAGTTTCCAGTTTAAAATGCTACGCTGATGTTGTTGTAGCCAATCAGGGCTAGGCATGCTAATGTTAGCTAAAAATACATGGAAAAAGCTATGCACAAGCTATACTAGCATTGTGACTTAGACATCCAAAGAACTGAATAGCACCAAGTTGAGTTGTACGCTACGTTTTCATTACGACATTAAAAACCACTGTATTTAAAATGAAATAACTTATCTTGAAAATGTATCTAATTTGTGAGGCTAGTTTCTCATTAAGTTGAATGCCAACATTCTCTAAAGCTTCTTCAACCTGGCAACAGTTGATTCGAACGAACATAGCCGTGGGCGGATCATGGACAGGTCAATTTGAGGAGCAATGCGAGTAACACTGGAACACTGGAACACTTTGAAATAGAGGCAATATTTGCCCTAATAGAGGTGCCGGCCTCAAATCAATTGCCCGAGACAGGCGGCCGGGTATGAAGACTGACAGAGTGACCGTCTGGCTGCGATCAGTCCAGGCCTGTTAGAGGAAAGCGTGTCCAATCAAAATGATTGACACCGAACACGCCGTTCAGAGCGACTTCATTGGCGCGCAGCCATAACTCAGCGGGACGGTTACGAGACAGGGGCGGCGGAGGTGTTTGAAGAGGGGGTAGGGCTTTAAGGTTAGCGCTGAATACATTTTCCCATCCTCCACTAACACTCTGAATTACCACCGTGTCACGGCCTTGATTTCCAGCCGACTGTATCAGCAGGTCTCCCAGTGGCCAACACCAGCATTAACCCTTGGAAGTGCGGCTACTTTTTTATGAATTGTAGTAGCAGCTTGTAGCTCTTGGAAACAAGCAGCGAGGTTAAGTGGAAAGCACTGATTCTAACATTTCACTCATACCACATAAGTGAAAAAGTCCTTTATCATGACTTGATTTTAATGGAAAGTTACCGTTTTCCTGTTTTGTGGAAAAAAGAAACAGCCTTTACATTTTTTGACATAAACATGCCGTATATATAAGCCGTGTACATGTATTTCCTGAGAGAGCTGAGCTAGACTTTTCTAGTAATAGTCTCCCGATGATTGGCCATACAAGCCTTCCTGATAATTACGTAGATTTTATGCAGTTATAGCAAAACAACCAGAATAACTGTTGACGTCTAAGGGTTATATGTGGACCTTATTTTTGGACTTTGTTACACATTTAATTCATCCTTAAAGTAATTAACCATTAACGGAAAATACCATACAAGTCATATTCATTCTCTGAAGCTTCTACTATATAATAATCTGCTGAAGCTCATTCAAATGACCAATGAAATATAACAAATGCACCCACAAAACCTGTGTGATTCTCCAATCTCTACCAAGGTCTCAATCAGCTGCTGCTCCAAACGATGACTCATAGTACCATCTATTGATCCGAAACCGCTCTTCCTATACAAAACGATGCCTCTGAACAGGACGGCTTTGAAATAATCTGTCATAATCTGTTACCCATCCATATATTTCTATTATTATCACTTTCATAGCACAATCTGAAATGCAGCGGAACATTAAAAGGGACCCGGCGCATGCAAATCTGGGACACTGCAGGTGCCTGTGTAGGTGTCTGCTGTTGCCACAGTGCGTTTTCACACATGAATTGTCCTCAGTGTAAAAGTAGCTGCAGATTTCATGGCCTGTGTTCAATAAGCCGTGTGTCTTTTATGGTGGTGTGTTGGTGTAATAGCACTGAGGGCCACGCCCCAGTGGGAGATACAGCTTTAAATCTTGCTTTATTTCTTCTCCCCACCTTCCTTCTGACAAAACCGCACCTCCTGAGGCAGAATTGGCAAGCAGTCGCTGGGACTGGGCAGTAGTTTCCAAGCTTTTTGGCCTTGGATTGGCTAATGAGATCCCAAAGCCTTACAATTACCTGCAGCCCTGCCTCCTGGCCTGAGAGTGGCTAGCAACAACCTGCTTCGTGTGCTGGGATTGGCTAGTAGTCCCCCACCTCTTATGCTGTGATTGGCTAATGGCAAGAGCCAGGGTAGGAGCTAGGATGGGCTAAGTAATTCTCCATCTCCTGAGGAAGCTGAGCTAGACTTTTCTAGCAATGGCCCTGTCTCCTGATGATTGGCCAGATGAGCCTATGTTTCCTGATGACTGGCGAGCAGTAGCCCCGTCGCCTGAGCTAGTATAGCCACTAGTAGACCTGTAGCCTGTTGAGTAGCTAGAAGCCCTGCCTCCTGAAGGTTTGCTAGCCATAGGCTTGCCTTCTTATGATTGGGGAGTAGTATCTCCACCTCTCAAGCTAGAATGGGCTAGTACTGTTCAACCTCCTGAGCTAGCTGGACTGTGTAAGCAGTAGCCCCACCTTCTGAGGTGTAGCAGTAGTCTCGCTTCCTGAAAACTGGCAAGCAATTGCCCCACCTCTCGAACTAGGTTGGGTGTGTAATGTTCTTCCTCTTGAGCAAGCCAAGCTAGAACCGTCTGGCATAAGCCCAGCCCAGATGATTAGCTAGAAACTGGCCATGCTTCCTGATGATCATCCCCATGTTCTACCCCCCAAACTGGGCTGGGTTTGTAATGTTCCACCTCCCATATTTGGTTGGGTTTGTAATGGTCTACCTCTTAAACTGGGTTGGGTTTGTAATGTCCTACCTCCAAAACTGGGTTGGGTTTGTAATGGTCTACCACCCAAACTGGGTTGGGTTTGTAATGTTCTACCTCCCAAACTGGGTGAGGTTTGTAATGTTCAACCTCCCAAGCTGGTTTGGGTTTGTAATGTTCTATCTAACAAACTGAGTTGGATTTGTAATGGTCTACCACCTAAACTGGGCTGGATTTGTAATGTTCTACCTCCCAAGCTGGTTTGGGTTTGTAAGGTTCTACCTCCTGAGCTGTGTTGGGTTTGTAAGGTTCTACCTCCCAAACTGGGCTGGGTTTGTAATGTCCTACCTCCCAAACTGGGTGAGGTTTGTAATGTTCAACCTCCCAAGCTGGTTTGGGTTTGTAATGTCCTACCTCCCAAGCTGGTTTGGGTTTGTAAGGTTCTACCTCCCAAACTGGACTGGGTTTGTAATGTCCTACCTCCCAAACTGGGCTGGGTTTGTAATGTCCTACCTCCCAAACTGGGTTGGGTTTGTAATGTTCTACCTCCCAAACTGGGATAGGTTTGTAATGTTCTACCTCCCAAACCGCACTGGATTTGTAAGGTTCTACCTCCCGAACTGTGTTGGGTTTGTAATGTTCTACCTCCTAAACTGGGCTGGGTGTGTAATGTTCTACCTCCTGAGCAGTGTTGGGTGTGTAATGTCCTACCTCCTTGGTAATGTGCCTCCTGAGTATCTAAACTGTGTAGCTCACCTCCTGATGATGGCGAGCAGTATCCCATCGTCCTGAGCCACAATGGGCTAGCCATGTTCAATCTCCTCAGCTTACTGAGCTACAATTATTAGCAGTAGCCCCACCTCCTCCATTGCCCTGCCTCCAGATGATTATCTAGCTAACTATTGCCTAAAAGTGACCGTACCTCTTGCACTGGGATCAGCTAGCAATACCTCCACTGGGATTGACCAGGAGGTGTGGCTTGTCTGACTATGTGTGGGAGAATATACACCTCCCCCACCCCCACACATACGGATCCATTAGGGATTTCAGGCTGAGGAGGGGAGACAGAAAGCGGAACAGAGGAAGAAGAAATCATTAGTTGCCGATTAAGGCAGACATGTGCCTAAAGCTGCCGGCTGGCTGAAGACCCCAGCTGTGGACATCCTCCGTCTGCCTGGATTTAATCGGAAAGGGTGTTCCGTTTTCTCTCTCTCTCCCTTTCTCTCAGTCTCCCTCTCTCCATCTCTACCTCGCTCGCCCTCGCTCTCTCTGCAGTGAATCCTCCTCTCCTCCTGCCACGCCCTTTTTTCCCTTTTCCGCGGATTTTCCCACCACGGATCTCCAAGCCTACATCTTGCCGGGCGCTCACGTCACACGTGCCTCGCCTCGCTCTGAACAACCGGCTTCATCTCTCCGAGAACAAAAGAAATCCACCCCCCCCCTTCTTATCCCACCCACCTCCCCCCCACCTGCCCCTTATCACTCCTCCTCCTCCTGCCACCTGCACTTCATGACCTCACCGTTGCTCTACTTTTCCGGCGCGTCGATCGTCACGCCGGTTTCGCGCGAGACTGCATGCATGCAGCGTGCGAGTGCGCGCGCACGAGTGCATGGGGTGTTGGTTTGGCATTGCAATGCAGCGGGATGAGAGCGAAGCCTCACGCTCCCAAAACAAGGAAAAAATGGGAATAAACATATAACAGCAACTTGCGCTGGTATGCATGCACGGGTCACTGACAAAATAAGGCACGAGACCGCTGAGGAGTGAAGCCAGATGCCCCTGGACCCACCCACCCATCCATCTATCCATCCACCTATTCATCCATCCAAAAAGACAGAAAATGAAAAAAAAAACCCAAAAAACAGGCTTGCAGAAATGTCCAATTTTGTCCAAAGGTAGCCCCCAAATCACCAGTGCATGTGTACCCTCCATGCAACTGCCACTTGGGTGCAGCCAGTCTGCACCCCACCCTTTTTCTTCCCCCCTCTCTCACTCTTTTACAGCTCTAACTTACACCCCGGTCCTCGCTATGCAATGCAATGCAATGCAATCTGCACCCGCATTCACCTTAAAAGCAATAATGCAAGCTTTGCATTCATGCTTCCCTCAAAAGCAACCGTGCATCATGCAAATGTGCGGTTCTGCTCTTAAATCCAAACTTGCAGTAATCGACGCGCTGCCACAATGGCACCTGGGCACGTTTTGATTCCTAGCTCCTTTTTGGGTACAGCATTTTTAAAAAAGTGCCATAAAGAGAAGCCGAGAGCTCCAGGCTCACTGAGCTGTCACCACCTTAATTACATTAGCAAGGCGTGTCAGGAGGCTTCTTCTTTTCTCCCCCCACACACCCAAAGCTAGCTGAGGAGCGAAGAAGTCTGAGCCTTTAAAAAAAATCCCAATCCCAAAGTCTCAAAATCCCAAACTACTAACCACAGGAAAGACTGAGGAATATTTACCGGCTTTGTTCTTCTTATACAGCACAGCATACTTGGAGTATCCTTTTTTTCCTTCTCTCTTCTCTTTTTTTCCGCCTTCTTTTGCCTTCCTTTTCTGCACTTCTCCTCTCACGCTCCCTCTCTCTCTCTCACACTCTCTCTCTCTCTCTCTCTCTCTCTCTCGCTCACACACACTCCCGGCTGTATCAACAGCTGAGGCGTCTGATGCTTTTACTCATTACACTTGGCCCACACGCACACACACGCACTCCGCCGGTAGTCCGCTGTGAGACGCGCCGCCTAACAATGACTACTAAACCCACCCTATAAACCCCTCCTATCTCTCTCTCTCTCTCTCTCTCTCTCTCTCACTCTCTCCCTCGCACGCTCATGAACCCACCCATTGTAGCCCCCCCTCTTTTCCCTCTTTCCACAAGCTTAGGCTCTAACCCCACCCTTCCTTGCCTTTCCTAGGCTATGAATGACTGAATATGTCCAATCTGTCCGTAGACTATTCCCAACCCCTCCTTTTACACAACACCACCACCAACACCCATCCTTCTTTTCTCTTTTTTTTCCCTCCCCCGGTCCAGGGCGGTGGCCTTGCCGGCTGCTAGCAGGTTCTCGCTGTGGTCTTTTATGGGATCCACTGAACCTTTTAGATGCTGAAAAGTGTCACTGGCACTAAAATCGCACCAAAATTGTCTGATATTCGTTTATATCTGGGTTCACAGCGTGTAGGTAGCCAGGACCCGGCAGTGCTGAAGCATCTCTTGTATTTTCCAAGCGCTGTTCACATGGTAACGGTGCTGAATCGATGACCGTGTGAAAGCCCATGGGTGTGGACCAGACCTGCACGATATGGGCGAAATAAAACATTGCGATTATATTGCTACGCATCATGATAATTCTGTATTTTGCACTATATCAGAATGTAATGTGTAGCACATGTGAGTCCTCGGTGTGACCAGTGCTATACCATTGTTACATAATTTAGAATGACTTGGAATGAGTCCTTGGTGTGACCATTGAGGTATACTGTGATCAATTATGGAGTCAGAATTGTTCACACTGATGGTGATATTCTATATATAGTGTATGATATATCTTACATTATGTTAAGAATGCATGAGTGAATCCTCGGTGTGACCATTGATATTATATCGATATGTGCTGTTATTACAGGAGAACTCACAATATGTTGAGAAATCATTAGTGAATCTTTGGTGTGACCATTGCTATTTTTTTAATACATACTGCAATTATGATACAACTGACATTATGTTAAGAATACATTAATGAAACTTTGGTGTGACCATTGATATTGTATTAAAACATACTGTGATTACAATATAGCTTCAAATATGTTAAAATACAGTAATGAATCCTAAGTGTAACCACTGACATTCTGTTAATACATACTATTATTGCAATATAACATCCAATTTGTTAAGAATACATTAATAAATCCTTGGTGTGACCATTGATACATTAATATCAACTGTGATTACAATATAACTTCCAACATGTTAAGAATAGGGTAATGAATCCTTGGTGTGACCATTGATATTATACTAATACATACTGTTATTGCAATATCATTTACAAAATATTAGGAATACATTAATGAACCCTTGGTGTGATATTATACTGATGCATATTGTGATGACAAGATATTACAGTAAATTAAGAATACCTGAGTCCTCGGTGTGACCATTGCTATTAATATTGATACATACTGTGATTTTTGATAACTTACAGTAAATTAAGAACACCGGAGTCCTCAGTGTGACCACTGCTATTATATCTATACATACTGTGATTATTGATAACTCACAGTAAATTAAGAATACCTGAGTCCCCGGTGTGACCATTGCTATTATATTAATACATACTTATGTTAAACATACATTAGTGAAACCTTGCTGTGACCATTAATATTGTATTACTACATCCTGTGATTATGACATAACTTACCATATGTTAAGAACATATTACTGAATCCTTGGTGTGACCAGTGCTATTCGATTAATACATACTGTGATGATGATATGACTTACATTACTTTATATGTAATGATACATTGGTGAATCATGATGCTCACAGTACACAGTAAAAATGTGATTGGTTAGAGGCCTCATTTGCATATCTCAGCTTTCAGGATTTCAAAGGCCAGTATCGTGATAACGATAAATAAAAGAAGCTGAAGCTCCACTGCAGGTGTAATTTCTAGCGTCTCACCAACACACAGCATCCCTGTGCGTGCTGAGAAGCCCCCTCCTCCACCCCCAGCTCCATCAACCAGCTGCCAGAGTCGCTATAAAAAAGCCACAGGCCTGGAGTGCTTCCTCTGGGAAAGGCTTGTTCCGCTCAGTCCAGAAACGATATTCCAGAATGTCTGGCCAGGCTTTGGAACCCGGAACCTGCCAGACACTCTAGAACGGCAGCAGTATTCCGCAATGTAAATAGAACGATCTGACTCCGCCAATGCCTCCACCGCCCACAAGAACCCTCAACCTATCTGATGCAATAACTTAGTCATCCTCTCCGGCATAAATTAGTGACCACTCTTTCCTTACAACACTGTCTCGCTACAGTCTCCTCGCTCAAAAACGGGCTCAGATTCACTCAATGATAATCATACCGTTTCAGATTTGAATCATTCCGGTAACCGTATATGATCAGTGTTTTTTACTGCTGGTTTCACTTTTTTCTTAGTTTATTTATTTATTTATTTTTTTTATTTAAGCCAGATTTTAGCTTTACAATGTAAATCACTTTGAGATTCTGCAACTAAAAAAGACTAAACAATATTATTACTATCAGAAAAACACATTTACACCATTATGCTGTATATCTGAACAGTAAACAGTAGCAGTGCTGGTGATAATGTTCTATTCATTTATTCACTTTTTTTTGGTGCTATAATAAAACGTAAGACGTTCAATAAGCCTTGTCAATACAAGGACTGTGGTAAAATGGTTTCTTACAGGCTTCTTAAATATTTTCAGTACAATTTAAGGTGGAATTTCACCGCTTTAAACAAAAATATTTGCATAATGAAACAATAAAGAACAAGGTCTTTCACTGTGGTTTGATCTTGACACTGAAAAATGCTGATGAGTCCTTGGTGTGACCATTGTCATCATATTGCGCAATACTGTGATTAACACATACCTTACAATATGTTAAGAAAACATTGGTAAATCCTCAGTGTGACCATTGAAATTCTATTAATATATACTGTTATTCCAATATATGTTAAGTATACATTAATAAATCCTTGGTGTGACCATTCATATTCTATTAATATATACTATGATTACGATCTGCCTTACAATATGTTAGGAACACATTGGTACATCCTTGGTGTGACCATCGATGCTCTTTTAACATATTCTGTGATTACAGTATCCCTTACAATATTAGGGAATCCTTGGTGTGGCCATTGATATTCTATTAATATGTATGGTGATTATGATATAACTTACAATATGTTAAGATTACATTAGTAAATCCTTGGTGTGACCATTTATATTCTTTTGATATGTACTGTTATTACCTTACAATATGTTAAGAATACATTAGTAGATCCTTGGTGTGACCGTTGATATTCTATACCTTGCAATATGTTAAGTGTAGATTATATACATCCTTGGTGTGACCACTGTGATTAGGATATACCTTACATTATTTTAAGTGTACATTTGTGAACTCTTGTTGTGATCGTTGATATTCTACTTATGTATATTTTATGATATGATGTGCTGATATCATATTGACGTATCATGTATCATACATAATTGCACCAGTGCACCACTTTCTGCATAATTAAATGGTTCATATATAAACAGTCATCCACAGTGGTTTGTGAAATGGTCCATTGTAGAGAAACTAGACAGGAACCAGACGTCCACTTTCTAAAAGCTTCCTCCTTATTATATGAAATGATTATGAATACGTTGCCCGATGCCCAAGACACTGTTTTATGATAGTTTTGAAAAGGTTTTGGCCTTAAACTTATATATTTTTATATCCATTGTTGGTGGAGGGATATGTGCAGGCCGTATTTAGTCAAAATAGTCCCCAAAGAAAACTGATTTTGTCCAGCTTTCCAACTATTTCCCAATATGTTAACATATTGAACATATAAACATATAAAACCTCAGTTGTGTGTAGAGTCAAAGATGGTTGGGATGGTAAATAAAATGTAGACATCATGACTCCTGGTTCCTATCACCACTACTGTAAAAAAGTCAGTAGGTTTCTCAACAGTGATCCATTTCACACTAAAACATTCTGAATGACTGAAGTATTTTTGAAAAACTGGTGGAATTCCCCTTTAACAACACCACAAATGTTATAGAAAACCGCTGATTTCAGTGACTGATATCATGTTGGGAAAATTTTCACACTACTCACCAAAACAAAAGGAGGACGAAAGAAGCTGCAGGTAGATCCGAATATTATCTTGTCACAAAGACTGAACAAATTATGGCTTCTCAAATAAGAGATTATGAGATTAGAATCACTGTATTAAGTTTGTAATGAGGACTGTTATCCCTGCCTTCAGATAAAAATTCAAGTAGTTCCTGATTAATTCCACTTCTTTCTGGAATTTGGAATCATTTCATGCCATCTTCCAAACCAGACCTAATTAGGACGATTGAATTATTGTGAAATACATTGCTTCTTCTATTATCCACTCAGCAGTGGACGATCCCAGCGTGGCTACTTCTCCGTCCCGTACGGCATGAAAACTGAAAACAAAAAGGCTTTTTTACGACTTTAATACAGTGCGGCTGTGAAAAGTGAAGTCAGACGTCAGCTTTCATGTCTTTAAATATGTAAGCTGATGTAGGACTATCCTGGAGGAATGGGATAAAAAATGCTTTAGTCGAGAGATCATTTGTGCAGCTAACAGCTCTTAAGAACTTCTTAAAAAAAAAAGAAAAAGATGAAAGAGATGAAAGACAAAAAGGGAGAATTGTTAATGCCCATATCTGGATCATTACATTTCCATGTCCTCTGATCACAATTTTTTTTTCAATATTTTTCAAATCGCTCAAACCATATGGATAAAAAGGGAGTTTCAAACTGTGCAGCAGCAGATGAGCAATCGTCTCTGACTTTACATCTACAAGGTGGACCGACAAGGTATGAGTGTCTAATAGAGTGGACAGTGAGTGGACACAGTGTTTAAAAACTCCAGCAGCACTGCTGTGTCTGATCCACTCGTACCAGCACAACACACACTAACACACCACCACCACGTCAGTGTTACTGCAGTGCTGAGAATGATCCACCACCCAAATAGTACCTGGTCTGTGAGGGTCCATGGGGGTCCTGACCACTGAAGAACAGGGTAACAAAGTATGCAGAGAAACAGATGGACTACAGTCTGTAACTGTAGAACTACAAAGTGCACCTATATAGTAAGTGGAGCTGATAAAGTGGACAATGAGCGTAGAAACAAGGAGGTGGTCATAATGTTATGCCTGATTGGTGTGTCCGATATTACACACACTTGCACATTCTGAACTGAAATCCCTCAATTTGATCTCATTTTCTCACTATGAGGACGAACAACACTCTGCAGCCTTATGCCAAACACATGGACACTGTTGATCACCGCAGAGTTGTCAGTTGGGGATGCTCCCCTTTAGCCGGGGTGTTGAAGAGCGTCTGATGTTGAAAGTGTTCTGTCTACACCCGCCTGCTGAGGTGTAGCATCACCAAAGCGGCGCAGCCTCACAGAGGAGATCAGACATCGACCAGCAGAAGGCTGTGGTCATGTCTGTCAGAGGCTATTAGCGTCCACACACAGATTCACACACACGATCTTGCCCCAAGGACAACATGCCAGTGGTGTGTTGTGCTGATCAAGCGAAGTGTGGGTGTGTGTTAGATTCTCTTGCAGGTGACAAGACACTCCTCTTGCTGACAATCTTTGACCGCCACATTGTCCAGAAGGTTACAGAGGACACGCTCCAATCACATCCCGGACAAACAGCAACTGCTTGCTGAGAATCAATATTCGCCCCCCACCAACCTCAAATATAGTCAATCAGCCAAGACACGTTTGGAGTCTGAAGTTTGCGTCTTAAATTGTCAGTGTTGGGTGTGATGTGGTGCAAATTACTTTTTCCTGTAATGAACCAGTGTAACACTATAGTTACTAAAGTAATAAGCCACGAGAGGCCATGTGTTATTGCAGTTTTACCACGGGATGGGGCTGTCGTTAGGCACGATGCAAAGCAGAGTAAAACTCCCTTCCCTGTCATAAAATTGCAGTAATGCACAGCCTCAAGTGGCTTATTACTTATATAAAATGGCAGCCAACATAAAATATCATTAAATATGCAATTTTTCAGAAAATAATTTGTTTTTTTTTAATAATAATCGATATAAACAAGTATTCTGCCAAGAAATGTAGTTCCTTTTGAGTATGGAATCTTTGCCAAACAACTATGGACCACTGAATGAGGAGAACATTCGGTATATTATATGTGTATTGCAGTCATTTCATGATTTTTTTTAAACTTGCGTCATATAAGAATGAACATATGATTATACAGCACTGTTTAATGCAAAGTCTTTAGCTTAAAAAGCACTTTTTGTCACTAAATACCACCGCAAGTCTTATTTAGCACCAATCCAGCGGCGCCCTCTTCTCACGCTGTGGCTGAATCTCAAACGGCTCCCTGCTCCCTACATAGTGCACTACATAGGAGTTTAGATACTGGATCCTGCAGCCCAACAGGGAATAATACAGCTAAGAAACAGTCATTTGGGACTCAGACACATCCACACTCGATAAATGATGCACTGTTTTGCTGTAGAGGCTAGAATTTCTAAACTTTCATATCTAGCACACTATCTAGGGAGTACGGAGCTGTTTGAGATTCAGCCTGGGTTTGATGAACTTCTGACAGAAACAAGAACATTTGAAGCATTCAAGTGATATTCTTTAGACTTTTATTCTGCCGTTGTACAGTTAATAATATCGTAATGGTTAAAATTTTGTGTATTTATCGTTACTAATCATGTCAGAAACAACTTAAAGTCATCATTAAGCAGTTAAAACGTAAATAAAAAAAGGAAACGGTGACCTGTTCCTTGCCAAATAGTGAGCTTCTTTACATATTTATTAATAGGTTACTCCCATTTAACCACCAACAGGAATCAGAAATTATAATTTGGCCCACATTAACAAATGCAATTACTATTTTTTTATTTAGTCTTGGCAATATTGTTTACCTTGCCGACCAAGGCCAACATTCGTAACCTTCCAAACTACGACTTGGACCACATTTTGGAAGAACATCAACCTTAAACTTGTGCGTTTGAGGGTTCCTGTCCAACAAAGAGGAAACAAAGCGGGAACCACACTTTTCTGCTCCATTTAGTCCACCCAGAGTCCATTGTGGAAATCTGGCCAGTGTTTGTAATCATCTTTTCCAAATTACCATTTGGACCATAGTGGTCCATAAATTACTACTCGGCCCACCTTGCAGGTTTGACTTTTATCTGGAATTCACTTCCAAAACAGTAGAGATCAAACCAGCTAAATATTGGGATGAATGCATAGTGAATTAAATCTGTCTGTTTTACTGTATCTGGTAATATTCCATCTCCAATAAGAGCATATAGGACAAATATTGCTGTTGTTGGAACAAAACCTCGTATTTTCATTTTTGTTCATTTTTCAGTTTTTGACATAATGTGAAAAGGCTTGTTGCTCTTTACATTGTGTATAAATTTCCTGATGAATGGACCAAAAGAAACAACCCAAAATGACGTGGTAAAAAGTCTGGTTCCATTGACTTACATTAAAAGTAAAGTAGGTTTTTTCCTTCTCCTGTAAAGTTACCATTTTGGAGATACAAGGTTTTATAATTGTGGTCTCCATTTCTAGTTTTTAAACCATTTCAAAAGTCACCATTTCATAATGAACGGTTTAATAGCTGCTGGCCAGGAGGCTAATGGTAGCTAAGGTGAGGCGACAACTGGAAAGTTGTCAAACCCCAGAATTGACTGGGATGTGCCCTCAGGCAGGGGGCTTAACCTCTGCTGTCCCGGCAACAAACTGACAAATTTCCCTTCAATAAATTATAGCAAAGGTCTGAAATTATTCGGAATTAAATCTTGTTTTTTTAACATACATTTTTTTCTCCAATAATAAGTAGAGATACAAGGTTTTGTTATGAAAGCAACAAAATATAGTCAAAATAAAATAAAACACCAGTTGGCCTTTGCATTTTATGAACATTTCGTGATGAATGGCCCAGTAGAAATGGTTCAAAGTCCAAAATCTCATCTCATTAGATGAATGCACTACATTAAAAATACATGAAAGGTCCTTTTTGGCTTCCTTTCAGTAATATGAGGTTTTGTCATGCATATTATAATATATTTTGGAGCGTTCTTAATGAGAGTACTCCACAGGCGACCTCTGTGCTATTGAATCCTGTGGACGATTGAGTCCTTACACGCTGTTGAGCGGCTACATTCAAGACAGCAGGACAGGGGGGGTCAATAATAGGGTCAGGAGGTCACCTCTCTGCACCAATTTCGTGGTCATGAATTAAAGATGATTAGGGGCGTGGTTCATAGCCCAAAGGCTTCCGTTGGCGGGTCATTTATCCAGAGGACGGCTTTTGGAGAGAGAGAGAAAGAGAGAGAGAGAGAGGGAGAGAGAGAGGGCGAGCAAGTGGGCGTCAGAATTGAACGAAGCGCTCTGATAAAACAGGCCAGAGGACAGGAGATTAAAAATGCTCTCAGCGCAGCTCGAGAATGAGCTCTCAACACAAGGACTCATCACCCAGAGCTGCCACGCCGCCCAGATTCCCGAAACAGAGCAGACGCGAACCTGTCTGGAGTTATGAACGTCTTTAAACGTGTGTTTTGAGTAATCTAGCGATGAATTATTTACTGTATTTTAGCCCTGGTGCATATGCGACAGTGGGTATTTGTGTGTAATGAATATTCATGACCACCTGGAAGGTGTCCAGTGGCTCAGGTAAACAACCCCTCTCTCTCACGGTTGAAAATGGTGCTATTTTTCAGACGCTAATGAATAAGAAAAAGGTATGAAGTATTGGATCACATATGTACATATATATATATATACACACACACCTACAGGAGCTTTTATGACACCCCATTCTAAATCCATAGGCATTGATATGGAGTTGGTCCCCCTTTGCAGCTATAACAGCTTCCACTCTTCTGGGAAGCTTTGGTGTTTGATGGGGTTGAGGTCAGGGCTCTGTGAGGGCCAGTCAAGTTCTTTCACACCAAACTCACCCAGTCAGGCCTTTATGGACCTTGCGCACAAAGCAGAAAAGACTCAGTCATGCTGGAACAGAAAAGGTTCTTCCCCAAACTGTTCCCACAAAGTTGGAAGCATAGAATTGTCCAAAATGTCTTGGTGCTGAAGCATTAAGATTTCCCTTCACTGGAACTGAGGGTCTAAGCAAACTAAGGGTCCTAAGCCAACCCCTGGTAAAACAATAATTAAATATGTGTTGTGTCATTGTGAAGCGAGGAAAACAGGTCTGTTAACCTGAAGCAACACTTTGGGATATAAATATACAGACGACTGATGAGTTTTAAAAAAAACAACATAAAGTGTTAAGGAAGGTGTTGGACCACCACGAGCTCCCAGAACAGCTCCACTGCTCCTCGTCATAGATTCTGCTCTACTGCAGGGAATGGAACGCCATTCTTCCAAAGGAGCTTCCCTCAGTTGGTGTTTTGATGATGTGTTGGAAGCGCTGTCTGACATATCGCTCCAAAATCTCCCGTAGATGTTCAATTAGGTTTACTGTGAAGGCCACAGCATATAATTTGCATAATTTTCATACTCGTCAAACCATTCAGTGACCCCTCATGCCCTGTGAATGAGGGCATTGAGACCACTCCCATCAGGACAGAACTGTTCCATCACGGGATAAAGGTCATCGTTCCGAATAACTTTGTATTGATTTGTAGTAACCCTGGTGTTTAAGTTTTCAAATGGCCCCAAAAGCATGATAAAGTAGACCCCCTCATCGTAGGGGGTCAAGCATTCAGGCCTGCCCTTGGTGTATGCTGCACATGCACTCTCCCACTTTTGGAAAATATGGTGAAGTGTGACTCATCTGATTGCATCACTATTTCCCCACATCTGTGTGGCAATGATTTTTACACCACTGACCTCTCAAATGGTCATTCATGAAGTGTTTACATGCTGCAGCCCTACAGTAACATCTCTATGTAGTTGTTGCAGGACTGCTTGCTAAAATTTGCCTAAGAATAGAACACATAAGTTTTTGCCACCTTTTATCTTTTGTCCCCCTAATCATTTTTCAATTAGAAAATAAACAAAACGATTTCATTGGACCAGAGGTGCCAACACTTTTGCGTAAGACTGTACTGTATATCCCAAATGAATATTAAACAGTCCCCGCGATCAATCATGCTCAAATTCTTTCCTCATTCCCAAACAAGCTGTAGTACTATCACTACTGGTTAGATTAGTAATCGATTAATCGAATCGATTATTTGACGATTAATCGAGCAGCAGAGGCTTTTTAAAGAGGCAAAAACATTAAAAATGGACTTGACTGAGCAGTATGAATTTTAAAAAAGTGATATGCATTACTTTAGTCATCAAATTGCTAACTACTGCAGATTCATCGTGAAAGATTTATTGTGTTATTAACAAAAAAAAGGAAATAATGATTAATCGAGTTCAATCGAGCCTTCGTGACCGCTCCAGACTGCTGTAACGATGCCTGTGAGCTGGACACTTTGATTACCTTCCACATGAATGAAGGCTTATTGATGAATTGATCGCATGCCTGGCTGAAATACAGTGAAACTGTTCACCTGCACCTCGGCGCATGCAGGCCTGGCTTTCTTCTCTTTGCAGCAGTGACATTTCAGAGAACAAAGCATGCCAACACTCAGTTAGCAATCAGGAAGCGGAGGATTCATCGCTCACTGCGTACTCAATCTCCGAGACAGTCACAGCGCTTCACTCTCATGTTTCTCCTGCTACAAGTGCCTCGCCTGTTGCCGTAAGTAGGCCTTCTCACAGTGTGAAGCCTAGTGACAAAGTTACTGGCGAGATCATGCCAGTCAATTGCTGATCTGGAGAAAGACATGCGCCGTGAAGGCTGACTTACAGAACAAACCTCCAACTCCTGCACTGAGTATTCAACAGAGACATAATCAATGACAATGATATTTTAATTTACAACCCCAATTCCAAAAAAGTTGGGATGCTGTGTAAAATGTATATACATGGAATTAAAAACAAAGTGCAATGATTTGCAAATCTCATGGACCAATATTTTATTCACAATAGAACATAGAACACATATCAGATATTGAAAGTGAAAAACATCAACTCATTTCAAACTTGATGGCAGCAAAAATTGGCACAGGAGCAAAAAAAGGCTGGAAAAGTAAGTGGTACTAATAAAAAAACAGCTGAAGGAGCAATTTGCAACTAACTCACATGACTGGATATAAAAAGAGCATTTTAGAGAGGCAGAATCTCTCCGAAGCAAAGATGGGCAGAGGTTCCCCAAACTGCGAAAAACTGTGAAACAATTTCAGAAAAATGTTCCTCAACGTAAAATTGCAAAGACTTTGGATATCCCACCATACGTAATATCATCAAAAGATTCAGAGAATCTGGAGTAAGGCCGACGGTCAACGTTGGATGCTCATGATCTTCGGGCCCTCAGGTGGAACCGCATTGAAAACAGGCTTGATTCTGTACTGGAAATCACTGTATGGGCTCAGGAACACTTCCAGAAATCATTGTCTGTGAACACAGTCCGCAGTGCAATCCACAAGTTAAAGCTGTATCATGCAAAGAAGAAACCATATATACACAGGATCCAGAAACGCCGCCAACTTCTCTGGGCCCAAGCTCATATAAGATGGACTGAGGCGAAGTGGAAAAGTGTCCTGTGGACCAACTTATTTATTTTTTGGAAATAATGGAGACTGTATCCTCCAGACTAAAGACCTCCCAGCTTGTTATTAGCACGCAGTTCAAAACCCAGCATCCAAGATGGTATGGGGGAGCATTAGTGCACATGGCATGGGTAACTTGCCCATCTGTGAAGGCACCATTAATGCTGAATAAATATACAGGTTTTGGCAACATATGCTGCCATCCAGACTGCGTCTCTTTCAGGGAAGGCCTTGATTATTTCAGCAAGACAATGCTTAAACTACATACTGCATCCATCACAACAGCATGGCTTCGCAGAAGAAGAGTCCGGGTGCTAAACTGGTCTGCCTGCAGTCCAGACCTTTCACCAGTAGAAAACATTTGGCGCATCATGAAACGAAAAATTCAGCAAAGAAGACCCAGGACTGTTGAGCAGCTAGAATCCTACATCAGACAAGAATGGGACAACATTCCTCTCCCAAAAGGCCAGCAACTGGTCTCCTCACTTCCCAGACGTTTACAGACTGTTGTTAAAAGAAGAGGGGATGCTACACAATGGTAGTCACAGCTCTGTCCCAACTTTTTTGAGATGTGTTGCTGCCATCAAGTTCTAAATGAGTTAATGTTTTTCATGAAATGGTAAAATGTCTCACTTTCAACATCTGATATGTGTTCTATGATCTATTGTGAATAAAATATGGGTCTGTATATTTTTTTTTATTTACATTTATTTACATTTTCCACAGCATCCCCAATTTTTTGGAATTGGGGTCGTAAAAAGCTCTCTATAATGTTCACATGATCCACACAGTCGCCCCCTACACTTCCTGTAGTGTAGTACAGAAACCAATTCCGATTCCGAACAGCAGTCCGCAGGTAGATCGATTACAGGAATAATCGTTACGTTTCGGCTCTGCTGATTCAACCCTTTTCGGAGACGTGTGAGCGAGCAGATGCCTTCAGCCTGCATCGCTCGCCCTAAAAGGACCGGCTCTCCTCCGCTCCCCAACCGCGGCCCAGGCAACTGTTGCCATGGCAACCACGCTGAGACGGCATCCTCCGACTCCAGCTGACTGCGAGCGCTCCTCTTCCTCTTCCCCCTCCTCCACCTCTCTCTCTCTCTCTCTCTCTCCCTCAATACATCCATCCATCTCTCTCTCTCTATTGCGCGCGTGTTCTCAGGACCCCATGGACTCCATCAAATCCTCTGCATCTTCTCCATGGCAACAGGCCAGGCCGGCATTCTACCGGCTGCATGACTAAGGCGTGGAGAGAAACTTAGCAAAAATAAATAAATAAAATAAAATAAATAAAAGCCTGCATTCGCACCGAGAGAGAGAGAGAGGGAGAGAGAGAGAGAGAGAGACGGAGAGAGAGAGAGAGAGAGAGAGAGACGGAGAGAGAGAGAGAGAGAGAGGGAGAGAGAGAGATAGGTGAAAACCCAGAGGAAACAGAAGACAAACTGGCTTTAACGTGTGCGGTTGAGAAACGCCTGGTTGTGACGATAAGCCACAAGGCCTTCAGTCCTCAGCGAAACCGGTTTAGAGGCCAAATCCAGGCGGCTCCTCTGATTTTTTTCTCGCATATTTACTGCGCACGTCCTTTCCTGGAAGTCCACACTGAGCCTGATCTGATCAGCAAATGATGCCCCTTTCTAGTCTCGCCTGAACCTGTCTAGTCATAAACTTAACCAGCAAATAAAAGCTTCTCTCAAAACATTAAACTATGAATATTAAACAATAATATTGATTTAAAATATCAGCACTAAACTCACACAACAGATCAGCACATAAAGCCTGCAATCTTAAGATTGACTGACCCTTATTAGTCCCACGACAGGGAAATTTCACCTCCGCACTTAACCCATCCGTGCAGTGAAACACCACATACTCACTAGTGAACACACACTCGTGGGCAGTGAGCACACTTGCCCAGAGCGGTGGGCAGCCCTATTCACAGCACCCAGGGAGCAGTTGAGGGTTAGGTGTCTTGGTCAAGGGCACTTCAGTCACGTACTGTCGGCTCAGGGGATCAAACCAACGACCTTACGGTCACAAGGCTGGTTCCCTAACCTCCGGCCCCATCTTAAAAGAGAAGACAAAATAATAATAGTTATAATATTAAAGACTCAACTAAACCTAGCAATCCAGCATAAAAAAACAAACAAATAAATAAATAAATGCATTAGTAGTTCACTCAAAACTACTCTTAAAGCAAATCAGCACATCTAAACCTACAAATTTGCTACAATCAATAAATTAATAAGTACACATTAAGTCCAAATTCAAAAAGCAAATCAGCAAACGATTTAAATCCAAGAATCCGCTACAATAAATAAATAAAAATAAATGAATGAATTAATTAATAAACTACTCTCAAATAAAAAAATAAACAAAATACTCTCATAAAGCAAATCAGTCAGCGATGTCCAAACTTATTAATCCACCATAATAAATAAATTGAATGGATTAATTAATTATTCATCAGTAAACTGTGTGCTCAAGAGGCAAATCAGCAAAAGCTCATCTCAACCCAGGAATACAGTACAATATATAGATAGACAGATAGATAGAAAAGCAAACAAAAAACAAGAAGTCATCTGCTCCCATGAATCCACAAAAAAATAAATAAGTTGATCAATTAATTAATAAACAGTGCACTTAAAGTACACTAGTAAGGCAACTCGGTAAATGAAGGCTAATCTAAACCAGAGTCATCATTAATTAATTAATTAGTTAATTAATATACATGAAACTACTCTCACAAATAAACCAGTCAGAGGTGTCTAAACCTACAAATCCACTGTAACAAATAAATGAATTATTCATTAGGAAGTTGTAAGGCAACCCAAGAACATACTACAATTAATTCATTAGAGCAAAACAGTCGGCAAACGACAGCTCATCTAAATCCCATTAGAAAAAGAAGAAGAAAAAAAAAAGAGATGGACTCAAAACAACTCAAGACTACACTCAGGCACTCAAAAAGAAAAAAATGCACACAAAAGCAGAAAACGCGTGAGGCATGGCTGAATCTGCACTGACGTAAAAAAACACTCCATGGCGGTAAACAGCGTGAAAAGGGCCGACGCCCGTTACGGCGTATGACACAGGTGCTCATAGCAGGAAATCCATGCCCCCCCCCACTGATGACTAACACTGCTGTCAATACGAGATCATCTGTGCGCTATTCTGAGTCTCGGATCGTGATTCTCCCCCACTGCACCCAATAGAAGAGAAGGGGGAAGCAGCCTGCAGTAAACCAGAGACGCTCAACCCAGGACTAAAGACTCGTCACAGTCTCAGTGACGGAGCTGCCCCAAACTCTGGTCATCACAGCTAATCATTAGCGTATCAGAGAGACGGCTCAGCTAACTCATCACACACTCACGTCAAACTGTATGAGTTGCTCAGTGATCTGTAGCAGATTCTGACACTGTAAACAGACAAAGTACAAAAACAGCTAAAAACAGTAACAGCAGTCCATTCGTTAGCCACATTAGCCTCATAGCTTTACTGATCAACCACATTTGGGCTAAGAACTTCAAGCTAGCATGAATATTTAGCATGCTTAGTGGTTTCATGAATGTTTAGCATGCTCAAGGCTAGCATGCTCTGAGCTAATAAACTCAAAGCTAGCATGGTTAGCATGTGCTTAGCTTGCCAACTGGTTTAAGTTTAGCATGCTCAAGGCAAATTTTAAGCTATGCTTAAACTGAGAGCTAGTCTTTAGGGGTTTACCTACACAAAGAAAGATTTTTCTAAACTGGCTAATTTAAGCCCAAAGTTAGGATTGTCCACTATCACTTCTTCTACTGATAAACTTGGCTAAAGTTAGTTGACCCCTTAAGATCTCAGGCTTATTACATACTAAGGCTTATTATTCAGTATCTACAGGGACTTCACTGCAAACTGGCTGAGCTATTCTAACGTTATAGAAGCATGTAACACTTTTGGGCCTGTCGGTGGGCCCTGGCCATTTAAGGGGTTATCTGGGTAAATGCTTTGTGAAATACTCCCCTGACGTCTTCACTGGGGCTTTAGGTAGAGGTACATACACTTCAGCTGGGCAGGCAAGTCGGATTTGTTTCTTAAATCAGATTCTTTAAGACCACTGTCTGCACTGTTATTTGCAAGTGACCAAATCGGGTTTGTGTGTCCAGACATCACCAGCCTGTCTGCATGGGTTGCTGCGGTAAAGAAGTGGGCGTCAGTATCTACGAAGCCACACTGGATTTCAAACGTGGATACAGGAGAGATGGAGGTGCATCTTCTCGCCCTCCAAACCCAGAATTCAGATTTCAGAATTCATAAATGGCATAAATGTTTGGTGCTCTTCCTGAATCCCAGCACTTCCGTCACTCTGGATTTGACACCGTCATTGCCAGTCGTGTTGCAAGTGACGCAAAAGACACTTTGAAATCCGATTTGAAAGGCCAGAGCGGCCAGACTGAGACGCATCTGTAAAAATCTGATTGGAATCGCATTTCAAACCACCAAATGTGGTTTGGATGCTTCCAACTTTGTGTCAGCAGTTTGGGGAAGACCCTTTCCTGTTCCAAAAGGAAGACAAGGTTCCATAAAGACAAGGTTTGAAGAGTTTGGTGGGGAGGAACTCCAGTGGCCTGCACAGATAACTGACCTCAACCGCACCGAACACCTTTGGGATGAACAGGAACATTGATTGTGAGCCAGGCCCTCTCGTCCAACATCAGGGTCTGGCCTCACACTTGTTCTATTAACTGACTGAGCACAAATTCCCACAGACACACTCCAAAATCTTGTGGAAAGCTTCCGAGAAGAGGGTGGAGGGTGTTACAGCTGCAAAAGAAGAGCCAACTTCGTAGTAATGCCCATGGTTTTGGAAAGGGATGTCCAACAGGCTTATATATGGTCAGGTGTCCACATAATTTTGGCCACATTCTAGCCGGTGGGAAAGTGAAATACTGTTACATTCAAAACCAGATACCAAACAGTACACACATATTGCTGCAGACAGAATAAATGCAGATTCAATCTAATTCAAATTGCTTACAAAATGCATGGAATTGAAACAGCGTCTGTCTCAGGAATCACATTTCGATTACGTGACATGCTCATTAAAACCAACAACGTCAGCTGATGAATATCAGCTTTTGACGCTTCATGCGTAATGTCATTAATGAGCCTTTCCAAACTTTGTATTTCATTTCCCTCCCCACTTCAATACACCTGCTTCAACTCATCAGCAAATTATCAGGCTGCTCACGAGATGAATCAAGTGTATGAGAGCACTCTGTTCTAGATCTTTGAACAAATTTGAAAACAGCGTGGAACAAATTAACCTTCCTCTATACCCAAAACAGAAACTATACTTAGATTATAATCAAAATCACATTCAAACCCCTTACAGTTCCAGATAACCAACAAGGCTGAAAGTAAGACTCAACACGTGGAATAAAAGCTCAAATATATGGATGTTTTATGATTTAAAGCTAACATCATCTTGCTCATGTGGTACCTGTAGTGCACTTCCATCTGGTGTCAAATCTGTCATTCAGCTGTAGGCTTTCCCAGAGGGCCATTAGTGGAGGTAAACCGCAGCATCGACAGACAAGGCATTACCCGCCCATCACTAAGGAGGAGAGAAATAGATACAACGGGAGGAAAGACACCATGCAGACACACATAGGATATACCAGGAAGGGTTGTAGCAGTCCACGTTTCACCAGTTTGAAATTTGTTTTATGATGGTTAACACTCGTAGCTCACAAGTAGTTTTGCACAAGTCTCAAGTTTTTGAGGTGCGAGTCCAAGTCAAGACTAGAGTCTCTGGGGTGAGAGTCCCAAGTCGAATCTTGAGTCTCAGGGGTGTAAGTCCCTAGTCGAGTCTCAAGTCTTGGGGGTGCGAGTCCCAAGTCGAGTCTCAAGGGCACCAATCCCAAGTCAAGTCTCCAGTCTTGGGGGATGCAAGCCCTGAGTTAAGTCTCGAGTCTCAGGAGTACGAGGCCGAGTCAAGTCTAGAGTCTCAGGTGTGCGATTCCTGAGTCTACAGACTCAGAATTGTGAGGCCCAAGTCAAGTCTCAGAAGTGCAAGTTCCGAGTTCAGTCTAGAGTCTCAGGAGTGAAAGTCCCTAGTTAAATCTAGTGTTTCTAGAGGCCAAGTCTCAAGTCAAGTCTAGAGTCACTGGGTTGTCAGTCCGGGTCAAATCTAGAGTCTCTGGGATGCATGTGGAATCTCTTAGTCTCTGAGGTTTGCAAACCTCTAGGGTATGAGTGCGAGTTGAATCCCGAGTCCATGGGGTGTGAGCCAAGGTCAAGTCTAGAGTGTCTGAGGTGCAAGTCTGAGTCTTGAGTCAAGCATTGAGTTTCTGGGTTGCAAGTCCTAGTTTTGAGTTTCTGAGGTCTAAGTTCAAGTCTAGAGTCACTGGGGCACGAGTTTGAGTCAAGTCTAAAGTCGGTGAGGTGCAAGTCTGAGTCAAGTCCGGAGTCTCTGAGGTGCAAGTCTTGAGTCCTGGATGTGAGTCCGAGCTGCATCTCTGAGTTGCATGTCCGAGTCTCGAGTGTCTGAGGTATGAGTCTTGAGTCTCTGGGATGCAAGTCTCGAGTCTCTGGGGTGTAAGTTGCGAGTCTCAGGTCTCTGGGGTGCGAGTCTCGAATCTCTAGGGTTCGAGTCTCAAGTCTCAAGTCTCTGAGGTGCGAGTCTCGAGTCTCTGAGGTGCGACTCTCAAGTTTCTTTGCAACAGAAAACATGTAAAACAACAGGTTTGAACTACTTACACATTTTATTTAGTCACTTAAATTGCATTTTTATATTAGACAGTGTGCTCAACTATATTACATCTGTATAAACATGTATTAAATATAGACTTCATTATATGCATCATATAATTAAAGGAAAAAAAATACACTTGGAGAGTGTCCATAAAGACACTCAAAGTTCACTTAAGGAAAAGCAATCTATAGCAAGCATTTGGTTGTTTCAATTCATGTAACCTTATTTCAGACTTCATTTAGAAAGAAAAAAAGCCTTCTCGACCCCAGAGTACTGTGAAAATAAGCTCAGCTTTGGACCTTTACATCTACTTCCAATTAGAATACTGAGTGCAAAGCTAAGAAATGGAAAGTAATGTAAGATAAGTGTGAAACAGAAAAAATATATCTGTACAAACATCTTCATAAACAGCAAAATGAACTGAAATAACTTAAACCTACACATACATACACAAATACAACAACAAATCCTTCTGATTACTGACGTCCAGTTTAGAAACCATGGAAAGAAACGTAAGTGCGTATAAGACCTTAAGTTCAAGAAGTACTCCAGAATTTGTCAACCTCTATAGGATGCATTTGTAGGCGTATAGCTGAAAAATAATTGACACATTTCCCAGTAAGAGGAAAAACGTCATTTGAGACATACTTGGAATGGAAGTCAACGGGCAGTTGCTGAAACCTGTCTGCAAACATTAAATGCTTAAATTAAGCCGTAAATCTTTTTTAATAAACTCTTTCTTTCAGAGATTCATAGCAACAGATTTATGGTAATCGCTACCAGCTTAGGGATGCATGCCTGATCACCATGGACACCACACAAAGCCTAGGGCAAGTGAAGGTAACAGGAACTCCTTTCTCCATTATCCGCCCATTGGATTCCATTATAAGAGACATTTTAGTCTGCTCTTTTCTAAAGGCATCAAAATGATCGTCCATGTTAATCAACAGGACTCTATCACGTTTTGAATTCAAAGGCATGTGTGGACAGTCAAAGGCAGTAAACCAAGTTCTTCTGGACCCTGAATGGCTGGATGTAGCATGTCAGGTTAGCACAAAGGTAGTTTCCCAGTAACCATGAGCTCCAACCGTCAATTCTCCGGACATATATTAAAGGAACACCAAAAGGCAAAACACTGCTAATACTATATTGAGCAACAATGACCAGCTACCATTAGCAAAATATGATCATGCTAACCAATTACTGCTGGCTGTTGTCTAATATTAGCCTTATTAGCATGTTTAAAGCCAGTCCATATTCCTTTAAGTCTAGGCACAAAGGTTTAGAACCATTTCTTTTGATTGAAGAACCTTTTCATTTTATTTTTTTAGAGTGCCAGTATAGTCTCAGTTTAATATGCAAGGCAGAAACTGAGAGTCAATCAGCAGTAGTTTGACACGGCATCTGCGCTAAAGACATTTTCAACAGGGAATTGCCATTAAGCATGTAATTACTCCAGCACTCTGTCTGTGAATCCGGAACATGGTCTGAGACAAAGGAAATATCATCTAAATAGGCCAGTGAAGGTACAGTTAATACAAATTTCCCATAGAAGAAGGTGGAAATCATACATTTAGCTCTTCAGGGTGGTGCCTGACCTGACTCCCCATTGAAGCATTGCTGGTGGAGCTGAGTTTACTGAAGGACAGTCTGCAGTACTAGAATTTAAGATATCATAGCAGACATTGGCCTGGTTTCTGATTTATCCATCAGAGGAGTTTGGCAGTAACCTAATTTACCCAAAATGTAGATATTTTTGCTCTTTGATCATGTTTGGTGTCTGAGGTTTGCTTCTTTAGTTTTGTGCTGAAGCTACAAAGGTAATGTAGCTAACAAGTAATGGAAGTGTAGGTAACTAGACTTCCAAAATCGTTTGACTTGTAGGCTTGTAACATTAGCTTCATAGCTCCAGTGCAAAATAAAGAAGCAAATTTCAGGCAATAAACATTTGGGACAACTTGGTCAAACGACTACCCTTTGGGTTGGGGAGGGGAGGGATTGCGGGTGGGCTGTAAATTAAGATTTTTCAGTAAGCCAGAGACCAAATGTAGACCCTCAACCTCTCAAATTCATCCCTGGAGGTTATTAGGGTTGCATAACGTATCATCTGTTAGCCATTAGCACAATATTGGTTCTTGGCTTGGATGTATGATTAACCTTTAATGAGTACAGAATCAAGTTTCAGATTCTGTTCTTCAGCCATTTTATTTGCACTGAAACGTGTACTGAAAGGTTCTGTGCTTCTTAAAGCAGTGGTTCTCAAAGCGGTCTTTAGTGACCACCAGATGCTCCATATTTTTGCTCTAACCCTATGGGTTGCAAGTTAGGAAGCACAAAATCTGGACTGTCTGGGGGTGCCTGAGGATCGCTGTAGTGCAGAGGTTCCCATAATGGTCCAAAAGGAACCCCTATGCTGTCCACATTTTTACTCCATCCCAACATAAAAGGTCAGAGCAAAAAGGTGGACCATCTCGGGATCTGCCTCAGTTTGAGAACCACTGCTATAAGAAACCACAAGTGTTTCCCCCATATGGCCTCAACTCAAAAAACCCTTTTTTAAACCCTTAAGAGTGAACAGAATGGACTGAACTCCAGCAGAGGATCAGGTCAGTGTAGGCTTTAAGTACAAGTTTATGAGACCAATCTCCAACCTGAAACAGGCAAGCTAGAGTCGGTCTATCTGCACAGTTTGTCTATAGCAAGTTTGATCCAGTTGCAGTTTCTTTTCCAGGCTCCTACACAAACGTCAGGACGATTACAGGACGAGCTAGAGTCCAGTAGAGGCTAACACTGGGACTCAGCTATTGTCTCCATGCGTTGTTTCTCGTGATGATGATAGTACTCCTCGTCATCCGAGTCCTAAACCAGCGGAGACAGAGAGAAAGCAAAGTTAGGAATCGATACATGCTATTTTGTAAACTTTGTTAAAGCAAATGTCTGTTATTAGTGTTGTATAACTTCATACTTGACAAGTTTTTCTACTGTCCCAGACTTATTTTGGTCTCAGTAGTATTCATATTCATACTCATCTTAGTCCCGAAGGTAACTGTACTCCGACTTGTCACTGACTCGATAGTATGTGTACTCATCTTGATCCCGATAGTATTTGTACTTGTGTTTGTCTTAATCTCAACAGTACTTGGACTCGTCTTAATATGACGGTACTTGTACACGCACATATCTCGGTCTGACCGTACTTGCCCTCAGACTCGTCTTGGTCTGATGGTACTTGTACTCAGACTCGTCTTGGTCTGATGGTACTCGTCCTCAGACTCGTCTTGGTCTGATGGTACTTGTACTCAGACTCGTCTTGGTCTGACCGTACTTGTCCTCAGACTCGTCTTGGTCTGATGGTACTTGTCCTCAGACTCGTCTTGGTCTGACCGTACTTGTACTCATACTTGACTTGGTATGACAGTACTTGTACAGTACTAGTTATCTCAACAGTATTTGTACTCGGACTTGTCTCTGACTTGATAGTATTGGTCTTGGTTTTGGACTGATCTCAAACTCTATGGTATCGATAGTATCTCTACTTGTCATGGTTTCAATAGTATTTGTACTCTGACTTCTCAGTGGTATTTGTACTTGTCTTAGTCTCAACAGACTCGTCTCAGACTCGATGGTATTTGTACCGACGTTAGAAGTCTCTGATATTTGTACTCAGACTTGTCTCTGTCTCTATGGATCTGTTTTGAACAGCATAGACGCAACTGACCTGTAATCATAGCTCCCGTCACGCCAACGGCAGAGACCACAATGAATATGAAATAAAAAATAAAACTGACTTCCAGAAACCACTTTTTATGATTAAGGCCTCAATCATTTTAATGCTTGTCAAAAAGTAGGCTACGGGTTGCTGCCACGCAGCCCATCATTCGTCACTGGTGTCAACATGCCAATGAACACAACAATGATTGACATGGTCAAGAAGAGTTCATGCTGCTTGCAAATTAAAAAAAATTAACAAAGAGCAAAAAGTGTAGTGCCTTTTCCAGCATATGAAAAATCATACTCAGTGTCTGGATCATTTATATTCATGTGAACAAATCGCATAAATAAATAAATAACTGGTGATCAGTGAGTAAAAGCATTTATAGTCAGACATGCCAAAGCCCACCATGTCGTCCACCCACACTCGGCCTAGTGTGGGCTCAAAGTGTGTACTTGAGTGGATATTCGCCACAGGAAATCCTTATTTAATCCCAGATTAAGACCAATAGTCCGAGACACTTCTTCATGAATTGTGAAATTTAGAAACACAGAATCTGAGATATTTTACCAGCAAATACAGTTCACAGCATGTTGGAGTTTTCTGCTTGGGCTGCTTGTAGAGGCACTCCTCCCTGCAGAGGACACAACACAGCGGTTATCAGAACACTTATCTATTAGTTGCTAGTTAACCACAATTCACAGCATGGATGTGCCCACAACACAGACAGACAAAACAATAAAATAACAGATCTACACAGAAACAGCTTTCTCACTGTTTAAGTGATCATTTTAGCTCATTTCGAGCAGAACTCAAAAATGCTAGCCTGTACAAGCAAACCCAGCTTTAAACATCTGTACACACACAAAATCATCATATTTTTCAACACAAAAAAGGCTTAAATCAGAGGAAATGTGTCAATTTCTTAAATGTTCCACACTGACTTTCAGACTTTGGGACACATTTCCTTCAAAACAATGGGATCTAACTGCTCACCATGTGGCCATGAGGGACAGGGATGCAGCCTCACTTCCTGCGCTAAAATGCAAGGGCGTGGCTAAAAAAAAAAGGGCGCCCTTTGGGGACAACTTTATAGTCTTATTCAAAAGTTTGTGCACCCCTGGTCAAATGATGTAGATTTTCTAAGTGAACAGTTGACACATCCTCTAAAAAGAACACACTTAAATATGACATTTGTCTGATAATTTTTAATAAAAGATACATTTGTGACGTGGTTTGTGATGACATTTCATGTTTTATTTGTTCCCAGTGTGTTAAATTCAGCACATAAAGAGAACCTACACACTAAAATCCGCAATTTGTTCCCTGATTTACTATTTTTCTGCTTTAACACGCTTGATTCAACTTGTCCGTGTCTGCTGGAGCAATCAGTGTGTGTTGGAGGAAGGAAAATAACTGCTGTGCATTGCAGTGACCCGACAAGACTAAACCAGTGTAACACCGTGGCTCCTGAGCAACTGACTAACAGCTCAAATACGTGCTATTAACCAAAGTAGACAGGTTTTAAACAGTAGTAGAGTGGACTGCAGAGAGGGAGCCGACCTCAGAGCTGTGTCTGTGTGTCTGTGTGCATGTTACTTACCCATCAGTGACCTCTATAGGCGAGTGGCGACTGAGGCCCGAGCTCTTCTTCACAGGTGAGCAGCACGGACACAAGATTCGCACTAACAGCACCAGCGCTATCAGCCCCGACGGCACGATAATAAACAATAACAACACAGCCACATCAGAGAAACGCACACCCACCTCTGAGAGAGAGAGAGAGAGAGAGAGAGAGAGAGAGAGAGAGAGAGAGAGAGAGAGAGAGAGTGAGTGAGTAAGTATAATTGACTCAGAAACTACTATAAAGGATTTGGTATCTACTATGAACGATTCAGTATCTACTACAAATGACTCAGTATCTACTATGAATATTCATTTGATTTAGCATATATAAATAAATGGTTTAGGATCATCTACTATTAATGATTCAGTATCTACTACAAAATGAAAATGATTCAGTATCTACTAACAATGATTCTGCATCTATTATAAACAATTTAGTATTTACTATTAATGGTTTAGGATCTACTATAAATGGTTCAGTATTTACTATAAATGATTCAGCATATACTTAAATGATTCAGTATTTACTATAAATCATTTAGTATCTACTTTAAATAATTCAGCATTCATTATTTAATGGTTTAGAACCCACTATCAATGATTCAGTATCTACTTTAAATTATTCACTATTTATTATTTAAAGCTTTAGGACCTACTATAAATGATTCAGTTTCTATTATAAATGACTCAGTATTTACTAGTAATGGTTTAGGACCTACTATAAATGATTCAGTATTTACTATAAATTATAAAGTATCTACTGAAGTATCTACTATAAATTATTCTGTATCTACTATAAATGATTCAGGATATACTGCAAATGATTCAGTATCTACTATAAACAATTCAGTGTCTACTGTGAATGATACAGTATGCACTATGAATTATTAAACAATCATTAGAAATTAAAGACTTGTTGTGAGTCTCACTCTTGGGCGTGACGGTGAGGACGGTCTGGGAGGACGGGCCGTGGACATCGGGGGGGTTGCGGACGGTGCAGGAGTACGTGCCATTATCGTTGAGCGAGGCGTTGAGGAGCTGGATCGATGCATCCCCCAATGACGGAGCGCCGACCCATTTCACACGGCCTTTAAAGCGCTCATCCGACGAGGGGTACGCCTTCGCGGAGGAGAAGTGAAAGAACTGGGAGAGGAAGAGAGAGAGAGAAAGAGTGTGATACAGTACACATTACACTTTAATACAACTCATTACATAACTTAAAGAGCCCATACTTTATGTTTTCCTTGCACTGTAATGTCTGTGTAGTCACACAAACTATCACATTTACATACATCCGCCAACTCTGCGTGCAGCAGTTTAGCCCCGCCCACTAACGCTGAAGTTATAAGGAGTGTTTCCGCCTGGACTGCTTTTCAAATAGCGCGCAGCCAATCAGAACAGAGCTCATTTACATATACCAATCTGAAAAGCACAGCAACAAACTAATGAGAGGAAAATTAAGTGGAAAAAAAAAAAACACAAAAAATGTAGGATATTGGCCCTTTAAGATATGTAAATGAGGTCTGTTCTGACTGGGTTGCCCTCAACATTATGCCTCATTCAGAAAGCAGTCTGCGCTGAAATACTCATAACTTCAGCATAAATGGGCGGGGCTAAACAGCGGTAGGCTAAATGAGTATGAATGAGTTACATGTAAACGTGTTGGTGTTTGTGACATCACAAAAACAAACCATTCGAAGTGGCCTGTTTTTGCAGCTTAGATGCCATATCTGGACTGTCTGGACTAAGAAGTGGACGCTCCATTTTGACGTTCACATACGACGTCTGGCTTATTTTTTAAAAAAAGGGAAAAATTTAGTTTCACGTGATATCAGCCCTTTAATAGCACACATTACACTTTAACAGCACGTTTACCTTTATTTTTCACATCTTATGACTTAATAGGTGCCTTAAAAGAGGCAGATGGACAGACATAGAGAGAACGAGGCCCAGATGGACAGACGGAGGTCTAGAGAGAGGAAAGCAGTTGAACCGTTCCGTAATTGCTCAATGACATTTAATAATAGCTGAAGTGAATGCTTGTCGGGGGAGCAGGAGACGGACGGCGTGCCAGAGCTTTACGGCTGTGTGGCTGCTTATCTGATAGACTACCTGCACGCTGGGGACTGAGAGAGAGAGAGACAAAGTGTCCTGAAGTCGTTATCTCCAATGCTGCAGTTCCGGATCTCACCACCAGGGGCAGCTTTACACTTCAGCTCTGAAGAGTTCATCAACGTTTGACATTTAGCGGCTGTAACTGACGGGTTTGGCTTGACATTTATACAAGAGGGCTTAGAAGAGCAACAAGCGTGACAAACACCACCAGTTTGTCCACAGGGGGGCGCTAGAGTGAAGGTCTAAATGTTTAAACGGTGTAAACATTGTTTTGCACAGCCAGACGTGATCTCAATGAAGACCTACGTCTGCAGACAACCTGTTAGAACGATGGTAGTGAAAGGAGCTGCTAAGAAGGCTCCGCCCACAGGCTTTCCCCTTAAACTCTTAAAACTCCGCCCCCAAATTCCACCATTCTGGGCACTTTTGAGCTGTTTTCACAACTTGTTGCTGAAATCTAGTCATTATTCATTCATGAATCATTTAGTAACTACAGCAAATGATTAAGTGACCGCTCTGAATCAATCAGTATTCACTATGAACTATTTAGTAACGACTATGCTACTATCATTTAATAACTACTGTACATTATGTAATAACCACTATTATTTATTCAATAACGACTATAAATTATTCACTGACCAATAATCAGTATCCACTATGAATTATTAATCACTGTCCACTATGAAGTATTTAGTAATGCCTATGAATAATTTAATAATTATTGTAAATTATGTAGTAACCACTATTATTTGGTAACTGCTATAAATTATTCACTAACCAATAATCAGTATCTACTATGAATTATTAATCAATATCCACTATGAATTATTTAGTAACGACTATGAATCATTTAATAACTATTGTAAATTATATAGCAAGCATCATTATTTGATAACTACTATAAATTATTCACTGACCAATAATCAGTATCTACTATGAATTATTAATCAGTACCCATTTAAAAACTGTTGTAAATAATGCAGTAACCAATATCAGTAACTACCATAAGCTGTTCACTGACCAATAATCACTCCACCATGAATTATTTAGTAACCACTATGAATCATTTAATAACTATTAATAACTACTATTAATTATTCAGTAATTACTATAAATTATTGACTGACCAATAACCAGTACCTACTATGAATTATTAATCAGTATCCACTATGAATTATTATGTAATGGCTATAAGTCATTTAATAACTATGAATCTGAATCTGTTATGAATCCGGTATGAATCTGTTGGAATAATGGTAATAAACGGAGCTGCTATAAAGGCTCCGCCCACAGGCTTTTTCCTAAAACACTCTTAATGATTTGATAACTACTATAAATTATTTATTGATGAATTTAAACAGTGCTGTAAGCTGTACATGGTAAAACTAAAATGTATAAAAAATACTGTTTATTGAAATATGAGAATGTACACTTTAGACATATGTAAAACTGGGTATACACACATACACACACACACACACACACACACACACACACACACACACACGTAAATTTATATTTATTTACTTTATTTTTTTTACTTATGCATATGTACATTTTGACCCACCCACCCACCTCAGTGTCACTGCTGGACTAAGAATAGTCCACCAACCAAAAATATCCAGCCAGCAGCGTCCTGTGGGCAGCGTCCTGTGACCACTGATGAAGGACTAGAGGATGACCAACACAAACTGTGCAGCAGCAGATGAGCTATCGTCTCTGACTTTACATCTACAAGGTGGACTGACAAGGTAGGAGTGTCTAATAGAGTGGACAGCGAGTGGACAGTGTTTAAAAACTCCAGCAGCACTGCTGTGTCTGATCCACTCAGACCAGCGCAACACACACTAACACACCACCACCACGTCAGTGTTACTGCAGTGCTGAGAATGATCCACCACCCAAATAGTACCTGCTCTATGAGGGTCCATGGGGGTCCTGACCCCTGAAGAACAGGGTAAAAGGGGGCTAACAAAGTATGCAGACACACATACATATATATATATATATATATATATATATATATATATATATATATATATATATATATATATATATATATATATATATATATTGTTGAGAACACTGCATATTATTTTACTTACTAAACCAGAAAGTGTTGGTCACTTGTTCACATGCCTAAGACACGCCCTGTTACTCTCACTGTCACCAGGCAGAATATCAGACTTGCAGAACTGCCTGCACTAACGGCAGCATTTACAGATCAATTGTTATTCCTCCAAGGTTCCAAAGACAGTATGAGTAATGGAAGGCAAAAAAAGTGCAGCAAGAGCGGGAAATGAAGGAAAAAAAAAGAGGAAAAACAGCTTAAATTAGGCCTGACCACACCCTTGGCTCAAAGCCTGGTGAGCAGCAGTGAGTCCTTCCTCCTACACTCTCAGCAGCTTCACTACAGCTTAAACAATGGGCCGCAATGATGGCGTCATGATGTCATGGAAAATGCTGTCTCAGAATCTCAGAAACCACCAAACGTCACATTTGGGCTCGGTTTATATCACAATACCTACATTTAGAGTCGGTTATTCATTCAGCCTAATGAGAAACTGTAGAACAGACTCAGTTTATATCACAATACCTACATTTAGAGTCAGTTATTCATTCAAACTAATTATAAACTGTAGAACAGACTCAGTTTATATCACAATACCTACATTTAGAGTCAGTTATTCATTCAGCCTAATGAGAAACTGTAGAACAGACTCAGTTTATATCACAATACCTACATTTAGAGTCAGTTATTCATTCAACCTAATGAGAAACTGTAAAACAGACTCAGTTTATATCACAATACCTACATTTAGAGTCAGTTATTCATTCAACCTAATGAGAAACTGTAGAACAGACTCAGTTTATATCACAATACCTACATTTAGAGTCAGTTATACTGTCATATCGGCTAAATGAGATTTCTGCTGACGTTTCTGGAAAGCTTAGTCAACCTAGCGACGGTTGCTATGAAAGAAGACAGAGCATGGACAGGTCAGTTATTTCAACAGCACTGAAATCAACTTAATTCAAGCAGTGACACTAATTTTGAGAGATAAAATCCCTCATGATTTCACACAGTAATTACTTAATTAGGAACAGATTCAACAGACGAGTGACTCATTTTCATAATAATCTATTAAAATTGGCCAACAGAGAGCAAAAATAATGAGTTAAATAAACGTGATTTATTAAGTAAAAATGAAATGAAAGATGGAGCAGCGTTCAAAGCCAGACTCCAGAGACAGAGGCGGCTATAATTTAATCTCAGACCGCCCGAGGAGGGGAGGCTCACACGCCAGAAGATGCTGCTTTAGTTCATGTAGATTTTTATTTTCACTAGGCTTCACCTCCAACGTCTTTCCATGTAATCTGCTCTGTTTATTACACCCTCCTTATGGGGTTCAGTACAACAGAGATGATCACATACTGTACACTTTAAACTGGGATTTTGTAGGATTTTGTGGGATTTAGGGGTCTTTACATGGGGGTCTGAAATGTCCTCGGTCTGTTCACACCAGCAGATCCTAAACTAAACAACTAAAAGAAGGAAAAAATAATGATAAAGATTAACAATAATAACCCACCACAATATGGATCATAATTTCATAAATGTGGATCGCAGGTTGAAGCCACAGCAAAGAAACCGTTTCACCTAAAATGTCTAAACTGTGCAACCTTACAAACTCTTACACACACAGTTTAACAACAGAGTCAGTCAGTCAACAAGAAGACACGCATCTACCTCAAGCGCCATGATGAATGTTCCACCTTTCGTGATTATTGTTGTTGTTATTATTACTATCATCATCATCATCATCATCATCATCATCATCAAGAGCAATAAGTTAAGATGACAGACTGGTGAGGCGTCACATAAATGGGGAGTCCACTGGAATTTGATTTGGAAGCAAGAAACTCACGTGGGACCTCAAACTCTACAGTATACATGACTTTACATCCAACACACACACAGCAGTGGCTGAGAGAGAGAGAGAGAGAGAGAGAGAGAGAGAGAGAGAGAGAGAGAGAGAAAATAGAGAGAGAAAAAGTGAAAAAAACAGAGGAGAAAGAGTGAGAAGAAAAAGAGGGAGAAAAGAAATGAGAGAAAATGGAGAGAAAAGAGAGATATAAACAGACAGAGAGAGAAAAGAGAAGAAGAGAAGAAATGAGAAAGGAGAAAGTGAGAAAAACAAATAAATGAGAGAAAAGAGAGACAGAGAGAAAAACACAGAGAGACATTGTAAAGAAATGAGAGAGAGAGAGAAGAGAAAGAGAGAGAGAGAGCGAAAAGCAACAGAAAGAAAGAGAGAGGGAGAGAGTTAGTTGAATTTGTCCTTCTAATCCTGCTATGACATCATGACTCCACTGAGAGCTAATTATGGAGAGTGGCTGTTTGAGCAAGTGAGCGCCGATGACATCACTCACACACACACACACACACACACACACACGCACACAAATGCACACACACATTTAAACTCATTGACCTCCCCCACCACACACACACACACACACACTCTCCTTTAAAGTGTGACTAAAACTCAGACGTGTTCATGCATACATTCACCTCTCATCACACTCTTTCCTGATCAGCAGACCCTCCTCCACCTCTCAAAGGGGGAACTCCACCCATTTTTCAAAATTGCACGATTAATTGGTTAAGACGTAATCAAAGTCATTCAGAGTGGTTTGGTGTGAAATGCTCAGTCAGGATTGTTCACAGTGGTGGTGATAGGAACCAGACGTCCACCTCTAAAAGCTCCCTCACAGAAAGTTACTACATGAAATGCTTATGAACAGAATCAGGTTATAAGTAAATCAGATTTTCCACTATTTTCCATCATCAACACTCCATATAAACTCAGAAGACTCGTGTAGGTTCACTGGTGGTTTTGGATGGTAAATAAAATGTCTATATTTCTGTTGTAGTCATGGCGACTCCACGTTCCTATCACCACCACTGTAAAGACATCTGAACCATTTCACACCAAACCACTCTGTGTGACTTTGTTTGCAACTCAATAAGTGAACTGTGCAGGATTTTTTTTAAAAATTGGGTGGAATTCCCCTTTAATACTTCCCTAAATTTGCATTTTCCAGCTATTAATTTACATACAGCCTCTTAGTCTCTCTCTCGCTCTGTTTTAAATGCGAATCCATTGTGCTCTGTCACTCACACCTCACAGCCTTCAGCCCCCCCAATCAATAAAATCTAATGAATATTTAAAGTCGGAGCTGCTTTGTGCCAGCCGGTCACTCCGGCACGGCTCTGGATTTATGCGCTGGAACACAGACGTGCAGGGGCGGTCCAAACCTGACTGAGAACGATTGAAACGATTGAGAAGGTAAAAAAAAAACAAAAAAACGCAAACGCAGCTAAATAAAGTTTCCATTAGGGCTGCAACTCTAAGCTCAAACCCAAGTGAATGTAACACTTAGTTGTCTTATCACTGCATGGATATAGGAATCATAAAGATTTGAGTCCACAAGATCTTGAATTAGAGACAGAAATCTGCTAATAAATGTTTTTAAAGCTTAGATATAAGTCAAAGTTATTAACTTAGAGTACTGCAAGTGGAGGAAATCTGTTTTATATACAAACCCAATTAGAAAAATTTGGAAAGTGCGAAAAATGCAAATAAAAACAGAGAGCAGTGACTTGCAAACTCTTCTTGGCCTGCATTCAATTGAAAACACTACAACGAAAAAATTTAACATTTCAACTAAATAAATGTAATGTTTTTGTATATATCTGTGCTTATTCTAAATTTGATGCATGCAAACTATTCCAAAAAAGTAAAGTAAATGTTCACAATTGTGTTACATCACCTTTCCTTTTAACAAAATTCAGCAAGCATTTGAAACTGAGGACACCAATTGTTGTTGTGAAAGTGGAATGTTCTCCCTTTCTTGATTGATATAACACTTCAGCAGGCCTGTCTAGCACCTGCACTTTCTTACTATGAAGCTATGGTGATGTAAAGCATACTGAAGCAGGGACGTCCCTGAAAAAGACGTCATCTAGATGTCAGCATACGTTGTTCCAAAATGCAAATGTACCCCTCAGCATTAAGGGTGCCTTCAAAGATATGCATGTTACCTACTAATATATACTATAACAGGTGCTGGATTTTGAACTTTACACTGGTAACAATCAAGATGGTCTTCTTTGGCTCAGAGAATGCACTGTTCATTATTTCCAAAAACATTCTGAAAGTCTGACTCATCAGACCATAACACACGTTTCCACTTTGCTTCCATCTCAGATGAGCTTTAGCCCAGAGAAGTTGGCGGTGTTTCTGGAGGTTGTTGATATATGGCCTCTGCCTTGCGCAGTAGGATATATTTGTAGATGTTGCAATGAACTATGTTTACTGAATAAAGTGTTTTGGCCTTACACACAGATTCCCCTAGATTCCCTGAATCCTGGAATGTCATCATTAACTTTGTGGACAATTGTTGCAGCGCTACTAACCAACCCATCTTGACAGAACAGCCAATATTTAGAGATTACATTAGCATGCAATTCTATCACTGGGCTTTTTCTCAGAAGAGCTGAGTCATCTCAGAGCGAATAACTCCTCTTACGAGTTCATATGGTGTCATATTGCTTTTGTGAATAATTCACATGAGGTAAGCGGTCTGAAGAGAGATGGTTCTGTCAGGATGTGGTCTGGCCTGCCCCCTCTCCTTGACCAAGTTACCTACTAATACCCTCACGTACCATGATAGACACTGGATTTTGAACTTTACACGGGTAACAATTAAGATGGTCATCTTTGGCTCAGAGAATGCAATGTTCATTATTTACAAAAACATTCTGAAAGTTTGACTTGTGAGACACAAACACGTTTCCACTTTGCTTCCATCTCAGATGAGCTTTAGCCCAGAGAAGTCAGCGGTGTTTCTGGAGGTTGTTGATATATGGCTTCTGCCTTGCGCAGTAGGATGCATTTGTAGATGCTGAAATGAACTATGTTTACTAAAGAGGGTTTTCCGAAATATTTTAGCCTTACACACAGATCTCTCCAGATTCCCTGAATCCTGGAATGTCGTCATTGACTTTGTCAACAGTTGTTACAGCACTACTATCCAACCCATCTTGACAGCACAGCCAATATTTAGAGATTACGTTAGCAGGCGATTCCATCACTGGGCTTCTTCTCAGAAGAGCTGAGTCATCTCCGAGCGAATAATTCATCATATGGGTTCATATGGAGTCATATCGCTTTTGTGAATAATTCACATGAGGTAAGCGGTCTGAAGAGAGATGGCTCTCTCAGGATGTGGTCTGGCCTGCCCCCTCTGCTCGGCCAAGAGCTCTCAACACGCTCTCAATACGAGAACCCAGAGTACTCACGGTCATATACGCTCTCACAACATCAGCAAACTCTCTCAGCAGATGCAACACACTGCACTACACTCATATTGCCTTCCTTTCAGGACATTAACTCATGATAAAAAGCTGATAAATGTGCTCTAGCAGGCCTGAGGCACCGCACTCTGAAGTTTCAATGGACACATTAAGAAATTAGCAGCTCTGACGTCACTTATTGTGGACAAGTTGCTTGATATTTTTGATACAACAAGACTGTAGTGTGTAGTTTAGTGTTTAACCTGCCAAACAGACCACACAACAATAATGGATATTTATTGTCAATGCACTTTTTACTTGAAAAGGGCTCCCAAGACCCAGATTAAGCTGAAGCCTAGACTAAAAAGAATATTCACTGGTGATTCACCATTGGCATTGCAAGACTGAACTATATACATAGCCAGGAAATCAGCTCTATAATGTTCTATATTATTCATGTGATCCATGTGGTCATTCTGACAGATTGTAATACTCTACAGGAAGTGTAGGGGGCGATATGACTTCTACTGTTTCATTTAAAAAGCCTCTACCATGTTCATATGATCCACATAGTCATTCTGACAGACTGTAATACACTACAGGAAGTGTAGGGGGCGATATGACTTCTACTGTTTCATTTAAAAAGCCTCTACCATGTTCATATGATCCACATAGTCATTCTGACAGACTGTAATACACTACAGGAAGTGTAGGGGGCGATATGGCTTCTACTGTTTCATTTAAAAAGCTCTATAATGTTCGAATGGGCGGAAGGCAGGATACACCCTGGACAGGTCGCCAGGCCATCGCAGGGCAGACAGACAGACATACATATACAATCACACACACACACACCTAGGGGCAATTCAGCATTTCCAATTGGCCTGACTGCATGTCTTTGGACTGTGGGAGGAAACCGGAGTACCCGGAGGAAACCCACACAGACACGGGGAGAACAGGCAAACTCCACACAGAAATGACCCTGGTCGCCTGCCTTCCGCCCAAGACAGCTGGGATAGGCTCCAGCACCCCATCGCGACCCAGAAGGATAAGCGGTTTAGTTGATGTATGTATGTATGTATGTATAATGTTCATATGATCCCCACAGTCACTCTGACAGACTGTAATACACTACAGGAAGCGTGGGGGGCGATATGACTTCTACTGTTTCATTTAAAAAGCCTCTATAATGTTCATATGATCCCCACAGTCATTCTGACAGACTGTAATACACTACAGGAAGTGTAGGGGGCGATACGGCTTCTACTGTTTCACTTAAAAAGCCTCTACAATGTTCATATGATCCACACAGTCATTCTTACAGACTGTAATATACTACATGAAGTGTAGGGGGCGATACGGCTTCTACTGTTTCATTTAAAAAGCTCTATAATGTTCATATGATCCACACAGTCATTCTGACAGACTGTAATACACTACAGGAAGTGTAGGGGGCGATATGACTTCTGTTGTTTCATTTAAAAAGCTCTATAATGTTCATATGATTCACACAGTCACTCTGACAGACTGTAATACACTACAGGAAGTGTAGGGGGCGATATGGCTTCTACTGTTTCATTTAAAAAGCTTTATAATGTTCATATGATCCACACAGTCATTCTGACAGACTGTAATACACTACAGGAAGTGTAGGGGGTGAAATGGCTTCTATTGTTTCATTAAACCATGCTGTGGAAACTCTGCAGAAGGCATAGTAGTTGAATTAGTCGATTTGTCAAATCATAGCCAATAGGTTAATTACTCAATTCTCAAATGAATTCAGTGGCATTTTAGCCTAAAAAAATAAACTCACATTGTGGGCCAGGCCTCCACTCTGAGGTCTAAAGGACCAGTTGACGGACAGGAGGTCGGTGGCTCGACTGGTGGAAGTGAAAGAGCAGGACAGGGTGACCGTCTCTCCACGTACCGCTTTAATTTCCTCTGGAGCACTAACTTCTATACAATACACTGGACCTGAATGCAGCACTGCAGAGAGAGAGAGAGAGAGAGAGAGAGAGAGACAGAGAGAGAGAGAGAGAGAGAGAGAGAGAGACTATTAGAGAAAGAATAAACAGATAAAACATTAATCCTTTGAGTCTAAATTTACATTTAAGTGTATTCACATACAAAGTTAGTTACACGATGAAATACATTTACATTCAATTTATTATCTGTACCGACAGTTTTTTCTGTTTCGATGAGTGTGTTTACATGCACTCAATAGTCTGATCATAATCAGATTTCTGCAGTTATCTGATTATTCAAGTGGTCGGCACACACTGAGTCTAGAAATCTGATTTAGAAATCTGATAAAGAGGCTGGATTTTAGCTCAGTAATCAGATTTCTCAGTGTATGTAAACTCTTACTCTGATTTCTTTCGTTTCTCTCAGTCTGCGCATGTGCGAAACAGACTGCGGTACCAACGCAGCAAAACACTGAAATCAACTACATCCTTGACAAAATGAAGGATTTAAATATCCTTTATCTTATGTTCATAGTTTCAGGTAAAGTGGTGAAATGGTTGAGTTTTACGTTACGTTTACGTCACGTCTTCTTCTGTGAGTTTATTGACCGGTTGCAAAGCAGAAATCTGATTACTGCCTGACTCATGTAGACCTGGAGTTTCCCCATTATCTAGTTGCTCATGTGCAAGTAAATCGGATTACTGACAAAATCTGATTTTCTGCAGTTATCGCACTCAGTGTTTCAAAGAAATCTGCAGGGATGTTTTTCCACACTATCAAAGTTCAGTCATAGAAGCTGGTTTAGTATATGTTGCTTTTCACCATCCAAGTAACCCAAAAAAAAGAGATGTTGAGGTCTGGGCTCTGGCCAGTCCACCATTCTGAGAACACTAGCAGCTTCTTTATTTGACAAAAAGGTCATTTCTTTAAAAGTAGGCCAAAAACAAAACATGCATATGAGTTCAGAATCATCACACACTAAAAACTGGACTGAGATATCCCCAACCTTCACTTCCACTCACCAATAGAAATGTGGTTAGAAATGTGGTGACTGAAAGTTTAGAATCTGCATTTTCAACAGACTTTTTTCAAAGAGCTACGCAGCAGCAACTGGGACCCGTAAGGGGTTAAACCCTTAAATATCCAGGGCTCACCGGCAGGCACTTCCATAACCTAATAGCTCAGGCAGTTTGCATTAAAGTCCCTGTAGTTACTGAATAATAAGCCTTAGTGTGTAATTAATCGTTAAGCCCTTAGTTGGGACTTTAAGGGGTTAACGATTTTTCCTAGAACAGCACATCCAATTGAAGAACCATTTAGGAACCTTACATTTTAAGAGTGGTTAGCTGAAGGGGTCTGGACATTGCTTTCAGTCTTAAAATTAGAGGAGCAATACTAGAAAAGAACCACTTTGTGGTTCCTTAAAAAACCTTTTAATAGATGGTTAACAGATGTAAATGTGATGCTAGAGTGTGAAGAACCTTTATTAAGAACCTTCACATAACGATTCAACACAAATTAAAGAGTTTCCTTAAACAGAACATCCAAGCAAAGAACCATTTAGAAACCTTTATTTTTTATTTTTAAGTTTCTTTCATTCTAAAAATTCAGGTTCCTTTGAGAGACACCAGACGAGAACCACTTTTGGTTCCCCAACAAACCTTTCAATGGATGCTTCTTTAAAGAACCTATCTTTGTAAATCACATGTTAGAGAGTGAAGATCCCTTTAAAGAACCGTCACATAATGTAAAGGCCCTAAACCAATTATCCAAATGTAGAACCATTTTTGAACTTTTATTTATAATAGTAATAGTATACATTTATAACACTAACAAATATAATAAACCATTATCTATAACAACACAATTAACTGTTAGCTACATTAGCCTTGTAGCTCCAGTGCAAAACTAAGAAGTTGGCTATTCTAGTTTAGCACTGGAGCTACGAGGCTAATATGTAAGGAAAGCTCATACATATCTACAAAAATGTTGTTTCTGAGACCATAAGACATATTATTATCTATAACACCACACCGGAGGTGCTTATCTAAAGGAGTCGGACGTTGCTTTCACTCCCATAAATAAAGGTGCTAAGGTGGTCCCTCAAAATCCCAGGCTTGCTAAGGCTAATAAGTAAATAATGTAAAGAAATAAGGTAAATAATCTCATAAGTGCAACTCAAAATGGGAAATATTAGACATATGGACTAGATTTAAGATCATTTTGCTTCAAAACATACCATTTTTTGCAGCGTACTAAACCTGATCTGGCTCTGCCTTGACGTAACGGTAGAAGCTCATATTAGCCTGAAAGGCAAAAGTCTGACAGGACAAAGTAAAAAGCTTCTAGGAATCAACTGTACTAGATGCTAAAAAGTCAGTTGCTGGCTGTTAGCTAAAGTGCTGACACACATTTCTGGGAAACTTTCTCAGCAAAAGCCCTTTCAGATATCACTGAAAAGTCCAATGGACGCTTGAACAAAAAGACACCCACTGACAGCGAACTTTAGGGAGCTGGAAAATGAATAGAGAGCAGAATAATCGCCCGTAATGTCCTTGAGATCCTTTTGATGAGCCAGCTGTCCCCACAGCAACCGCTACAACATATTCATATCTCTAGCACAGTCATCGCAATGCCACTGACAGAACGATACAAGCTAGCGGCACTCCAACACACAGTTTCACACGGTTACATCACACCGCTTCTGAGGGCGGCCACACGGCACCGCGACTGTCCTCGTCCCTTTTGAGGTAAACGTTCAAAGGCGAGGGAGGTCACAGCTGCAATTAGCTGCAATCTGGAAAGTCAGGCAAGATGGCAACAGTGAAATCGCATGTAATAGAAGGAATAGCTCAGCGAAGAATCTACACAATTTCCACCATCACCTCAAATGTAGTCAACCAACCAAGACATGCTTAGTGTCTGAAGTTTGCTTCTTTAGTTAGCACTGAAGCTCTACTAAGCTCTACTGTGGCCTAAAAGACCACTGCCCTGCACTTTTCAGCATTTTTCCTGCTCCTACCACACCTATCCAACTATTAACAGCCCATTATTGAGTTAAACTGGCAGGAAAAAGCACTAAAATGTGGGCCAGAACTGAGAAACCCTGGCATACAGTTAGCATTGTGCTAACTGCACACCTAAATCATCCCCAATTTGCCCCAAACTGTGTCCAGTTGTTCAATAATCTCAAAAAAGACTTGCTTATGTGGTTTCGGAGACCATAAGACATACTATTGTCCATAATAACACAATTATTTGTTAGCTACATTAGCCTTGTGGCTCCAGTTCAAGACTAAGAAGTTGGCTATTCTAGTTTAGCACTGGAGCTACGAGGCTAATATGTAAGGAAAGCTCATAAAAATCTAGCTCATCTACAAAAAAATGTTGTTTGAGACCATAAGACATATTATTATCTATAATAACATGATAACTTAGCTAAATTAGCCCTGTAGCTCCAGTGCAAGACTAAGAAGATCTAGCTCATCTAAAAAATAATGTTGTTTCTGAGACCATAAGACATAAATATCTATAATAACAATTACCTGTTAGCTACATTAGCCTTGTGGCTCCAGTGCAAGACTAAGACATTGGCTATTCTAGTTTAGCACAATAGCTATGAAGCTAATATGTAGTGAAAACTCATACATATCTAGACCATAAGACATATTATTATCTATAATAACATGATAACTTAGCTAAATTAGCCCTGTAGCTCCAATGCAAAACTAAGAAGTCAGCTATTTTAGTTTAGCACTTAAATTACAAGGCTAATATGTAGTGAAAGCTCATACGTTCTCTACAAAGAGTGTTTTCTAAGACCATAAGACACATTATTATCTATAATAACACAATTACTTGTTAGCTAAATTAGCCCTGTAGCTCCAGTGCAAAACTAAGAAGTCAGCTATTTTAGTTTAGCACTGAAGCTACAAGGCTAATATGTAAGGAAAGCTCATGCATATCAAACGTCTTTCTCTTAAGCATAAAGGTGAATAACAAAACACTGCATAATGAAAAATAGTAGTAACTGACATTCTGATGTCTTAATTTTGTCCAATTTCACTGGAAGAAATGAGCTCAACACAGCAAAACATTAAGCTTTTCATGGCCTGAACAACAAATTCTTAGACAATAAATTAGCAAGAACTGAATAAATTTAGTATAGGAGAGGTTTTCTCTCTGATTTCTCTAAATGCTGAGGTTTTGAGGGGAAACTTGCAGACAACCTTTTACAGAAAGAAGAGTTAATACTGTTGCACTCAACACTGATGGCTTCAAACAGCTAAAACCAGTGCCAAGCTGGTCTGTGTTTAAAGTGAGACCACAGATATTTTCTATAGGGTTTAAATCTGGATTGACCAGGCCAAAGCCACCAGTAAACACCAGTAGGATTTTGGCCCATTCTTTTGCATGGAGTGATGAACAGGAGTCAGATAAACAAGCCTGAGCAAGTCGAGCTACTAAGTCATCTCTAACAGACTTGCTTATGTGGTTTCTGACACTGTATGACACACGAGAACTACTGCTGACCTTGGCACTGCACCGTGAAGGCCACTTGGGGTCTTCTTTATGATGCAACACCTGGCCCCTCTTGTGTAAACGCATGTCAAAATAAAAGTCCTCTGTTTTTGGTTGTGCCGCCTGATATTTGGGGAAGGAAGGACAAAAGTTGCAGACAAAAAATTTTCACTGAGTACCTGACCCCTCTTGCGTAAAAGCATGTCAAAATAAAAGTCCTTTGTTTTTGGTTGTTATTTGAGGAAGGAAGAACTTGCAGACAAAAGATTTTAGAGAGTTAAGCACTTTTAAAGTTACCTTATTTTGCAAAAAAGTCTTTATTTTAAAGTTTTCAAAGACAAAATCATGCCAAACTAATTTATTTAGAATTTTAACTAAATTACCTTTTTTGATAGTTCACTTAAATCAACATATGTGGCTGGATGGTTGCACCACCTGCCATTTTTAGACTAAGATGAATTTTATATGGATGCACTGAAAAAAGAGGTGTTGTCGAATAATCCGATGTTCATATTATTTTTTGGGAGAATAATGGACACAAAACAATGCATGTCATGTCAAAGACCAAGGTATACGCTTCCATTACTTGTCAGCTAAATAAGGCTCATAGCTCCAGTGCAAAAGGCATGAAGCAAATTTTAGACAACAAACATGTGATCAAAAAAAACATTTCTTTAAGTATGCTGTATTTGGTTTTTGCCAAACTAGTCTTCTAGGTATCCACGAGTTCCTTGTGTGCTACATTGGGCAGTTTACAGACCAAATACTAAACTGGGAGAGTGAGAACAGAGAAAACAACTGTTTTAAATAGTCAACCAATGTGGTCCATGAGGCCCTCGAGGCAAAGTAATGAAGCCATAAAACACAGCCTGGTTCCACCCTGTCTTTCCTTAGCAGTGTGTGCAGCCATTTGTTCTGATAATAATCTGTGTCACTGCCATTTCAGCACACTGACTCAGTAGGAGGGTCAGATTAAGTTATCAGTCTGCATGGCTGCAGAAGGCCATTAAGCTGGACAATCCTGCCAGAGGCCGACAAGCCTTTAATTCAGCCACTAATTTGCAGCTGTGATGTTCCAGTACATTTTAACTATGGAATAAAGCGTCCAATTTGATTGGCTACCATAAGCTCCAATACTCATGTGAACTGATTTCAGGTCATGTCTAAGAAGATTTATCATTCCACCAGACTTCCTGTCTATGATTAACATCCACCAGATCTGTCGTCTGACACTGTTCTACAGAACTTACTCACACGGGTGTTTCTCACAAATCCAGGGTGCCCAATTCTTGTACTGGAGATCTACCACCCTGTAGATTTAAACGCCAAGCCTGATCTAACACATCTGATTCAGCTAATAAGGCCTTCAGAGGTGTCTGAATATTAGAGCCAGGTGTGTTGGGATCTGAACTCTCCAGGATGGTAGATCTCCAAGACCAAGGCCGGATAACCCTGTCATAGTTCTTTCACCTTTGTGATCTCAGTGCCTCCATTTAATTACCTCATAAACCTGTCCTACTGGTATCCTACGAGCACTTTGCAGTGCAGATCAGAGCAAGAAGAGCTCCATTTTTGGCTTCTTGTTTCCTCTCAGTGGTTCTTCCTCATGCTTTTAAGGAGTTTCTCCTTTTGAGTCTTGGTTCCTCTCAGTGGTTGTTTTTCAAGCTCTTAGGGAGTTTCTCCTTTGGAGTCCTGGTAACTCTGTGGTTCTTAGTAAATTTATTTCCTTTTGAGTCTTGGATCCTCTCAGTGGTTCTTGTTTATGCTTTCAGGGAGTTCATCCTTTTGAGTCATAGTTCTTCTTGGGGGTTCTTCTTCATGCTCTTAAAAAGTTTCTCCTTTTGAGTCTTGGTTCCTGTCAGTGGTCTTTCTTCAAGCTCTAAGGGAGTTTTCTCCTTTGGAGTCTTGGTTATTCTCGGTGGTTCTTCCACAAGCTCTTAGTAATTTATCTCCCTTTCAGTCTTGGTTCCTCTCAGTGGTTCTTCTTCATACTCATAGGGAGTTTCTTCTTTTGAGTCCTGGTTCCTCCCGGTGGTTATTCGTCAAGCTCTAAGGGAGTGTCTCCTTTTGAGTCTTGGTTCCTCTCAGTGGTTCTTCTTCAAGCACTAAGGGAGTTTCTCCTTTTGAGTCTTGGTTCCTCTCAGCGGTTCTTCTTCAAGCTCTAAGGGAGTTTCTCCTTTTGAGTCTTGGTTCCTCTCAGTGGTTCTTCCACAAGCTCTAAGGGAGTTTCTCCTTTTGAGTCTTGGTTCCTCTCAGTGGTTCTTCCACAAGCTCTAAGGAAGTTTCTCCTTTTGAGTCTTGGTTCCTCTCAGTGGTTCTTCTTCAAGCTCTAAGGGAGTTTCTCCTTTTGAGTCTTGGTTCCTCTCAGTGGTTCTTCTTCAAGCTCTAAGGGAGTTTCTCTTTTTGAGTCTTTCAGTGTTTGTTCCTCATGGCCTGAAGGAGTTTTCCCTAACTTTTCTAAAGAAATACATCGTGTCTGAAACTGTCTCACGCCTTCCCTACAGGCGAGGGCTGATCCAAGGGGTGGTTTTTCACCTCATACCTGATCAGGTCTCGGCTTTGGGATAGAAGCAGATTAGATCGGCTTAAATCTTTCAGTCATGCTGCAACAAGGATCAGCAATTCCGGTTCTCCCTGCTCACAAACCCAGCACCAGGCACAACACTTCAGATAATCATCAAAACACTTCATGGCCTGGATCGGGAGAGTCAGAGCAGAGAAAACACAGAACTGGGTAGTTCATGTGGTCAGACAACCACGCCACCCACAGGCTAAAGGTTCAACACCATAAGAGAGAACATCTACATTACATAATTAGTTCAGTGCACAATTTCTTCTCTTAACCCCAAAAGTACTCAGACAGCAGTCATTATGTTTGGTGTCTGAAGTACAAGGCTAATGTTTGGTGTCTGAAGTACAAGGCTAATGTAGCTAACAAGCAATGGAAGTTTATAGCCCACAAGTTAGCACTGTGATAACTGCAGGCCTAAACAGCCACATGGAGCTGTTAAGTAATCTCAATAGACTTCCTTATGTGGTTTCTGACACTGCATGATACACCGTTGTCTACCAATATAGACAAACATACAGACCAAATTCAGGTTACTATTACTGTTTTTTTAGCTTCTGCCCATTTTGCTTATTACAAATAATAACCTTCCATTATTTACTAGCTACGTTAGCCTCATAGCTCCAGTGCAAAACTGAAGAAGCAAACATTTTTTGTCTTTGCTGACAGACAAATTAGATTTTTTTGATAAAGCAATAGTTTAGGGGAAGGGTTTGGTGAAACCACCTTTTCCACCTTACCCCATATGTAGTCATTCAGCCAAGACATGTTTGATGTAATGTGCTTCTTTAGTTTAATGCTGGAGCTACAAAGCTAACATTACTAACAACGATACTAAAAACACTTGAAGTCATTAGTCACCCAAATCTTTTCTGTAAATAATGTCTCAAAACTTCTCTTAACCCACAGCGTTCAGCTACACTGTGAGGTTTTGTTCATATTTAACCTTTTCAACTCCTTGAGACCACCGGTGGTTCCAAAACGCACTTCGTCATATTCTTCATAACTTTCATATTTCATAAGCTACATTCAAAAGGTGGGGGTCGTATGAGAGCTGCAACTGTCTTCTTTCCAGTCAAATAGATGGGTGATGTAATTTTAAACCCTTATAATAAAAGAAGCTGAACTCTCAATTTTTCTTGTCTACTGAAAGTCGACCCATTTTTCCACAAATCTGGGCTATAAACTATAAACAGATGGCGTCTCTTCAGTGATCTGCTCTGTACAAACTATTTTTATAAAATAATACAAAGAACGTCTAAGATTTTTGGCTTTCAGCAGTAAATTGTAAGCATATAGCAATATGTGTATGATCATAAAACACATTCTGTTAATTTGAGGGGAGCTTTTACAAAAAATAAATAAATAAATAAAATTAAAATGTACATTTATTTCATGCAGTTACTGAATAATTTCCCTTACGATTTGGTCACGTAAATTCAGATGGAAAAACCAAAATATACCCTGGAGAATAAGAGGCTAAAGTTCACAGTAAGGGTTCCTTTAGATCACAAAAGATATTCTACTCAAAACTCCATAATATCCTATGGCAGCTGTTTCCCCGCAGAGTGATTTTTTTCATGCTTTTTATTGCCAGAGATTCTCAGACTGAGCTAAAAAATGTTAAACTAAAAGCCATTTCAGAAGCACAGTCCAGCAGTTAGCTAGCTAGCTACAGATTACTGATATTCTGTTGGTGCCAAGCATTCAAATACACGATATGTCCGATCTACACGTCATAAGATGAAAGCCTGAGTTGTTGAACATTAGCTGCAGAATGTAAATAGATCTCTTAAATGACCGTTAGACAGCTTGACCAATTAGCACTTTTTACTCGCCATTCAGAGGCCAGCCAAGAAGAGCGAAGTGGTCCATTTTAACGTGTGGGGGGCCTCAAACATGTAGGGCTGAACCACCTTGATTGTCGGTATCACTTGCCAATGGAGCTGGGTTGGGTATGTTGCCTGGGAGATGCTACTGTCAATCATTTTGTGTCCCGACATGCCCACACAGTTCTAATCAGACAGCAGTCCTGCATTTTTAGAGCTACATATTGTAGCTTCGACAGAAGAAGAAACACATGGGTAATCATGCTTCTGCTGCAACAAGTGCTTTTTATTGAACACACTTGTGAAAGGGGCACATGCACAACCCTGGACTCGAAGGATAGATCACCTCTAGCCACACTTCACCGTGACGGTGACACCCCCCCCCCACACACAAACCCAATCCCCTGACACTAAATAACACGGATAGACAACTTAAACTAACAGACAACAACGTAATCAACCTAAATAGTCCCTTTTCAGGAGGGTGTGTGTGCACCATGAGCCTTTATGTGTGGTCATCTGCATAGCCACGCCTTCAAAGTCTCAGGTACCAACGCCAGCCAGTGACAGAAGGCTTGTAAACACATTCTGCAGCACATCGTTTCAATTAAAATAGCATTTTAAAAGACTGTTTTAAACAGGGGCTTTAAGCGGATAAGCTACACTCATCATGCATCACAGTTCACAAGATAACCAATCAAAAAAGAGCAGGTAAAATCAGCTGAAAGATAAATATTAATCTACTGCCATATGAACCATCCTCTACACTGCCATCATTGAGCTTTGCTTAAGGACTCTGAGAAACAGACGAATACCACTCACCACTGTAGGTTGGTTAGTGTCACTTCAGCGTCACTTTGTTTGCTGGTTGTGGTGTTACACAAATCTACTGCGTCCTAAACCACACCGACATGTCTACACGACTTTAACAAAGACCTGGACGCGGTTTGATCGGGTTGAGAAAAGTTTTATGGATGTATTTACAGAAACGATTTTGGTGACTATTGACTTCCAGTCTTGGCAACGTTAGCCTCGTAGCACCAGAGCCAAACTAACAAAGCAAATTTCAGACAGCCAAGATGTTTCAGTTGATCAACTACATCAGGGGTACGTAGACGTTTCACCATTCCTTTAAAAGCAAATAAGCAATCTGTCAAATTCACCGTCTGCTTGGCTTTCGTCCCTGGAGACTGATTACACAGCAGCTCGAAGACCCACTTAAATATGAGCGCGCAAAGGCGACGCTCCAGCAAACACGTCACATTCAAAGGCCTCTCGAAGCCTGTGGAGACCCTAAAGACTAATCAGATACTCCGATGACAAGAGGGATGTTGGTGAGACAGCACGGCGCTGATGAGGAGCGAGCTGGAGAGGACACGTTTCCCACTGGAGTTCTCAGAAATGAGTTCAAACGGACACTTGAGTCCACAGAGCGGCGTGTAAACATACAGCCAATATCCGCCAGTGATGAAAGTCGACGTGAGCCAAGTCTGCCCAGACTGAGAGCATCGGAGAGCAGCACAGCATCCTCCTCACTGCAGTTATTATTGTGGTAAACATCGGCGGTGCACGCAGCGCCGTTTCTGGACATTGGAGGGGTCCAAGCAACGTCTTACTTCAGCTATGTTCACGTTAAAAGCCATAATTGCTCAGTTCCGATCTTTCTAACACGGTGGTCCGCATTCGTGTAGGTAAGTGACTCACGTCTGTCATTGATGTGAACGAACCAGTGTCCTGAATCAATAACGTCACGTTAAAAGAACCACGTGCATGATGCACAACAACCAGCAGAACGAGCCTCCGTCACGGAGATAATTCACTCTGAGCAGATCTCAGATGGTCATTATTGGAGCTTGGTGTGCAAACAACAGGGCTGGAATTATATTCAGCCCTGAACTTTTAGACCAGGCCACTACAACCACAGTGACCTCCACCACCCCCTCGCCATCCAAGACCCCCAAAAAACAGACTAAAGCCCTATTCAGGTAGGAAAAGTTTTATATAGGGAGGTGGAGTAACGGCAGTTTACCACAAGACGTCTACTGTTTATGACCGATTCTCACAGGACAAGAAATCTCAGTATAAATGACTGAAACGGGAGTGGCTACTTTAATTTATTACTTTAATTTATACTTTAATTTATTTGCCGCCCAGGATTTTCTATGCTCAAGAAAAGCATAGAAAACATGTTACAATATTTAATTTAGCTGTTATTTTGTTTACCCTAATGATTTACCTTGCTGTCTTAAGTGAATGTAGCGTCATTAGCATCGCCAATAGCTCAGCAATTCACAGCAAACATTTATGGCATTTGGGAGACATTCTTATCCAGAGCGACTTACAATTTGATCATATTTACACAGGTACGTGAAGGCAGTGTTAGGAGACTTGCCCAAGGACTCTTATTGGTATAGTGTAGGGTGTTTGCCCAGGTGGGTGATTGGACCCCAGCCTACAGCGTAGAAGGCAAAGGTGTTAACCACTGCCAACCACCAACAAACAGTCCACTTCACTGAATGAAGACAAGTTTTTACTGTGATTTATACATGTTCTGAGTTTTACATGTAATTTTTACATGTTCTATATGTGACACAGGACTGTAGTGTTACATATCGAATCGTTTTTGGCAACAGAGAACAAAAGTAAACACTGCTTTGAGCCTCCGTACCTAAGAAACTCATTTAGTACAGAATATGATTGAATATTTACTTACATGTCAATTCACACAGGATTAATATAATAAGAGGTTACTTTTATGGCTCGTTTAATAGAAGGTAAAAGGTGCCAGAATCTCTAAAAAGGACTGGCGTGGCACATTCGGACGGGAATAAAATTGCTGAGAAATGCCAGTAAAATTTACATTACCCACCTCCTTGTGTAAAGATAATCCCATCCGAATAGTGACTAAAGCCCTGTTCAAACTAGATTGGTATAATCTAGGGAGCCACTTTAGTGATTTGAGTGATTATCGACAAGATTTGTGATTTTAATCCACTACGAATCTGTCATGTCCATAGTTTTGACAAGTCTGCTAACTAATAAATCCAGAGTGAATTATCCATTATTTGCTGAACTCTCAGCTCCCTCAGTAACAGCAGCTCTGTTTGAATTGACACCACTGGGCTGGGCGATATGGCAAAAATACAACATCACGATACACAATATATCACAATATTTTTTTTCTGGCATCTGTTAAGTTGGAAAGGACAAAAAAGAACCAGCACTGCCACAAAAAAACAACTCATAACGGTGGAAAAATATATATATAAAACACTTACACAAAGTACAATGTAATCCCTGTGATAATGCAATTTTTTCTTTCAGGTCCACTTATAACTTTGGTACATAAAAACCACAAAACAACAACAATAACTCAATAATTAAACTTGCTATTTTTTGCTGTACCTTTAAGACTGATATACGTAAATGAGCTCTGCTCTGATTGCCCTGTTCTGCACCTCAGTCTAAAAGCAGTCAGGGCTGAAACACTACTTATAACTTCAGCGTGAATGGGCGGGGCTAAACTGCATTATGGTGAATAGGCAGATATGTAAATGAGTTGGTTTCTGTGACATCACTACAATAACGAACTCAAAACAAGCAGCTTGATTTCCATATATGGACTGAACGGTATGTTTTTAAACATTAAAAGACTTAAAAATTCCAAACTGCATCACTTTTCCATGATCTGGGCCTTTTAATCTCTATAACACAAGCAGATTTCACACCTGCTCAAGTACTTGGCAGACGAGAGTGATCAGATGCATAAACGAGGCCACTGTGGAAAAGACCGATCGAGTTACACACTGCCACACCACCAAAGGCCCACAGGAATAATTACGGGACGAGCGGACTCGAGAGAAAACACCGAGCTGGGAATTCTTCCCAGTATCCCCAACGGAACCCAGATGGCAGGGAATCTATGCAGGAATGTTGCGGAATTTGCACCGCCTGTCACATGAAACCGAGTCACCTCACGCTGCCTTAATAAACGTGTTGGTGACGGACACGCGGCTGGAAAATAACCGAGACTCATAAGGGAAATATAGGCCAAGCAGGAAGAATGACAGCTCATCCTCAGGCACAGCGCACATCTCAGTCGCTACTGTCAAGGTTTCACGTCAGCGGGGAAAGACCAGCTCTCTCCAGCAAAAGACTGAAAACCGGTAAAAATAGACCTTTCAATCATCTCAACCGCGCAGCTCCTCATGGCCTCAAAATGTTCGGGATGGGTGTTTTTTCTGGAAGCTTCTTCAAAGTGGTTCCTCTCTGCCTCTATGACTTTACGTACACTTAACGCACACTGGTATCCCAGAGACTGACTGTTTTTGGATAATACACTAACATAAATATATCCATGCAATGAATTCCAGGTCTGAGCCAATTTTCTCTACAGGAAAAATTATTTGTGTTTTTGAAAATCACTGCAATTATCTTGTGGTAAACTAAAACGTTCCAAAGCCAATAGGAGGGGAGCATACCTGCTACCTTTGCAAGGTCATATGTTCCAAGGGCCTTATGTTCTCAATGCCACATGCTCCCAAGGTCCTCTATTCTCAAGGTTCTATGATTCCACGTCCCCATGTTCCCAGGGCCCTATAATCCCAAGGTTCTACGTTTCCAGGTCCCCAGGTCCCAGGGTCATACGTTTCCAGGGCGATATATTCCCAAGGCCCTACATTTCCAAGGCTCTACATTCGTAGGGCCCTATGTTATTAAGGTCATATACTCCCAAGGTCCTCTGGTTCTCAAGGTTCTATGATTCTAGGTCCCCATGTTCCAAGGGTCATACATTCCCAGGGCCCTATATTCCCAAGGTTCTACATTTCCAAAGTCCTACATTCGCAAGGCCCTACGTTCCCAAGGCACTACATTCACAGGGCCCTATGTTATTAATGTCATATACTCCCAAGGTGGTTCTCAAGGTTCTATGATTCTAGCCCTCCAAGTTCCCAGGTTCAACATTCCCAAGGCCCTCTATTCCCAACGTCATATGCTCCCAAGGTTCTATGATTCCTGATCCTCACGTTCCCAGGGTCATATGTTCCCAGGACCATACATTTCCGAGGTCAGATATTTTCACCATTCTACGTTCCCAAGGCCAAGGGAACCAATGAACCAATCAAGGGAACCAATGAAAGGGTTCCCAAGGTCATGGATAACACCACAGGGCCATCCAATGTCATACAGGGACCAATCAGGAGCAGATTTTTTCCCAATAAGAACGCACTTTGCCCTCAGCTAACCTAGCCTCAGTACTAAGTTAAGCAAACTTTGCAATTTAAACCATTTTCAAGTATGTCAAGAATGTCGAATACAAACTTTGTGAATAATTTCTTTGTCTGTGGTGAAGTGAGAATGACAAAAAAACACCTTCAAAAGGTCCATTATAAGTTAGATACATTAGCACCAAACTCATCTTGGTTGATTTACTGCATTTACTGTGGTTAAACTGAAATTGTGTAGATTTAATTGTTTTTTTAAGGTGCTGGAAAAGACATTTTCACATAGTTTCTTTCCATCTTTAGCTTTACTGGTTTTTATTTATATGACTTATTTTTTGTGCCCCTGTATAAAACAACAACAACAACAACAACAACAATAATAATAATAATAATAATAATAACAATAATAATCAGTCTGTGTTTAAACTCCAGCATTAAACTACTTCAGCCTATTAAAGCCTTGATATATAAGCATAAGGTTGCTTAATATGTAGTATTTGCAGACAGGAAAACAGGACAAGTAGCAATTACATAACCAGAACAGCCAAGCAGTGACAAAAACAGGCCTTAACAATCCTTATGAGAAAGAATTATAGGCCTTGTGTTACTAAAGGAACTGTCTACAGGATTATACTAGCGTAAACTCGCACAACTACTATTGTTTACTATGGGATCCTAGATTACTGTAAGGCATTACTACAGAAATATCACAGAGGTAAACATGAACACTACTACTAGGTAATATTGAGGTTTCTTATTGTATTGCTACAGTTTGTTGTCATAAGGCAACACTAAAACGTTCACTTGGGCTGTGACTTCCAGTCCAAAAGAGTGAAAAGAGTGGAACAGATCCCTTGTGTAGGCCTTGGCGAGCTTATTTTAGCCTCAGTACAAGAACATTCAGAGCTTTGGTGTGGAGAACATCTGAGCAGCAGGTGAGTGAACTGTACTCCCTGCTGGGTCATTCTACAGAAACGTCCATTTTTGTGTCCCTAGCGTTTACAGATATATTACAACTTGAAAAACACATTAGGGTTACAATTTATTCATATTTTAAAATAAAACTTATTTTTAAAGTTATTTTAACATTTACACCTTCTTGAGCCTCAATTTAGCAATATTGGTTTTTAAATCAATCATATAGAATTCCAAGCACCACAGAAGAGCTCGTCCTCACAGTCATGTGTGAAGGCTGAGGCCATATTTTGAAATAAAAAAACATGTTTTTCTGCAATTTTAACTACAATAATCTATACATGACTATGGAATATATGTTTTAAATGACATAAAGAAAACAAATGGCAAATAAATATTATAAAATATATAATGAAAGTTGTCCCCAGGAGTCGTGTCACTGGTGTTACTGGCGTAACAAAAAATCTCTTATTTCGAAATAAAAGTCACACTGATGACATCACTCGACTTCCTTTTACCTGTTTTCTGAGGATCTATGAAGAAAAGCTCATGGTGAGTCCACTGTGTCTTTCAGTTATCAGAGATTTTCTCATTTAGCTCATGATTTCATATTAAGCTTTTAGCTGAAGTCACTGGTGTGACCGACTTTATTCTGAGGTAATTATGAAAAAACAGAACACAAATGGATTAAATTACATATTTTAGTGGATATTCCATGATTGACAACATGTGGTTTGATGCTCTGTAGCCGCTGTTCTGTAAAATGCGTTTTTATTTAAAATGTCTCTGGTGTTACCTTTAGTATGTGTAACACCAATGACGACCAGTAACACCAGCGACTCCTATGGAGAGATAGAAAAGTGGACGTTTCTGTAGAACGACCCATAGAACCCATTGTGTTTCTGTTGGTTCCTAACGTGTTTAGGCCTTTGTAATGGGTTAATCACTATGTAAAGAACCCTAATGGTTTAACAGGTGAACAACGGCTGATTCTAAATGCATTTGATGGCTTTCCAATGGGATCTAAAGGTGTTCTACAGGAAACTAGAGGTCTCTGACTGAAACCATTAAGCCCATTTTCATTAAAAAAGCAAAACCATTAGTTTCTGATGGTCATTTTTCAGCAGGGCTGAACTGAAAGGAGACGTCAGTGCGTTTATATCTGTATCTCCCTGTCAGGTGACCCAAACGGTTTTCTTTCTCTTATTTATGTAAGTCTATCTGCTTCACTTCAGTGTCAAACGAACCAAACTGACCAATTCGTCACGTATGTAGACTAAATTAGCCGCTTTACAGCCACTTTATGACCGTCATAAATCACTATTATCACCATTATCACAGCAAAACAAACTGAGCCGCCATAAAAACACCGGAAGACCTTGGTTTCACTCAGAACAGCCACATTAGCGCCATTTTGTGAAACGCCACGATCGTCACGAGGAACTTTTCTAATAAATAAATAAATAAATGAGCGGGAAAGACGTCAGCGGCGCCCGGACTCACCCAGACCGAGGAGCAGGCAGCAGAACCAGAAGCCGTTTCCCAGAGAAAGTCTCCATCGTCCTCTCAGGTCCATAGTAAAGTCCGAGTGCAGAATTCCTGAGCTGACCCGAGTCAAACTGTCATGTTGGCGGCGAATCTGCGCATGTGCACTGCCTACCTGTCAACCAGGTGTTGTAAGTGCGGAGGTGGGCGGAGCCAAAGTACGCAGGGGGGTGTTATGGCTGTGTTCCCATTAGCTCTGGTAGCTGATACAGGTGGTCTTTTCCCAGGGGGGGGGCCTTTGTGTATGTGTATTTTTCCTTCTCTTCAATATATATATATATATATATATATATATATATATATATATATATATATATATATATTTATATATAAATATTAGATTGAAGAGAAGGAAAAATACATATGTGTGTGTTAAATAAGTCTCTTTTTTTCTACTTTTAATGAAAATTTTACTTTTAACCACATTACATTAACACATATTCAAGTGCATCTTGGGCAACATTTGCAAGCATTATTATTATTATTCTGTCTAATACTATTACTAAAACTATTACTACCGCTAATAAAAGCTACATAATCACATAATTACTGTTATGATTATTATTATAATAATGGTTACTTCTGTTAGTCTTAATCGTGTGAATACATCAAGTACTAAACAAATATTTTAGAGTGCAATAAAATAAATAAACTGACTTTAACCAGTAGAATAATATGGGACTCTTATTGTGACAGCACTGGAGTTCCTGCTGCATCTTGTTTAAATTGAAAACTTAACATTTATGATTGGGCAGAGGGTCTTGCCTGGTGGGCTTGAAACACAGTCAACAATATAATGATGGGTTAAATGAAGCCATTTTCAACAACATTTGTGGAAACAAAACGGTTAAAAACCCTGTTTTTTCCTCCCTGCTGAATAAAACAAAAACCAGCATCAGCCAGCATGAATTCTGTGCTGGTCTAAACTGGTTTGAGCTATTTTATGCTAGTCTGGTTAAGCTGGACACCCAGCATGGTCATGCTGGTTGACCAGCATACCAACATCCAAATCCCATGCTGGTTTTGCTAGCTGGGATTACCTGGTTTTTGCTAGCATTTTCAGACCAGGCCACGAAAAGCTAGCAGTGATTGTCTAGCTCAACTTAGCACAGCTAGCACTGTGTTAGCTTGGCAGAAGTTCCTTCAGAACTTGGATCGCCCAACTTTACGCCCCCGTTTCCCACCAAATCAGACGGACAGTGCGCTAGTAAGAACCGGCTGGTGTAAATCCACCCAGCGAATCAGCAAACAGAACGTTTTTAACTGACTGCTGAACATGTTTTGGCTAATTTTGCTTATTTGAATCGTTTCTGGCTTATAATATCCAGCCTGAGGGGCTAGGGTTGAACGTTAGCCAGCTGGCTAATGCTAGCACATTTCCCTTTGGCTTGATTAATGTGCATTGTCACTGATGTATGAATAAATAAATAAAAATGCATAAATAAATAAACTTCTGGCTGGTCTCTCTCACTGCGGCCTCATTCCCATCTGCTTATCGGCACGCAGAGGTTTCGAGGACTTTGAGGAGGCTTTTTCTGGTGGAAATGAAGAACGAGTGAAGATGGAAGTGATTCCCTCCTGTATTCTCTCTCTCTCTCTCTCTCTCTCTCTCTCACTCTGTGACAGGAATCTGTTGAAGTGGCGGTCCGTTGGCATGGCAACGGGGATGACTTTGTGTGATTGCCTGTTCTCACCAAAAGGGAGGGAGGGAGTGAAAAGAGAAGAGAGGAAGAGGGGACGGTCTTGTTCTGGAAGAAAATGAACACCGCTCTCCTGAACAAAGCTGGCTTTGAAATGCCAAAAGGAGGAAACTCACTTTCCCCACTTCAAACGCGGGGGGGCATGTCGAGGGCCTGATCAGAAACGACTCTTTAAGGTCCCGTTCTTCGGGTTCAGATGAAACATTGACGTGTTTGGGACTTAATAGGGTCTCAGTGGTCCGAGAACTGTTTGTAACCATAAAGGACTTTAGCTGAGTCTCTCCTAATATACATCGAATGGCCAAAAGTGTGTGGACACCCCTCTTAATCATCGAGTTCAGGTGTTTCAGCCACACCTATTGCTAACAAATCAAGCAGATAGCCTTGCAATCTCCATAGACACTGGCAGTGGAGGGTCGTACTGATGACCTCAGCGACTTTAAACGTGGCACTGTCACAGGATGCCACCTCTGACACAAGTGTAGAAATTTCTGCCCTGCTAGATCTGCCCTAGACAACTGTAAGTACTGTTATTGTGAATTGGATCCATTTCGAAGTAACAACAGCTCAGTCGTATTAAACATATTGAACCTAGATTATTAAACATCAATTATTCTGGGGGGATGTTTTATTGGGGAAATAATTATAATACGTTTTAATGTGAAATATCTGCCCTGCTAGATCTGCCCTAGACAACTGTAGGTACCGTTACTGTGAATTGGAAGCATCTAGAAGCAGCAACAGCTCAGCCATATTAAACATAGATTATTAAACATCGATTGATTTTTTAAAAGATCATCAATGTGTAAAAAATATTCTTGGAGGAGATATTTTTGAGAAAATAATTATAATTTTTTAGAATATGAAATTTTTGTCCTGCTAGATCTGCCCTAGACAACTGTAAGTAATAACTGTGTATTGGAAGTGTCTAGAAGCAACAACAGCTCAGCCCATATTAAACATTGAACCTAGATTATTAAACATCAATTGATTTTTTAAAAGTCAAAAATATGAAGTCAAGGTGTAAAAAACATTCTTGGGGGAGATATTATTGAAGAAATGATAATAATTTGTTATAATGTGGAATTTTCTGCCCTGATCTGCCCTAGACAACTGTAAGTACCAGTATTGTGAATTGGAAGTACCTAGAAGCAACAACAGCTCAGCCATATTAAACATATTAAACTTAGATTATTAAACACCAATTGATATTTTGGAGTCAGAAATATGAAGTTAAGTAGTAAAAATTATACTTTTTATAATTGTCATTTTCCATTACATGCAATTTACAAAAGTATTCAAATTCAGTGAGTTAACTGGAAATTAATAGTTACATAATGAATTCTATTTGCATTTGTACACTAGTTTGAGACTCTTTTCTATTTGTTTTGATGTCAAAAATGAACAAACACAGGATGCAAAACAAGACTCAGCAACGTTTTGTCAAATTTGAATCATAATAAAATATCTCCTCTTCAGCTTATAAACACAAATATGGTATAGATTGAAAGATTAGAATCAGCACTTTCCACACAATTTCTCTGCTTGTTTTAATGAGCCACAAATCCGAAATCGTTTAAATAAAATTACAGCATCACCAGCAACTCAAAGGAGAACTTAAAGGGCCTATATCCTTAATTTTTCTTGCATTTTATTTTTTTTGTCCCTAAGGTCCATTTTTGACATTTTTGTGTTTTTTGAGCTGCAAATCCAGCGACACAAAGTGGGCGGAGTCAGCCACACAACAAAGTTGAGCGGAGTTTAACTTTATACAAATGAGGAGTGAAGCAATGTGGCGATTACCAATAGGAACTGAGCACTGAGCAGCGTAGTACACACTGTAACTCCGCCACTGTGAAACTGTCCTCTCCGTTTTTTGTTTCCTAGATAATTGTTCCTACTAGAGATGGAATAATGGCAGCGCCGCAAATAGTCAGTAATCGCAAAGATCAAATACTGTTTTCTTCACATACTGACTGCACAGACACAGCGATTAAATAAAAATAAACACACAAGCGATTTCTCACCAGGATTTTTACTTTTAGCGGGAACACATCTGATTTGTGCTTGGCGTCACTGAAACCATGGCAACCAAGGGTCAGTTGGAGTTCAGAAACACCCACAGGCGAGTAATGATTAGCAGTTTGCGCAACAAGAAGCGGAAAGTCGCTGCCGATGCGAATTCAGGGTTAGAATTGAACAAGCTGTTTTTGTTACTGTGCCTTTAAGACTAATATGTAAATGAGCTCTGTTTGGCTGGCTGCTTTGTATTGCGCCTCATTAAAAAAGCACTCCAGGCTGAAACACACCTTATAACTTCAGGGTGAATGGGCGGAGCTAAACTCCTTTAGACTGAATAGTTTAGTTCTTATGACGTCACAAAAACATTGAATTCCAAATGGGCTGTTTTTGCAGCTTAGTTTCCATATATATATACTGTACGTGTATAAAATTTAGTTTGGGCCCTTTAATACAGATTCAGCTTTGAACCGCATTTCTACTTTGGCTGATTGAGTCTATTCAATTAGGTTTTTTTTGCATAATTAATTATCAGACGGGATTATGAAAAGCCAGCAAAGCCTCATGCGTTCATAAAAAAATATATCCATTTCAAAAGTGCCGACTGTAGAGCAGAAAACAAATCACAGTGACGGATGGAAGCACACGTGCCGACTCAGCACTCGCACGCTGTGTGCTTCAGAGCTAGCGCACTAATCCGGGGTCAGTGCTTCTGCTGGCAGTGCCGGTTCTGGTCAGCATGTGGTTCAAAATAGAGCTGGTCCAGAAACAGCGGGCCTATTTTCAGATATTTTAGGCCAAGATCTACCAGCCTGAAGAGCTTAAATAAAGTTCTAATATGGAACCGGTCAGAAATCTGGACACAACTCCTCATGGATCTGTAAGACACTTCAGGAAGCGTAGGGTCATGCAGAGCCCCTAAGGTGACGTGGTGAATATTTTTTAATAAAGTGTGGCCACAAATTACTATATTGAGGCCACAAATTAAAATATTGAGGCAGCGATTTACCACATTAAGGCAAAGAATTACTATATTGAGGCCACAAGTTACTATATTAAGGCCACAAATTAATATATCAAGGCCACAAATGAATATACTGTAGTCACAATTTACTATATTGAGGCCACAACTTAATATATTAAGGTCACAAATTAATATATGGTATAATTTGTGGTCTCAGTAGTAAAAAAAAATTACTACTGAGACCACAAATTATTACATTGAAGACACAGTTTACTATATTGAGGCCATGTATTACTATACTGGTGTCACAAGTTACTATATTGAGGACACAAATTAATGTTTGAGGACACAATTTACTATATTGAGGCCTTGAATTACTACATTGAGGCCACAAATTATGATATTGAGGCCTCAATTATGGATTTGAGGTAAATAATTACTTTATTAAGGCCACAAATTAATTTATTGATGCAAACCATTACTATATTGAGGCCAACAATTAATACATTGAGACCACAAATTATTGTATTGAGACCAGGAATTGTGATATTGAGGTAAATAATTATTATATTCAGGCCACAAATTATTATATTGAGGGCACAATTTATGATATTGAAGCATAAAATTAATACATTCAGGCTACAAATTGCCATATCATTTGTGGCCTTAATAAACAAACCATTTCCAAAAAAGTTGGGACGCTGTGAAAAATGTAAATAAAAACAAAATACAATTATGTGCAGATCACTTAAACTCTATATTTCATTGAAAATGCTTCAAAGACAACAAATCAAATGTTGAAAAATTTGCCCATTTTGAATTTGATGCCAGCAACACGTTCCAAAAAAGTTGGGACGGGAGCAGCAAAAGGCTGGTAAAGTTGTGTAATGCTTAAAAAAACACCTGGTGGTTGATTGGCAACAGGTCAGTAACATGATTGGGTATAAAAAGATCATCTCAGAGAGGCGGAGTCTTTCAGAAGAAAAGATGAGGAGGGGTTCACCACTCTGTAAAAGCCTGCACCATCAAATAGTGCAACAGTTCAAGAATAACGTTTCTCAACGTAAAATAGCAAAGAACTTCTGCTTTTCATCATCTACAGTACATAATAACATTAAAAGATTCAGAGAATCTGGAGAAATCTCTGTATGTAAGGAACAAGGCCAAAAACAAGTATTTGCTGGCCGTGATCTTTGGGCCCTCAGACGACACTGCATTAAAAACAGACATGATTCTGTAGTGGAAATCACTGCATGGGCTCAGAAACACTTCTGAAAACCACTGTCTATGAAAACAGTTCATTACTACATCCACAAATGCAAAACTCTAAAATGCAAAGAGGAAACCACATGTAAACAGGATCCAGAAATGCTGCCACCTTCTCTGGGCCCAAGCTCATTTAAAATGGACTGAAATGAAATGGAAAAGTGTCCTGTGGTCTGACGAATCAACATTTGAAATTCTTTTTGGAAATCATGGACACCGTGTCCTCAGGGCTAAAGACCAGCTTGTTATTAGTGCACAGTTTAAAAGCTAGTGTTCATGATGGTATAGGGGGCATTAGTGCACATGGCATGAGTGTCTGGCACCCAACTTTTTTGGAACATGTTGTTGGCGTCAAATTTAAAATGGGCATATATTTTTCAAAAAACAATAAAATTTCTCAGTTTCCACATTTAATATATTTTCATTGTAGTATTTTCCTTTAAAAGTATGGTTTACAAGATTTGCATATCATTGCATCCTATTTTTATTTACACACAGTGTCCCAACTTTTTTGGAAATGGGGTTGTAAATAGCTACTATATTGAGGCCACAAATTATTATATTGAGGGGACAATTTATTATATTGAGACCAGGAATTAATATATTGAGGCTACAAATTACTATATTGAGGACACAAACTTAACCCGTGGCATAAATTTGGTCATTTTTGTACTCAATATAGTAATTTGGAGACTCTTTATATTAATTTGTGGCCTCAATATATTAATTTGTGGCCACGTCTTATAACAAATAATCACCATGTCATCTTAAGGGCTCTGAAGGGGTGATATGGCTTTTATTGTTTCATTTAAAAAGAGCTTTATAACGTTCATATGATCCACACAGTCATTCTGACAGACTGTAATACACTACAGGAAGTGTAGGGGGCGATATGGCTTCTACTGTTTCATTTAAAAAGCTCTATAATGTTCATATGATCCACACAGTCATTCTGACAGACTGTAATACACTACAGGAAGTGTAGGGGGCGATATGGCTTCTACTGTTTCATTTAAAAAGCTCTATAATGTTCATATGATCCACACAGTCACTCTGACAGACTGTAATACACTACAGGAAGTGTAGGGGGCGATATGGCTTCTACTGTTTCATTTAAAAAGCTCTATAACGTTCATATGATCCACACAGTCATTCTGACAGACTGTAATACACTACAGGAAGTGAAGTGCATTAGAGAGCAGTTTACTCAAACTATTTAAAAGGTTTTGAAAGTTTTTTTTTAAAGAGGTGATTTTAGGCCTTCTCTTTTTTGGGTTTAACTTCATTCTTTTGTGTTGCTTTCAGCACTTTGGAGCTTTAGCATTTTATTTTAGACCAAAAAAAGAAGAAAAATGTATGGCAAATGTCAGTTTCTATGCTGACAGATGCTGGACTTACTTAGAACTTGAGTACCTGAGATTTTGCTTTGGAAAGGTACTTTTACTTTACTTCATCAAAGTGATACTGCTACACATATTTCTGCTAGAATAACACATTAATAATTTTCCCAGCCAAAATATCTTGAAATGGAAGTATTTAAATGAGAATTTTTCCATGCAGTAACACAACCCACCCCACAGGGGGCAGCATTCCCTTAAAATAGGATTACTTCCCTGGAGCTCTAAAGCACTGGACAGTTTAGTACTTCTCTAGTTTCTGTTTCTTGATCCTGATCCTTCAGACTCAATCATGATGATGCAGAATGTTAATCAAATGTAAATATAATCTATCATGGGACTATTTAGTCACGTTATTATGTTTAAAGTGACAGTGTTAGCTCATTTTGAGCAGAACATACAGTACATGACCAGCAAACACAGGTTTGAACAGCTGTACACACACAATATCACTATATTATTCGTTAAAACACTGAAAAAGTGTTTGATTGCAGAGGATACGCGTTTCGGTAATGACAATTTTAGCTCTTTTTAAACAAAACTCAAAAACGCTAGCCAGGATGTGACTAGCAAACACAGCTATGAACAGCTGTACACACATAAAATCATCATATTTTTCATTAAAACACTTGAGTACATAATGGTAGAGTATATGGAATATAGAATATAGAATATATTTCGGTAATGACAATTTTAGCTCATTTTAGGCAAACCTCAAAAATGCTAGCCAGTACATGAACAGCTGTACACACATAAAATCACCATATTTTTCATTAAAACACTTAAAAGTACATAATTGCAGAAAATATGCATTTCGGTAATGATAATTTTAGCTAATTTTAAGCAAAACTCAAAAACGCCAGCCAGTACTTGACCAGCAAACACAGCTTTGAACAGCTGTACGCACATAAAATCACCATATTTTTCATTAAAACACTAAAAAAGTGCTTAACTGCAGGGAGTATGTGTTTCGGTAATGACAGTTTTAGCTCATTTTAGTAGAACTCAAAAACACTAGTCAGTACATGACTAGTAAACACAGCTTTGAACAGCTCTACACACATAAACTCACCATATTTTTCATTAAAACACTAAAAAGTACATAATGGCAGAAAATGTTTCGGTAATGACAATTTTAGCTCATTTTTAGCAGAACTCGAAAACGCTAGCCAGTACATAACTAGCAAACACAAATGTACACCAATGTACATTAGCAAATGTTTTGTTTTATTACACCAACTGTCACATCAGCAGCAACATATCCAGAGAGGACAGGGCCAGTACAGCTGTCGGACAGTCCGGTCACCACCACAAAACCCCAAACAAAGCGACAAATCCCTCAGTCATTCTGCTGCGGTACATTTATCATCATAGCACTTACTCGCTAACGCTAGCAGGTATGGAATAGCACAAAGACTGTTATACATGGATCGTTCCACTCAGTTAGTCCAAACTGAGCTCCCACAGAAAAATACAAAATAAATAAAAAACAATGACATATTCAGAGCTTAGATACACTATATGGACAAAAGTATTGGGACACCCCTCCTAATTATTAATTTCAGGTGTTAACAGTTGACGAATCACGCTTCTCTATCTGTCAGTCTGATGGACGAGTCTGGGTTTGGCGAATGCCAGGAGAACGTTACCTGCCTGACTGCACTGTGCCAGCTGTAGAGTTTGGTGGAGGAGGGATGATGATATGGGGCTGTTTTTCAGGGGTTGGTCTAGAACCCTTAGTTCCAGTGAAGGGAAACCTTAATGGTTTAGCACCAAGACATTTTAGACAATTATACACTTCCAAATTTGTGGGAACAGTTTGGGGAAGAACCTTTCCTGTTCCAGCATGACTGAGCCCCAGTGCACAAAGCAGCTCCATAAAGGTCTGACTGGGTGAGTTTGGTGTGGAAGAACTTGACTGACCCTCACAGAGCCCTGACCTCAACACCTGAGTATCATGAGTTTATATTTTTAATAACAAAATGCTGTCTCATGTTTTCGTCACCACTGAAACACAGAGTTTTAGTCTATAGGCGGGGCTTATTTTAGCCACGCCCCTGTCTTTTAGAGCAGGAAGTGAGGCTGCATCCCTGTCACTCATGGCCACATGGTGAGCAGTTAGATCCCATTGATTTGAAGTAAATGTGTCCCAAAGTCAGAAAATCAGTTTGGAACATTAAGAATTGACACATTTTCTGTAATTCAGCACTTTTTTAGTGTTTTAATGAACAATATGATGATTTTGTGTGTGTACAGCTCTTCAAAGCTGTGTTTGCTGATTATGTACTGGCTAGCATTTTTGTGTTCTGCTCAAAATGAGCTAAAATTGTCATTACTGAAACATATTTTCTGCCATTAAGTACTTTTTAATAGTGCTTTAATGAAAAACATGATGATTGTGTAAAACTGTTCAAAGCTGTGTTTGCTAGTCACATACTGGCTAGGATTTTTTCTGCTTAAAATGAGTTAAAATTGTCATTACCGAAACAAATAATTTCTGCTATTAAGTACTCTTGTAGTGTTTTAATGAAAAATATGATGATTTTATGTGTGTAGAGCTGTTCAAAGCTGTGTTTGCTAGTCATGTACTGATTAGTGTTTTTGAGTTCAAACTGAAATGAGTTAAAATTGTCATTACCAAAACACATATTTTCTGCCATTAAGTACTTTTTAAGTGTTTTCATAAGAATGTGATGATTTTGTGTGTGTACAGCTGTTTGAAGCTGTGTTTGCTAGTCATGTACATGCTAGCATTTTTGAGTTCTGCTTAAAATGAGCTAAAATTGTCATTACCGAAACACATATTCTCTGCCATTAAGCACTTTTTAGTGTTTTAATGAAAATTACGTTGATTTTATGTGTGTATATATGTACAGCTGTTTAAAGCTGTGTTTGCTGGCCATGCACTGGCTGTGTTTTTGAGCTCAAAATGAGCTAAAATTGTCACTACTGAAACAGTCAGTACTGAAACATTTGGTGTTTCGGTAGTGACAAAATGGAATATTCAGTTGATAGTTTTAATAAAAGAAACTTAATTCAGGTACAGGGTCACTCCAAGTTCAGTTAGAAGTCCAAAATGTTTTTTCAACTCAATGTATAGGAATATAGAATGAATATATTTTAAACTTTGCTAATTCATCTGGAGAACACTCTTAAGGGGGCGCTCTGCGCAAGATAAAACATGTAACCATCGCTACATCTGTCATAAATAAGCCTACTCATCTCCGACAGCGGTGCCGCATTAGCCTCTACAGCTTAATTATCCAGTTTAAAGACAAGGAAACACCCCTTCTGATGACATATCTTGAAGGTGGAAGTGAAAGACTACTGACAGTGACTTTTATTTTGAAGACCAGTTGATGTTAGTGCTAAATAACTAATGCTAGCTAACACCAAATGTTTTTATTAGCCTCTAAATCAGTAACTAGCAGTCGGATTGTTTGGCACCACAGGGATTCCCAATGGTTGTGTTGTATTAGCGTAATGCATGCTGGGTATTGTAGTAAGTGAACACTTATGAACATGAAAACATTATAGCATCGTCGGTGAGGCTAAGGGATACAGTGCTGTGCTACATGATTTAATGCTAATGCCTATTAATTTTTAATGTATATTAATACAACATTTCAGTCATTTTGGACCTTTTTTTATTAATCCATTCATCAAAAAATATTCACACAGTGTAAAGGGCAGCTGCCGTTATCAAACGATGTAAAGAAAATAACAAACTAAAAGAAATTCTACAAGGTTTTGACAAGAAAGCAGGAAAATTTCTACATCACAGATATTAAATGTGCAATAAAATACATTTTCCTGAGCCTTGAATAATAAGGCCCCTACATTTAAAACTAATAAGGAGTATTGCTTTTAATAACAATTAGCACATCGCTATTAGCTTATATACAGCAATACTGATGAGGCACAGACATTAAAAAATACCCCAGCAAAGCTGACCTAGAAAATGTGTTGAACTTTATTAGTCCTGGCCACTTTATCAGAAACCCCTCTCTTGTATCTGGAAGTTGCTGGTTAGAGACTGTAGACATTAGAAACTGGAGCTGGAGTGGACGTACAAGCTGCTTCTAATAAAGTGGCCAGTTAGTGGAAGCACAACATAGGTGTTTCTAATAAAGTGGCCAGTTAGCGGAAGCACAAGGTAGGCGTTTCTAATGAAGTGGCCAGTTAGCGGAAGCACAAGGTAGGTGTTTCTAATAAAGTGGCCAGTATGTGGAAGCACAAGGTAGGTGTTTCTAATAAAGAGGCCACTTAGTGGAAGTACAAGGTAGGTGTTTCTAATAAACACCAGTTTGCAGAAAAAGTGGCCAGGTAGGTGTTTCTAATAAAGGTAGGTGTTTCTAATAAAGTGGCCAGTATGTGGAAGCACAAGGTTGGTGTTTCTAATAAAGTGGCCACTTAGTGGAAGTACAAGGTAGGTGTTTCTAATAAAGTGACCAGTTAGAGTGGAAGTATAAGGTTGGTGTTTCTAATAAAGTGGCCAGATAGTGGAAGCACAGGGTAGGCGTTTCTAATAAAGTGGCCATTTAGAGGAAGTACAAGGTTGGTGTAAGTAATAAAGTATCCAGTTTGCTGGAGTTTTTGGAGTTAAGTAAGAAACACACTGAGAGTTTAAAGGCTTTATGTGTGTTTGTGGGTTGAGGAAGCAGAACCATTTCACCACAGAGTGTTTTTCAGTTGGATATAAAATAATTCATGAAATGCCAAACTAAACCACATCAGTCCTGGACAGATAAGCCACTCTCACCCACTGCAACATGTCTCAACATATCATACAATGCATACATCCAGCCCAGAGGGGGGCGCAAGAGTACCAGTCAAAGGTTTGGACCTATATTTACTAATTTCCACATATTACAACTCATACGGAATTATTCCAGTGAGAAATACCAAACTTTTGACTGGTGCTGTACATCATTCTCTCTCTCTCTCTCTCTCTCTCTCTCTCTCTCTCTCTCTCTCTCTCTTTCATTCACCACAGCATGGGTTCTTTGTGTCTCCTGGGAATGCCTTCCCGCTCCATCCTCTCCAGCTTCCGACACCGCCGGATAGACACAACAGCAATCAGGATGATAATCGTCAGCAGCACAGCGCCCCCAATGGCAACAGCCAGAATTACAATCTCGGAGAAAGAGGCTGAAAAAGAAAGCAGAGAAAAAAAGTGACTCCTCACAACAGATTAAGGCCTATAGGTCCTATGCCTCTGCTAACTGGCCACTTTATTAGAAACGCCTACCTTGAACCTCCATTCACTGACCACTTTATGAGAAACTCTCACCTTGTGCTTCCGCTAACTGGCCACTTTATTAGAAACAGCAACCTTGTGCTTACACTAACCGGCCACTTTATTAGAAACACCTACCTTGTATTTCCACTCACTGGCCACTTTATTGGAAACAGCCACAAGGGAGGGGTTTCTAATTAAGTGGCCAGGAAGTGTGTATCTATGTTATTTTGTTTAGATTTGTTTCACTAGATCAGCGGTTGACCCACCTGAAGTGACCACTCGTAGCCGCACCTCTCCCACGTTTCCGTGGACGTCTGGTGGGTTCTTCACCTGACAGCTGAAGGTTCCGTTATAACTGAACTTGACGTTTCGCACCACGATGGAGGCGTCCCGCGATGAAACATCCCCCGCCCATATCACCTTCTTCAGGAAACGCCCCTCAGATGGAGGGAAGGGCTTGTCATGGTAATAGAACACCTAAAGAATGTAGAACAGAGAGCAGTGACCCTCAATGAGTGGTCATTTCAGGTACAGTAGCACACATGTGTAATAAGAATATATTCATATGTATTATATACATGTAATGACCTATGTTTAATAAAAAAATGCCCATATATATATATATATATCGCTGCTGTCAGAAGAAAATGTTTTTTGAGTTTTTGACATTATTTGAAAATGCCTGTTGGTCTTTACACTGTATGTGAGAGTACCTATACTATATATATATATTAATATATCCCAAGTATATTCTGTCATTATGCGGGTGCGTACAGTCTCCTCCTGTCCGGGGCCCAGAGGCCTGAAGCTCCAGGAGATGGTGAGGGTGGTGCGTCTGATGGGGGCGGAGCTGGAGAAGGTGCACTTCAGCCGAACATCCGTCCCATTCACAGCCTCCACGTTACCAGACGTATAAACACGAATAGCACAGACACCTAGAGAGAGAGAGAGAGAGAGAGAGAGACAGATAAAGATAGGTGGAGAGAGAGTTATACAGAGAGATAGAGAGAGAGAAAGATAGAGTGAGAGTTATAGAGAGAGAGAGAAAGATAGAGTGAGAGTTATATAGAGAGAGAGATAAAGATAGGTAGAGAGAGTTATTCAGAGAGAGAGAGAGAGAGAGAGAGAGAGAGAGAGAGAGAGAGATAGGTAGAGAGAGAGTTATACAGAGAGAGAGAGAGATAAAGATAGTTAGAGAGAGTTATACAGAGAGAGAGAGAGAGAGAGAGAGAGAAATAAAGATAGGTAGAGAGAGAGTTATACAGAGAGAGAGAGAGAGAGAGAGAGAGAGTAAAGAGATCGGGAGGAGAGAGATAGGTAGAGAGAGTTATACAGAGAGAGAGAGAGAGAGAGAGAAATAAAGATAGGTAGAGAGAGAGTTATACAGAGAGAGAGAGAGAGAGAGAGAGAGAGAGATAAAGATAGGTAGAGAGAGTTATACAGAGAGAGAGAGAGAGAGAGAGAGAGAGAGAGAGAGAGAGAGAGAGAGAGATAAAGACAGGTAGAGAGAGTTACATGTATGTCTATTCAGCCTGAGTCAGTTTAGCTCTGCCCATTCACCTCATTCTGAAGTTATAAGGAGTGTTTCAGCCTGGACTGCTTTTGGAATGAGGCGGAACAGAACAGAGCTCATTATTGTAGGTATTGTATGGGATAAAAAGAGGTAATATAAGTATTGTATGGGATAAAGAGAGGTAATGTAAGTATTGTATGGGATAAAGAGAGGTAATGTAAGTATTGTATGGGATAAAGAGAGGTAATGTAAGTATTGTATGGGATAAAGAGAGGTAATGTAAGTATTGTATGGGATAAAGAGAGGTAATGTAAGTATTGTATGGGATAAAGAGAGGTAATGTAAGTATTGTATGGGATAAAGAGGTAATGTAAGTATTGTATGGGATAAAGAGGTAATGTAAGTATTGTATGGGATAAAGAGAGGTATTAAGTATTGTATGGGATAAAGAGAGGTAATGTAAGTATTGTATGGGATAAAGAGAGGTAATGTAAGTATTGTATGGGATAAAGAGAGGTAATATAAGTATTGTATGGGATAAAGAGAGGTAATGTAAGTATTGTATGGGATAAAGAGAGGTAATGTAAGTATTGTATGGGATAAAGAGAGGTAATGTAAGTATTGTATGGGATAAAGAGGGGTAATGTAAGGTATTGTATGGGATAAAGAGGTAATGTAAGTATTGTATGGGATAAAGAGGTAATGTAAGTATTGTATGGGATAAAGAGAGGTAATGTAAGGTATTGTATGGGATAAAGAGGTAATGTAAGTATTGTATGGGATAAAGAGGTAATGTAAGTATTGTATGGGATAAAGAGAGGTAATGTAAGGTATTGTATGGGATAAAGAGAGGTAATGTAAGGTATCGTATGGGATAAAGAGAGGTAATGTAAGTATTGTAATGGATAAAGAGAGGTAATGTAAGTATTGTATGGGATAAAGAGAGGTAATGTAAGTATTGTATGGGATAAAGAAGGTAATGTAAAAATGAATTATGGTTGTTTTGGGTGCACAAAAAAACTCCCTAACATTTAAGGGGACCTGAGGGAAAAGATATACAAGAAAAATGTAGAATATGGGCCCCTTTAAAAAGTCTTAGTTAGACAACAAACCAAACAACAATAACCTACAGTAATTTCAGTCCAGATCATCAGAGTAAGCATAAATATCAGAGGAGGACTCTCAGGGCCTTCTAGGCCTTTGAAGGAGGCCTAATGCTTTCTGGTAAATAGATGTCTGTAATTTTTTAATTATCATAATTATCAAACATTATAGTGATGCTCTTAGTTCACTGTTGAGTTTTGGCTGGAAACAAAAGGGTTTAAAATCAACCAAAAATTATCCAATCAGGATTGTCATCTCGGAGATATCTAGGCAGATACAGCCGAGCAAGCTCTCCCATTGGTTAGGACTTCAGGAGCTGAACAGAAGGCCTAAAACTTTAGATTACCAACATAATTACTCTAGGCCACTATAGTCCTTCTGGAAGTTCTAGAAACATTTCAGTCACTGTAAAACTGTCTGTTACAAGCTTAAATATAAAACACATAACCATGTGTGGTTTTAAAGGGGTGACCGAGGTGGCCAGTGCCCTCCCTGGACTCTGACTGGCCACCGCAGATGCCCCCCCCAATTTTTTTCACATCATCGGCTTCCGCTGTGGGGCAGGTGTTTACACCTTTCAGAGGAGAGGTGGAACAATTCTCCCCACTATAGCCATTAGCTTAGTGCTAACACACTATTAGATATCCTATAGGGGCGCTAGCAGAAATTAGCATTATTATAGAGGTGGGTTTTTTCACGTTTTTTTGAGTTTTGACATTTATGGCCCGAACTGAAGGCCGAGCTCTAACAGTCCCAGTTCTTCACTGAAATATAGAACACTGTAACTCATACTAAGGGTGGATCTGACCTATTACGCTCTGTATGATCCAGGTTTTTAATAATAGGCCGTGTGGGAGTTGTGGTGAAGCAGGAACCCATTTTCTCTTATCAGAGAACATTTTACTTCCTAACTCCACCAGAGTCACGGTACGATACATAAACACCACCCTGTTATCGCCATCAGGACATCCTCAGAACCCTGATGAGCTTTAAATGAGGTTTTACCCTACAGGAGCAGGTTGTTTTGTCTAGATTATGTTTTTGTAAATCATCAAAAGATGTGATTTGTCTGAGTAGCACTATGTTACAGTGTCCTAAGTTAACCTGCTATGCACTTTAGAAACACACTTAAAAATGATGGTTCTTTAAGGGCTCTTTAGTAAAGAAAATGGCTCTGTATAGAACCATGAGCACTTAACAAACTCTTTGCATGCTTAAAGGGTTCATTGGAGAACGTGCTGTAGATGGTTCTATATAGAATCTTTTGGAAAATGGTTCTATATAGCATCAAAAAGGGTTCTTCTATTGCAACAAGCCTGACATCGTAACAATAGAAGACACACACAGGGTCTGTTTCTCTCTTTACGTTGTTAGCAGTGGCTTCCTCTTCTGACTCAGGGAGTTAGACTGAGTCGTGTCTGTATGAGCATATCTGAGTGTGTGTGAATGTAATGGAGCTTTGAACACAAACCAGAACACCGCAGTGCTCTTCCCTTAATAGTCCATCATAACAGAGATGGCTCAGGGAGCAGAGAGAGAGGCTAAATTGATTGTATGGCAAACAAAATGTAAAACTGTCTTTGTGAGGCTCCTGCATCCATCTGAGTCAGCAACATGGCTCTTTTACTGCCCCGTTGTGGCTCCACAGCCCCATTAGTTTAGTAGGTAAAAATAAAATAATCCTCCTTTACAGTAAAATAAAGCTCTGCTGATCGTTCAACACAGTTTAACAATAAATGGTCTTAAACTCTGGAGTTAATGTAGAACTGCTGATTCACCCTTTAACCCTGAAGATCAGCGCAGACTGCTGGTCACCATAGCAACACAGACAACTATCTCGCCTAGCCTACGAAACGTCAAAGAGAGAGATTTAAGACGGACATCGATAATTTGGAGATGAATGGACTTATTTGTGTTTATAATCACTCCAGCTGGTTTCCTGATATGTTTAATCTGCAACAAGAAACTGTCAAACACTAAAAAGTCACGAGGCTGAAGTTTCTCATTCACCAGCTTCTTGTTTGAATTTTCCCGTTCCACCTTAAATGGTGCAGCAGTTACATTCTTCTCATTTAGGGTGGAACGGGAAAATTCGAACAGCAAGCTGGTGAATGAGAAGGGACTACAGAGAGACGTTTTATTAGAAACTTTTCTAGAAAAGTTTCCTGCTGGAGATGCGAGAAAAGCAGCTCTAGCTGATCTAAAGCTTAAAGCAGAGCAAAGTAAGTCTGTGTTTTTGTTTATATTTTTAGTTTTATTAAGTTTATACTAGTACATTTGTACATACTGAGACATATTTACAGCCAAGATGGTAAAACTTTACTTCCATAAATTGAACATAAAATGTGGCTCCGAAGGTGGTTTGATTTTTGTTGAAAGGACTAAATGGCTCTTCTTGATGTTTGGGTTGCGACCGCTGGTCTAAGTGTTGGCCTTGTCTATGGGAGGTTGTGAGTTTGATCCCCAGTGATGCCACAGCCGTCCGTAAACGTTATTGAGTTATCGATTGTTTGTTAGCTGTGTAACAGAATTAGCAGTTGGCGTTGGTGTTGGCCTGAATTAGCAGCAGTTAGAAAAGACAGCAGAGCTTCATGTGACTCATTAAGCTCATGCTAGGCTTCACTATTCTAGTTTTTAGGGGGGATCTAGCCGGTGGGAAAATTCCAAAGACCCCAAATTAGTTGATTAGCCAAGACATGTTTGGTGTCAGAAGTTTGCTTCTGTAGTTTTGCACTGGAGCTACAAGGCTAATGGAGCTAACAAGTGATGGAAGCTTACCACACACATTAGCATTGCGCTAACTGCATATCTAAATCATCACACATTTACCTACAAAAATGGACAAATTTACAGATAAAGTTCAGGCCTCAAGGATAAAAACAGCTACTCCTGCTTTAGCTATGCTACGTCATGGTCTGTTTGTAGATAGCAGTATGGCGTACAGGGTCAACAAGGAGGTTCTATAGGAGATTAATAAACAACTCAACATGATCATTTAGGCCTTCAGTTAGCACCATATTAATTAGTGGGGGACAAGTTTCCATTACATTGGCACCGTAGCTGCAGTGCAAAACTCAAGAAGCACCAAACACATCTTGGCTGATTGGCTACATCTGACAAACTGTCGCTTTAAGGGTTTTAACACTGATTTGAAACATCCATTCATTTGTAAACAGGCTGTTAAAATGATCCTCCGTTCACAACCAGAAGCTGCTTTTTGTTCCAGTGTTGTGACTTTTCAAAATAAACCCCTGTGTCTAATTGATCATTAACTCTAATTAATATTCAGTGGGTAGTAATGAATATTCATAGGCTTCTTTCAGTAATGATGCTAAATTGATTTACTGAAAGTCTCAGAAACCAGAAAAGAAGCACTGATAATTGTAATGTTTCATGGTTTTGAGGTTCTGCATGTAATGAGATTATACACGTGTGTGTAAAAGTATTTGCACACCACTTCAAAGAGCAGCTGATGAGTTCCAGCACTGAGAAATCTGCTTTATAAACATCAGCGCTGAGACAGTAGAAGAGCCTAAATCATATTTATGTAGATGGTTGTGTTCGAGTGAAGTGTAATCTATGTGGAAGATATGGAGAAAGGGCAAGTTCAGCTAATGACGAGTTCCAGCCCACGTCCACTTAGAGAGAGAGAGAGAGAGAGAGAGAGAGAGAGACTGTATACTACTTGAGGCATAAAGTCTGTTTAGCATTCGCCCTTTTCAGATCCATAATTTTCTAAATTGGAATAATCATATAATAGCAGGCATTTGGCCAATTTTTCCTGAATATGTTATTTAAACAGCACCGAATTATACATTCACTGGCCACTTTATTAGAAAAACCAACTTTGTACCTCCACTGACTGGCCACTTTATAAGAAACACCTACCTTGTTTTTCCACTGACTGGCCACTTTATAAGAAACACCTACCTTGTTTTTCCACTAACTGGCCAATTTATAAGAAACACCTACCTTGTTTTTCCACTAACTGGCCACTTTATAAGAAACACCTACCTTGTTTTTCCACTAACTGGCCTCTTTATTAGAAACACCAACCTTGTACTTCCACTAACTGGCCACTTTATTAGAAACACCAACCTTGTTTTTCCACTAACTGACCACTTTATTAGAAACACCTACCTTGTTTTTCCACTAACTGGCCACTTTATTAGAAACACCAACCTTGTTTTTCCACTAACTGGCCACTTTATTAGAAACACCTACCATGTTTTTCCACTAACTGACCACTTTATTAGAAACACCTACCTTGTTTTTCCACTAACTGGCCACTTTATAAGAAACACCTACCTTGTTTTTCCACTAACTGGCCTCTTTATTAGAAACACCAACCTTGTACTTCCACTAACTGGCCACTTTATTAGAAACACCAACCTTGTTTTTCCACTAACTGACCACTTTATTAGAAACACCTACCTTGTTTTTCCACTAACTGGCCACTTTATTAGAAACACCAACCTTGTTTTTCCACTAACTGGCCACTTTATTAGAAACACCTACCATGTTTTTCCACTAACTGACCACTTTATTAGAAACACCTACCTTGTTTTTCCACTAACTGGCCACTTTATTAGAAACACCAACCTTGTACTTCCACTAACTGGCCACTTTATTAGAAAAACTTACTTTGTACCTCCACTGGCCACTTTATTAGAAACACCTACTTTGTAAATGTGAATGTAATTTGTTGCATAACTACAGAATTCACTGTTTAATTATGTAACTGTACCTAAATAACATCATGTAATTCCATTTTAACCACATATTAAAACAACAGTAATAACTCTAGACTTCTAAGAGTTCATTTTAGACTTCTAAGAGATATTTACAGTTCAGTGATAAACACAGCCTTCGTGGCTGGTCATGAAGGACGTGTGTTGCTAAAGCAGCTAGACTGACCACATATAATCTGCCATATTAAAGAGGATTATGGGATATGAATGGTGGCGTTGAGCTGCTGATGAATCAAATCTCTGATAAAAAGCCAACCTGAGTGTTAATGACGGTCATAACTCTGGATAGTTCAGACGAAAGAATGTAGAGATCAGGTCAACATCCTGAACGGGTTAGGAAACCACACATATAAATCCTTAAATATGATAATATGGTCTGTATACAGCACTATATAAAGGTCAGACACCCTTTATTTATTTTCTAGTCAAAATAGCTATTAAAATCGTTCATGTTTTAGAAAATATTTCTGAGGAGATTAGATAGAAGATAATCTATCTGCATAAGAAGGAGAAAATCAATGGAAAAAAGTTTGAAAACTGTTGAAAACTAGACACTGTATACTGCTCTGTACTTTGCTAGAAACACCCACCTTGTGCTTCCACTCACTGCCCACTTTATTAGAAACACCCACCTTGTACCTCTATTAACTGACCAATTTATTAGAAATACCAACCTTGTGCTTCCACTCACTGGCCACTTTATTAGAAACACCTACCTTGTGCTTCCACTCACTGGCCACTTTATTAGAAACACCCACCTTGTGCTTCCACTCACTGGCCACTTTATTAGAAACACCCACCTTGTACCTCTATTAACTGACCAATTTATTAGAAACACCCACCTTGTGCTTCCACTCACTGGCCACTTTATTAGAAACACCCACCTTGTGCTTCCACTCACTGGCCACTTTATTAGAAACACCCACCTTGTACCTCTATTAACTGACCAATTTATTAGAAACACCCACCTTGTGCTTCCACTCACTGGCCACTTTATTAGAAATACCTACCTTGTACCTCTATTAACTGACCAATTTATTAGAAACACCTACCTTGTGCTTCCACTCACTGGCCACTTTATTAGAAACACCCACCTTGTGCTTCCACTCACTGGCCACTTTATTAGAAACACCCACCTTGTACCTCTATTAACTGACCAATTTATTAGAAACACCCACCTTGTGCTTCCACTCACTGGCCACTTTATTAGAAACACCCACCTTGTGCTTCCACTCACTGGCCACTTTATTAGAAACACCCACCTTGTACCTCTATTAACTGACCAATTTATTAGAAACACCCACCTTGTGCTTCCACTCACTGGCCACTTTATTAGAAATACCTACCTTGTACCTCTATTAACTGACCAATTTATTAGAAACACCTACCTTGTGCTTCCACTCACTGGCCAAATTATTAGAAACACCCATCTTGTTTTTCCGCTCACTGGCCACTTTATTAGAAAAATCCACCTTGTATTTCCGCTAACTGGCCATTTTTTTGGAAACACCTACCTTGTGCTTCCACTCACTGGCCACTTTATTAGAAACACCTACTATGTACTTCCAAAAGTTTTCAAAAAACTGAATAAAAGCTACAAAGAAAATGAGGCTCCTAACAACCACCTGGAAGACCTGGTAGACACCAAAACTGTCCCCATCAGATAAACAGCACTGAAAGCTTTCATCTTTGAGAGAGAGGAGAACATGAAGTGGATTATTTTGATGGTGAGAAGCTGAAGATGCTAAACCTTCTAAGACTGAACTTTGGAGGTGTTTCTGCAGATTTTGTTGAGAAGCTGAAAGCGAGTCTCTTTAAAAGAATGGAAACTGTAATTAAATACGCTTTCTGCTTTTCTTCTTGACGTTGAAGGTTAGTCCTGCTTTTCTGTGGTTTTAATTCAAAGCTGGGACATTTTTGTCCTGAAACTGTAAGAAGAGAAACAGTTGTGTATGAACCTGCAGTGCTAGCAAAGTGTTCCAGCGAGAAAAGCCAGTTCAGTAAAACTTTTAACGCATCATCCATCAGACACCACACACACTCAGCACCGAACACTCCCACTAACGCAGCGCGAGTGTGTCTTTTATCTCAAGAATGAAAAATGAATCTGTTTATACAGAATGTCCAGGAGCTCCTGATTCTTCTCTGAGGCCCTGAAAACTATAAACCCAAACCTCAAATCTCAACCAGTAACACTCATAGTGAACTATAAGAGTCTATTTTGGAAGATGCAACAACTGTTAACCATTCAAGATGGTCAGAAATAAAGAACATTCAATCTTTGGCACGTAGTGAGTTCTCAACATCTGGATTTAGGCCTTAAACGTTGAACTTTATCATTGACCAACATTTAAATCAAATGTACACAGTTTTCCACTTAATGGATCAGCCAAGGCATGTTTAGTGTTCAAATTTTTGGTTCTTTAGTTTAGCGCTGGAGGCTAATGTTACTAACAAACGATAGAAGTCAATAGTCACCCAAACCTTTTTTTATAAACACGTCTACAAAACATCCCTCAACCATCTCAAACTGCATCCAGATCTTCATTAAGGCAGTGCAGACTTCTCGATGTGGTTCAGGACACAGTATGACTCATTATTAAGGACCGGTTCATGATTTCTGTTTTAAATTACTGTTAATCTTAAATTCTTAAGTTGATGTTTATAGCTTACCGTAAGTCATAGAGTTTCCTACAAGTTTGCACAAAACCTGGACATATCAGTCCATGTATATAATATATATAATAATATGTCCCATATACAGCACCACACAGAGGTCAGAGGCCCTTATTTTCTAGTCAAAATAGCTGTTAAGTACAAGTTATTGATGTTTCAAAAATATTTGTGAGGAGATCAGATGTAAGATAATCCAAAGTCAAACTGAAAAACAGGAGTTGAAAAAATGATTAGAAGCTACAGAGAAAAGGGGTCTCCTAACAACCAACTGGAACACCTGGATGTGATTTGAGTGGGTTGAGAGGAATTTTGCAGCTGTATTTCCAGAAAAGATTTGGGTGACTATTGATTTCTAGTTAAAAAGTTAGCGTTGTAACTCCAGTGCTAAACTAAAGAAGCAAAATTCGGACATTAAACATGGTGTGGCTGATTGACGAAATCTGCGATCAGTGTAAAATTGTGTACAGATGATTTTTCACCGGATTATTCTTTTAAGGGTTCATATATTTATCAGCATCAGCATGAATAGCATAAAGAACCAAGACTGTCTATTTAAACATCTGGACTAGAGACTGCTAATTCACCTGGCTATCCTCCACAAAAAAGACATTCCCTCCACAATAGGTGTTCCTAATAAATTGGCTAATTGGCAGAAGTACAAGGTAGGTGTTTCTAATAAAGTGGCCAGTATGTGGAAGCACAAGGTAGGTGTTTCTAATAAAGTGGCCAGTTAGTGGAACTACTAGGTTGGTGTTTCTAATAAAGTGGCCAGTTAGTGGAAGTACAGGGTTGGTGTTTCTAATAAAGTGGCCAGTTAGTGTAAGAACAAGGTTGGTGTTTCTAATAAAGTGGCCAGTTAGTGGAACTACAGAGTGGGTGTTTCTAATAAAGTGGCCAGTGAGTGGAAGTACAGGGTTGGTGTTTCTAATAAAGCGGCCAGTTAGCGTAAGAACAAGGTTGGTGTTTCTAATAAAGTGGCCAGTTAGTGGAACTACAAGGTTGGTTTCTAATAAAGTGGCCAGTTATTGGAAGCACAAGGTAGGTGTTTCTAGTAAAGTGGCCAGTGAATGCCTGAGTGAGACAGTGCGTGTATGAGAGACGGTGGGGGATGCGGGAAGGGGGGTCTACAGTAGCTCTTTCCTGTGTACAGTCTAAAATAGCCCTGTCTAATACGAGTCTAATGGCTTTGCTATTGTTCTGCTGCTGTAGTCACTTCAGCATCTGTTGAACTTTCTTACAGCACTTCATCCTGACACACCTCAAACGACCTTCAGCCATAAATTCTGACCTCAGGTCCTTCGCAACCTGAGACGTCACGTTCCTTCTCTACTGTGTCCCTTTGTTTTCAGATCAGCCACAAACAAAAAACAAGCAATGTAACTCGGTACCCTTCAGTGTCAAATCTCACAACTGTAACATTTTCCATTTTTATTTTTACACCTTTTAAAATGCTGCATTGCTGTATTGTGGGGTCATTTTGCGTGGAAAGACCAACAGAATAAATAATTATTCTTCATATGTATTTTTTTTTACAGAAATTATCTTTAAAACTTCTGTCTTCCTTAAAAATACAACTGCAGAGATACAGTGTTTTCATCAGTTTTACTCTGTTACAGCTGTTTGTGGATTGATTTGTTTTAGATATGCACATTTCCACTATTACTATGTAATAACATAAGAGAAAATATGCTGTTACAACTTGCCATATTAATAATTTTATTAGATTTATCGCTGCTGTTGGGACAAAACCTTGTATCTCCATTTTTGTTGGTTCTCAGTTTTTGACATAATTGGAAAATACCTACTGTCCTTTATATTGTGTGTAAATTCCATACTGAATGGACCAAAATAACTGACCCAAAATGGCTTGGAAAAAATTCTGGTTCCATTGACTTACATTAAGAGTCAAGTATGTTTTTTACTTCTCCTGTAAAGTTACTGTTTTGGAGATACGAGGTTTTGTTCTAACAGCGATATATTCATATAGAATGAACATTTATATATTAGAAAGTAGACACAAAAAGAAAACATTACATTTTTTATTCAACATTTCAGGTGTTTTTGGGAACAACAGAAGGTCAAAAATCTACTCTAATCATCTATTTATTAAATAAATACTTATAATAATCATTATATATTTATAGTCATTTTTGTAAACATTGGAAAGGCATTCTGACAACATTTTTTTTTACATTTTTTATTACAACTTAATTCTGGAAGTTATTTTATTAGATCTTCAGGTTACGCTATATTGTCTCTAATAACTGTGTAGTTACACGTTAATAATACATACAGTAATACTGTAACAACTGGTGATGAATTCACCGTTACAGAAAGACTACAGTCACACAGTTTATGTAAAAATATATCTATCAACTTTAGTTTCTACACAAGTGTATCTCTACAGTTGTAACAGCATATTTTCTCTTATGTTATTACATAGTAATAGTGGTACTCTTGTGTTGTGACATGGTAACATAACCAAAGTTCTGGCATTCAGTAATATGACAGTATTTACACAGCACATAGTTATAAAGTAGCATACATATTAAATATGTATTACATATAATAAAAACGTGTCATATTGTAGGGACCCAAAAGCAATATCTGGATGACATCAGTAAAAACTGAAATTGATATGTGTTTTTATTTACATGTATTGTAATGCACTCTTAATACCAATGGTTCTTCAAGGGTTATTTAATTAAGAGTTATCCAGAACCATGAACACTCAAAGAATCCCTTTGCATGATTAAAGTGTTCTCTGCATGGTGAAATGGTTCTTCAGATTGATGGAGAATGTGCTGTAGATGGTTCTGTATAGAAGTTTTTTGAAAAGGGTTCTATCTAGCACCAAAAAAGGGCTCTTCTCTTGTGTCACGCATGACATCGCAACAATAGCAGAACTCTTTTTGGTGCTATACAGAACTGTTTTCAAAAAGCTTCTATGTAGAATGATGTACAACACATTCGCCATCGATCTGAAGAACCATTCTATGAAGGCAAAGAAGCTTTTTGGTTCTAAGTAGTACCAAAAGGGTCCTGCTATTGTTACCATGTCAAGCTTCATGCAAGAGAACCCTTTTTGAGCATATAAAGAACCATATACAACACATCTGAAGACACATTCACCAGGCAAAGAACCATTTGCTTTACTAAAGAACCCTTGAAGAACCATCATTTTTAAGTGTGTACTCTAAAGTTCTAGATCACTTTCTTGGGAAAACATGATGGTAAGTACCAACACTGTCTAACCAGATTATACCGATATGGCAGGTTCTAGCTATTAAGGTGATAAAGGACATAGATGAATATAGAAAAATATGTGGACACCCCTCTTCTTTAAGGTTGTACTCTGGATCTGTAACAGTGAATACTGTACAGTAGTTACATTGTTATTGCAGGTATTGTTAAAATGTAACTACTCAGTTATTACAGACACTGGGACCAGACTTCGTTCTGGATATAAATTTTATTAGGACTTTGTTGTGAATATTTATTTTATAAGACTTACTCAGAAGTAGAACATTCAAATCATTTTAGAATTTTGTTCTGCAGCCAAATTGGTCTTTTATTATTAAGAACAGTGACGGTGCTGGATGGCAGGGCATGTATGAACAGTTGGTGGCATTTATGCATTTCTGCTTTAATTACATTAAAAAGTTCAGATGTCTGATGTTTCGTGTTTGCTCAGCTCTGTACTGAATGAGGGCTGGAAATCTGAGGCCTAACTGAGTTTCTGACCGCATGTGGGTCCAGATCTAGATTTAATCTGGAGATTATGGCCACATCTGAACCAGCAGTCTGTTCAGAAATGAGAGAAATGACCAGGCACATTCTCTTCATCTGCACAGCGCTAATGAGAACTGGACCAGAACACTGAGTCTGGCATAATAAGTCCTCATAAAGCAAGTCTATTCGCAGAAACAAACACACTGACAGGTTTTCCTATCATCATGAGGACATCATGTCCTCACAAAGGGCTAAATACCAATAAAAGAGAATAGTTGTGAAGATTGTGAGCAGAGATACACACACACATACACACACATTTATATACACACACAAACACACATAAATTCCTAAACACATTTACTTACATACGCAAACACATACAGACAAACACATTCATACACATACACACATATACACACACACCTACAAACACACTTATGCACACATGTCACACACACACACAAATACTGACAAAACACACATATGCATGCACATAATACACATAACATACAAAACACACATACATACACACACACCAAGCATACACATACAAAACACACACACAAACAAAACACACATAATCACTTGTATATACACATAGACACACATACACCCCTACACACACTTACATACACAAATACATACCTACACACACCTATCATACACCTATCTAGACACACACACACACACAAACAAAACACACATAATCACTTATACATACACACAGACACACATACACCCCTACACACACATTTACACAAATACATACCTACACACACCTATGACACACTAATCTAGACACACACACAACACACACTCAGACAGAAACACAAACACATACTAAACATGCACACATCCACACACATAAAACATACACTAAACACACACACACACACACAAAGAAAACAAATGCACACACAGAAAAGCTGTGCACACACGCTTGTTTCTTCAGAGCAGACTCAGAGAGAAACAAGCCGATGCCTGTTTACATACCTCACCTACTCTCTGTGTGTGTGTGCGTATGTGTGTGTGTGTGTGTGTGTGTGTGTGTGTGTGATGATAGGGAAGGGCAGGGAAGAACGTTTGCCTTGCAGGCACAAAAACAAGCACACACACAGAGGTGTTCAGTGGGTGATGAGACATTTTTTGAACTATTTATATTCAGAAAGATTCAAAATGCAAATTTAACATTTATACGTTTATATTTGCAGATTGTTACAGTAATTGAACAAAAAAAAATGCTCCCCACTGGAAAAAAAGATTTCATGAACACTGAAACTTAAAACTTGAGCGAACTCTAAAATGACCGTGGTTATCTAGGCTACCTGAGTCTTGAAACTGTGTTATAACACTTTATAAGTGACTGGGGTCTCATAAAGTGGCCTGTCAGTTTAGAGTATCTGTCGGCCACGCCCACCGTGTGATTACTTCCAGCATGATCTGCTCTGCTAGCACTATCATCGCTAATCCAATTTTCCACACTGAGTCAAGGTCACTGCCCACCACTGTTAGGATTTCCACTCCCATCATCCTTTGCACAGCACTGTGCCTTTCTGCCTGACCCTAAGCCGGACTGTGTAAATTAGATTTTTGCTGAAGTTAAAATAAACACAGCAAACGTGCAGCTCGTTGCCTTTTAAAGTTGTTCTCCTTCTACAGCTCAGCTGACGACCCATTATGGGAAAAGGGTGGTGAAAAGAACAGGCAGCTTTGAAAGCACGCATGGAGGAAACGCACCACAAGAATGGAAGCAGAAGACAATACAGCTCTGGCTCGACACAAACAAACACTGGAACGTCATTAAAGTGCCCTCAGAAACACAGCCAGAGTGCACAGGACACCCTGTACAGACAGTCAAAACTGAACAAAATCATTACAGAACGTGATGAAGCCAGTTATTACTATACCATTAATAACAACAACCATTTATGACTGCACAGTAGTTTACAACCAATTATCACTACACCATTGTACACAACAAACTTACTATAACATTGTACACAACAAATACTACACCACTGACATTGGTCAATTATTACTACTCCACTGACATTGGTCAATTATTACTACTCCACTGACATTGGTCAATTATTACTACTCCACTGACATTGGTCAATTATTACTACACCACTGACATCGGTCAATTATTACTACACCGCTGACATTGGTCAATTGTTACTACTCACTGACATCGGTCAATTATTACTACTCCACTGACATTGGTCAATTATTACTACTCCACTGACATTGGTCAATTATTACTACTCCACTGACATTGGTCAATTATTACTACACCACTGACATCGGTCAATTATTACTACACCGCTGACATTGGTCAATTGTTACTACTCCACTGACATTGGTCAATTATTACTACTCCACTGACATTGGTCAATTATTACTACACCACTGACATCAGGCAATTATTACTACTCCACTGACATTGGTCAATTATTACTACTTCACTGACATTGGTCAATTATTACTATACCACTGACATCAGTCAGTTATTACTACACCGCTGACATTGGTCAATTATTACTACTCCACTGACATTGGTCAATTATTACTACACCACTGACATCGGTCAATTATTACTACACCGCTGACATTGGTCAATTATTACTACTCCACTGACATTGGTCAATTATTACTACACCACTGACATCGGTCAATTATTACTACACCGCTGACATTGGTCAATTATTACTACTTCACTGACATTGGTCAATTATTACTACACCACTGACATCGGTCAATTATTACTACACCATTGACATCAACAGTCAATTATTACTACACCACTGACATCGGTCAATTATTACTACACCGCTGACAACAACAGTCAATTATTAACACACGACTGACGTCAGTCAGTTATTACTACTCTACTGAAAACAAAGTCAATCATTACTACACTACTGACATCAGTCAGTTATTACTACACCACTGACATCAGTCAGTTATTACTACTTTACTGAAAACAAAGTCAATCATTAACACACGACTGACATCAGTCAGTTATAACTACTCTACTGAAAACAAAGTCAATCATTACTACACTACTGACATCAGTCAGTTATTACTACTCCACTGACATCAGTCAGTTATTACTACACCACTGACATCGGTCAATTTTTAACACACCACTGACAACAAGTCAATTATTACTACATCACTGACATTGGTCAATTATTAATACACCACTGACATCAGTCAGTTATTACTACACCACTGACATTGGTCAATTATTAATACACCACTGACATCAGTCAGTTATTACTACACCACTGACAACAACAGTCAATTATTAATACACTACTGACATCAATCAGTTATTACTACACCACTGACAACAAGTCAATTATTACTACATCACTGACATTGGTCAATTATTAATACACCACTGACATCAGTCAGTTATTACTACACCACTGACATTGGTCAATTATTAATACACCACTGACATCAGTCAGTTATTACTACACCACTGACAACAACAGTCAATTATTAATACACTACTGACATCAATCAGTTATTACTACACCACTGACAACAAGTCAATTATTACTACATCACTGACATTGGTCAATTATTAATACACCACTGACATCAATCAGTTATTACTACACCACTGACAACAACAGTCAATTATTACTACACTACTGACATCAGTCAATTATTACTACACCACTGACATCGATCAATTATTACTACACTAGTCAATTATAAATACACCACTGACAGCAGTCAATTATTAACACACCACTGACAACGGTGAATTATTACTACACCACTGACAGCGGTGAATTATTACTTCAACACTGATGTCGGTCAATTATTACTATACCACTGACAGTGGTCAATTATAACTATACCACTGACATTGGTCAATTATTACTACACCACTGGCATCAATTGTCAATTATTACTACACAGTTGACAACAATAGCCAATTATTGCTACACCGTTAACATTAAGTCAATAATTACTACACTACTGACAACAACAGTCCGTTTTTACTACACTATAGACAACAATATTTAATTATTATTACACCATTGACAACAACAGTGAATTATTACTACACCATGGGCAACAGTCAATTATTACTACACCATGGACAACGGTCAATTACTACTACACCTTTGACAACAACAGCCAATCATTACCACACTATTGACAACAACAGTCAGTTATTACTACACCATTAACAGTCAATTATTACTACATCATTGACAACAACGGTCAATTAGTACTGCACTATTGACAACAACAGTCAATTATTACTACAACACTTAAATATTACTATGCCATTGACATCAACAGTCAGTTATTATTACACTATTGACAACAACAGTCGATCATTACTACACCATTGACATCAACAGTCAATTATTACCACACCACTGACAACAAGTCAATTATTACTATGGCACTTCAATGTTACTACAGTTGACAAGTTGGTTATTACTACACCATTGACAACCATCAATTATTACTACACCATTGACATCAATTACTACTATACCATTTATAACACCAGTCAGTTATTACTACATCAGTGAATTATTACTACATTGTTGACAACAACAACCAGTTTTTCCTGCACCATTGACAACAAAAGTTGATTATGGCTATAACTTTGACAATCATCAATTATTTCTACACTATTGATAAAAAAAAAACAATTATCCCTACACAATTGACATCAATTACTACTGCACCATTCAGTTATTACTATATCAGTCAATTATCACTACATTGTTGACAACAACAACCAATTTTTCCTGTACCATTGACAACAAAGGTTGATTATGGCTATAACTTCGACAATCACACTACACTACTTCTACACTATTGATAACAAAAAACAGTTACTACTACACCATTGACAACAACAGTTGCCTGTTATAACACCATTGACAGCAATGGTCAGTCACACCTCATGGTGCTCTTTATGGTGTTGTCCTGCGCTGTCTGATCTAGACTGGATGTCTTGATCTAATGTGAGCTTGTGTTTGTTTTCTTTCTCTAAAAACTCACCTGAAGTGTCCAGGCTGAGCAGGAGTGGCAGGAGTTGCAGGAGAGCTCGGTACACACACATCCCGTTGGTGTTGGAGAGGTTTTGTGTGTGTGAGAGAGAGCCTCCAGTCTGGGGTACTGGACACAAGCTCCTCCTGCAGGACTTCCCCCACCTGTGCTGGAGCTAAGCCCCACCTCCTGGCCTGGGATTGGCTACTGGACACTGCTAGTGAATTAACTACTCCTTCTTATTTTTCACTAATGTTAGTCCAGGAGGCAGGACACCACTGACCAATCATAGTAAAGAAGGAAAGAGAACAAAACTGGCCCCTCATTTAAACTGGAAGAGATAAATACAGGAACAAATATCAGAACTTTACACAATGATAGAGTTTTACATTAGTTTTCTATACTTGATTTTAAACACATTCGACTTCATCTAGACTTACACTTTTGTAAACATGAAAACTTCAAACAGCAATATCAATATAATTCTAGAACAAAACATTCATAATTCAGTATTACATATATAATATATATATTAGTAATAACATAGAATTATTTATATTACACCAGCAAAAATACATATGAAAAAATAAGGATAAATTCAGAAAATAATGTAAAATTACAATTTTGATATAACAACATCAATAATAATAATAACAATATGTGGAGTTGTAGAGATTTAGTACAATATTTACTTAAAATCTTATTAACAAAGTATTAAATATATAAGATGTAGAGTATATACATGCATATATATACATATATAGTTTAAATAATACCATGATTTAAGTTAATAAAGGACTGATTGTTTAAATTAGACCATTTCAATTATTGGATGGTATATACTTTATTTGATATATATTATGTATATATTAGAAGTAAATTAATATTATTTGGAAAGTACAATAAACATCACAACACAATGATATAAAAATGGTCGAAAAAAAATGAATATTAAAAATTCCAAAAAAATACATATGAAAATAATACCTTCTTTTTTTAAAAATATACTTCAAAAAGCCATGAAATGTCTCCACCTGATGGCGCTAGAGGGCTGTTTTGTGGCCAACAAGCCAAACAGGTCAAACCATTCACTCTTACAGATGTTTTTCTCAAAGATAACTCTTAAGGCCTATATGTACTAAAAACATTAACAGAAAAAGAAAAATCCTACATGCAATATCTAAACATAAACAAAACCCACTGAAAAGACTCTCAAACAAGGGTTTTCAACTTAAAGCTTTAACTGTAGTAAGTCTTTCATTATGGACGTTCAGCATCTTCTGATGATGAAGCCTTACAGCTCTTAAAAAGTGTAAGCTCAAACTTTGGTGAGTTTAAAAAATAAATAAATAAATAAATAAATAAATAAAACTGTTACAAGACAATTGAATTGCAACTGAAAGTCTGAGCAAAACCTCTGAAAGGCTTGGCTTCCTATAGCGGTGAAGCAGGAAGAGAGAGAGAGAGAGAGAGAGAGAGAGAGAGAGAGAGAGAGAGAGGGAGAGAGAGAGAACAGAAGAGGTAGTGAAGAGAGCAGACGAGAAGTCAAGAACCTGAAATTTCCTCCAAAAGGTTGCTGAGTGGTGTGGATGTTCTGAAGTGAATTTGACGCTGGGGAGAAGAACGTGGTCCTGAAGAAGAACAGAAAGAGGGAAAATGAACGGACGAGAGCTCATCTGCCTGCTTGTGCTCTTCGCAGTTGCTGTACATGCTGAAGATCCAGAGTTTGGTAAAGAAATTTCTTATCTTCTGTTGGACTGTCTAGCCCAGGTTCATCATCAGTTATTCTTAAAGGGTAATTTCACCAATTTTCAAAAAAGGTTTGCCTAATTCGGTGTTTGAAATGTAAACAGAGAGATTCAGAGTGGTTTGTTTATATGGAATGTTGATGATGGAAAATTGTGGAAAATCTGAAATAATAAGTTTTCTTTGGGGACTATTTTGTCTCATAGCACCCTGCATGTATCCCTCCACCATGAATTGTATTAAAATACATTTAAAGCCAAAACTTTATCACAAAAAGTATCATAAAACAATGAATTCATCACCATTTCATGTAGTAACTTTCTGTGAGGGAGCTTTTAGAGGTGGACGTCTGGTTCCTATCACCACCACTGTGAACAGTTCTGATGTGTTAATTTTCTCTAGAACAGACTTAAAGCAGTGGAATTTCTCAAATTTTCCAACTTGGAATATTTACAATAGTTGATAGTGTTTTTATCTGTCTATTTATTTATTTATTTATTTATTTATTGTCAAATCAACCAAAATAGCCTCAGAGCGGGTACAGCAACAAAGACACAACAAAGACAAGTCCTCTGCTGACGCACTTTAAAAAAAATGCTCACAAATTTTTGGAAAAAAAGAGGCAATTTGCTCCCAAATTGAAGATAATATAGTAATTTTGCTCTGATCTGCTTTTGCTGAGTGAAATCTTTATAAAGATGTCTGTATAAGAGTCAGTACTGCCGTTAGCTTTGAGCCACATGGGGAGTGAAAGACCTGCAGTAATCAGAGAAACGCTGCACTCTCTAAAACTGCTGTAAACTAATGTTGATCCTCACTGACACAGATACAAGAAACCTGGAAATCTCTGGTACTAAGTCACCCTGATCTGTCCAGAAGACCCTGAGAGTTGGAAAAAAGATGAGAAAGATGCAGAAGGGACAGAAGAAAATAAATTAATCATACATGGCTACAAAGATAAGGACAATGGATTTTATGAGTGCACCTCAACGTCCAAAAATAAATACTATTTCTACACCAAGCTAAAGGGTAAGTATCTATTAACATTGTTTTTCCAATGAATCACTGAATCAGGTTCTTGTTCAGTTGAAAGATGCGAATGTTGATGTTTCTAATTCTTCCACTTTTGTGAGAACTGTGCGGGTGTGTAATGAAAGTATTCAAGCGTTATTTGGACTTCAGGTCATGTGGTTCTGAAGAAAAAAGCCTACTAGGGATGGATGATACCACTGACTCACATGTCAATCTGATACTGAGAAATCCAAATACCCACTGTAAAAAAGTAGCTCATCTGATCTACTTAAAAAATTACTTCACGCGGTAACAAGTAAATGAACTAGTTTTATTCAACCTAAATAAGTACTTTGAATGAACGATTCTTTCAATCAGTTGTCAACACATGCCTTGATATGGAATGTTGATGATGGTAAAATAGTGGAAAATCAGAAATAATAAGCTTCCTCTGGGGACTATTTTGCCTCACAGCACCCTGCATGTATCCCTCCACCATCAATTGATGTTTAAAAAGGCCAAAATCTTCTCAAAACTATTATTATACAGTGTTTTAGTCATCAGGCAGTGAATTCATAACCATTTCATGTAGTAACTTTCTGTGAGGGAGCTTTTAGAGGTGGACATCTGGTTCCTATCACCACCACTGTGAACAATTCTGACTCTTATTGAATAAAGACATAAATAGACAATGATCTAAAAAAAGCTGAAATTTCATAGATATTTTTGTTTGTATCCCAAACTACCATTTTATACAAAAAAAACACATGAATAGGATCAACTTTTTGTTAATTTTCTAACTTGTTAAATAACTCAAAACATCTTTTCCAGAGACGTCATTCAAATAAGACATTTTTCTGCTATTTTTGCTGAACAATTTCTATTTATTTAGTTTAACAATTTAAAAAAGATAAGGCATAAAAAATAAAATTTGCCGTAACAGATAAACAGTAATTATGCATTAAAACACACTTATTCACACAAAACACTGAATTTGACTGGGGGTGCCAAAACCTTCGCACATGGCTGTACTTCACATGTCCATCCCCTTTTATTGCTACTCTGACAAAACAAATCAAAAATGAGCGTTTCCATAGCGATGTGATTCGCAATCAGAAACTATTGCAGTGCATCTAACAATAAAGGCAGCATTGAGCTTCTTTTATACAGTGATAGGAAACACTGAGGGCTCCAGTTCCACATGCTGATACATTTTACTGACCACTGTGGACATACACGCTGACCAGCTACTCAGTTAAAGGAGACAAAAAGACACATTCGGAATTAATCGCTAGCAAGACGCTCAGTTTGACAGCATTAGCTAAACTGTCTCAGCTGGAATGGGCCTATTCATTAAATGGTATTTATCATTTTATTCCAGAAATAATGAACGTTAAATACGTTATCATGTTTTTAATTATCAGATACATATTCAGTTTTATTCAAAATATAGTAAAATTAAGGAACACCAGCGTTAGTTGGCATAGTTATCACTCTCTGCTGTTTATCACAGACATACCATGCATTAGCATAAAAAACAGATACTTTTCATTTTTCCAGTAAAAAACATACTTTCAATTATTTCAATATTTCCTGGAGTTAGTGCAAGTGTGTCGGGTTGGTTGGCTCACAGTGAAAAAGCTATAATCTTAAAAAAAAAATGAAGCTCAGAGCTCTTAACTTAAGTAAAACCACAAATATAAACATTCAGTGGAAACCAAAAACATTTTTGAATATATTTTTTCATTTTTATACATATGATATATGACATATACATATCTTGAGTTGCACTAATCATCAAATGGTCTAAAGCTTGTTGTAAAATGAATGTAAATGAAATATTTAAAAAGTGTGATAACAGCAATGCAGTATGTGTTGTGTTAGCATGCTATTTAGCGTGTGTGCAGTGTATAATATGAAAGAATTATATACAGAATTTCACATTTGCTTTATGTAGGTTAGCTAGCTTTACTTTGCCTTTCAAATAAAAAAAGATTGAACGCATCAATATCTCAGTATTGACCCCCCCCCCGCCCCGCCACACTCCTCGCACATACTCGATCAACTATGAAATGAATCAATCTTGAAAACAGAATAAAACATAACAATTAAGTATGGAGAAAGCATGAAAGCTCCTCCTCTCTCTCCTCTGTTCTTCTCTTCATTCCTCTCTCTCTCTCTCTCTCGTGGTCAGTGTGTGACGGCTGCGTGGACTTGGACATGGGATGGGCTACAACGATCGTGATTGGAGATATTTTGGTCACTCTCATGGTCATCCTTATAGTCTACCTGTGCGCTAAGAAGAAGGCCGGTCCTGCGCCTCGTCAGAGAGGTAACATACACTACAATATAGACAATCTACACGATGTTCAATATACTATATTCAATATCTATACAATAAAATATATGATATAGAGTATACATAATATATAACATACCATACACAATATATATAACCTACTAAACACAATATATAATATTCAACATACCATACACAATATATAACAAGAAAAGGAGATACAAAGTCTTTGCGTGACAGTGGTCATATGCTGTACTGACGACTGCACAACCACAACACACGTCAGTAGCAGAGATCGCTTAGAAATTGTGTTTTATATCTTACAGCAACCCCAAGCCGTCAGGCGGGCGCTCCTCCTCCTCCAAACCCCGATTACCAGGTAACTTGAAAAGCGTTTGTGTGGTTGAATATAAAAAATCTTAAACTTTAGATCATCTAGCTCAACTGTTGATGGACTATTTGTGTTAGTCATCCACGAGGCCTTCATCAGTGGTCAGTTTGTGGTCACACAGCCACTTTTGGCTGGATATTTCTGCTACTCTCAATGTAGCAGCGACGCTGACGAGTGTAAAAACTCCAGCAGCACTGCTGTGTCTGATACACACACACTACCATGTCAGGGTCACTGCTGTACTGAGAATGGCCACCTTCCATGTAATATCTGGTCCTGTGGTCAGAAACTGTCCAATGATGAACAGGGTAGAGGGCAGCTGACTAACCACACAGCAACAAACGGGCTACAATCTGTAACTGTACACATGTACTGGTGTTAAAAAATTGTTAATGACTTAATATACTTAATAGTTGCTGTTATTTTATTCAATAATAACTTTTACAGTGTATATTGAAAAGTTACACATTAAAAGGTATTTAAGATGTTTTAGTCAATATTTCCAGTTTGAGATATCAAGAAGTTATTAAATGATAATGATTTACTGTTATTACGGATATGGAAGCACAAAGTAGATGTTTCTAATAAACTGGCCAGTTTGTGGAACCCCAAGGTAGGAGTTTCTAATAAAGTGGCCAGTTAGTGGAACTCCAAGGTAGGTGTTTCTAATAAAGTGGCCAGTTAGTGGAAGCACAAGATGGGTGTTTCTAATAAAGTGGCCAGTTACTGGAAGAAGACGGCTGGTGTTTCTAATAAAGTGACCATTTAGTGGAAGCCCAAGGTGGGTGTTTCTGATAAAGCGGCCAGTTAGTGGAACCACAAGGTAGGTGTTTCTAATTAAGTGGCCAGTTAGTGGAACCACAAGGTTGGTGTTTCTAATAAAGTGGCCAGTTATTGGAACCACAAGGTGGGTGTTTCTAATAAGAGGCCATTTACTGGAAGAACACGGCAGGTGTTTCCAATAAAGTGGCCATTTAGTGGAAGCCCAAGGTGGGTGTTTCCAATAAAGTGTCCATTTAGTGGAAGTACAAGGTGGGTTTTTCTGATAAAGTGGCCACTGAGTGTTCACGCTTTTAAAGATTTGCTAACGGTTTGATTTTGAAATTTGTCCTTCTGCAGGTTCTGAATCCGGCCACACGCAGCAGAGACGTGTATGCCGAGGCGGTACGGAAACACTGAAGACCTGCTGGACCCACCCAAACAGCATCTTCAGTTGGTTCATTTGCTTGAAACTCAGGAACTGTTAAAAGCGAGGTTTAGCACAGTCCCCAACTTCAGTCTAATGGTTCAGTCAAAAACCTAATTTTACAAGACATTGAATTTTGGCTGAGCCATCAGTTTAAGCCTTGCATGAGGTGCTTTGAAAACACCTTTGATTTCTTTTTTCCGTTCGAAAGTTTGGCATCACTGTTTTCAATTGGCAATATAACAACTGTTATTAATATCCAGAAAGTCTTGTATTTGAACTGTGATCAAGGTGATCAAATTTTGGGTCGTTTCTTTTGGTTCATTCATCATGAAATTTACACACAATGTAAAAAACAACAGGCATTTTCAAATTATATCAAAAACTGAAAAACGTCAAAAATGGAGATAAGGGGTTTTGTTCTGAAAACAGCGCTACATAAAACCATTAACTAACCATAGTCTTTCCTGAAGAACCCTTGGAGAACCTCCTTTGAAGTCTTTTCTTAAACAAACAATTAAAAAACATTCTGGAATTGGGTTTATAGTATCTACACCATAGAAGTTATGTTTGAAAATAACAACAGTTATTAAGCGAGCAAGTGATTCCAAACTTTCGAACAGTAGTGTGTATACAGCACTGTTGTACCTTCGAGTAATTCGGGGCACGTTGTACTCTTTACAGCTGCAGCAGATTGAGAATTCAGGTCTGATAAATCAGGAAATAAACACAAAAAACGAGAATTAGGAGCTAAATGTTGATGAGTAAAATGTAACCGAGTAAAAAGTAGATTACTCTCCTCACTGATGTGCTTAAATAGAGGTATTAAATACTTACATATTGTTTAAAGTATTTAGGAAAGTGTAAATTCTTTAAAATGTTACTTGAGTTGCTGGAATGAAGCTGAATGAGTTACCAAACTCTTCCTCTTTATCTCACATCTTATCATCAAATAAAAGCTTTGCTCTGTAAATTTGCTCACAGTTATGCTGAGGTTGATTACTGAGTGATTATATGGCTGCTTATGAATTTCACCAAAACTCACTGCTTTTCTGGGTCACGTTTTATTTTGAAAGTTCCCTGTAGATCATCTACAGACACTTTAACTGACAAACTATCTGGTGGAACTCAACTGATTATTAACCATATTTATATCAGGGCTACATTTAGGATTAGGGTTGAAGTTGAGGTTGGGTTTAGGTTTAGGATTATGATTAGGTTTCAGTTTTGGATTTAAAATTAGGGCTAAGTTTAGGGTTTAGGGTGAGGTTTAGGTTAGTGTTAAATTTAAGGGTAGGCTTAAGTTTAGATTTTGGGTTAAGGGCAAGGTCAGGTTTAGGTTTAGATTTTGGGTTGAAGTTAAGGTTAGGTTTACATTTTGGGTTAAGGTTGGATTTAGGTTTAGATTTTGGGTTGAAGTTAAGACTGAGTTTAAGTTTAGAATTTGGGTTAAGGTTATGGTCAGGTTTACATTTAGATTTTGGGTTGAAGTTAAGGTCAGGTTTAGGTTTACATTTTGGGTTAATATTAAGGTTGAGTTATAGATTTGGTTTAAAGTTAAGAATAGGCTTAGGTTTAGATTTTTGAATAAAGTTAAGGTTGGGTTTAGGATAGATTTTGAGTTACATGTAAGAGTAAGCTTAGGTTTAGATTTTGGGTTAAAGTTAAGAGTAGGCTTAGGATTTGGGTTAAAGTTAGGCTCAGGTTTAGGTTTTGAGTCAAATGTTATAGGATTAGGTTTAAATTTTGGGTTGAAGTAAGGTTTTGGTTTAGGTTAGAACTAGGTTTTGGGTTAAAGTTAGATTTAGATTTGTATTGAAAGTTATTGATAGATTTGGGTTTAGGATAAGGTTTAGGTTTTGAGTTGATGGTTAGGGGTATGTTTAGGATTAATCTAACACATTGAACTTAGCCTTCAGCTGCATTTAATTGTTTTTTAATCAAAGACAAACTGAGCTATGACGCATCTACAGTGGACTCTCAAAATAAAGTTAGACCCATGTCTGTTTTCTAAGTACAAAGAAGACTAGAACATTCTATATGCTGTCTAAATGTGTGGTCTTATGATATTTGCCATAAAGCCATAGTTTTTTAACAGTGTCATACTTTTGGTCAGATCAGCCCATGACTATCAGCTCCAGTGCTGAAGAATCACTCAACAGAATATATGTGTAAATAAAGACACCATCTCCATCTCAGCTTTCACCTTTCATAATTACCCTGATTTTCTTTCAGCTTGTTAATGTATAGTATTGAATAATGTGTGAAATGGTTTTCTTATTGTTTTTGTTCTATACTCTATTCTGTTACTATTCTACAACAGTGCAAATGTTGTTTCTTCTTCAGGTTAAAGTTTAATTCATGTTTATTTTTTTAAAAATCATAATGTCTAAAAGTCATTTTTGCTGAAAAAAAAACAGCTGAAAATATGAAGGCTATTGTAACTTACTGTTGAAATTTCCTTTAGTAGACTAATAGACAGGACAGTAAAATGGAAACTTTAGTTAAACTTAAGATCAAATCATAAGATATGATTTGAAATATGCCATTGTACACATTTCACAACATATTTCTGAAGAGACGTGTTTAACATTTATTTGTTTTTCAGTCTGAATTTCTTTCACTAAATTTCACAATAAAGTCATATTTGCAATCAAATGTTTATGAATGACTCTGGAAAAAAAAGGGGGAAAATGTACCATTGCATCACTGATTTAGTTTCATAATGCATACAGTATCATAAGCGGTGACATCCACATGTTATTTACATTTTAGAGTCTGCTTTCAGACGGTGTGTCACACACCCACAGCAGACTGTCATTTACAGAAATTCAAAGAGATGATTTAGGGGAAAAAGCTGAAATACAGTGGCACATTATCAGTTACTCAGAGCTACTTTTAGATGCCCTTACAGAAAAGGAAAATTTGTGCAGGGAAGTGTTTACATTAGATCTTGTTTAGAGCTGTTTAATACTCTAAAAACAGGGTTACAGTTGTTTTGTTTCCATTTCCGTTGCTTCTCTTGCAGCTTCAGAAACGCATTTCACTTTCTGTAAAGCAGTTTAAATAATGATCTAAGTTAATAAAGGACTGATTACATAAATTAAATATTGGATAGTATACATTTTATTTGGGACTATTTTGCCTCACAAAGCTCTGGATTAAAAATACACGTGTGTGTGTCACAGTTATCAGGCAGTATGCATAAACATTTCATGTAATACCATTGCATGAGGGATACTTTAGACGCAGTAAACTCTTCAGACTTCTGGTTCCTATCAATAACACTGTGAACAATTACTTCTCTAGAATGCTGCATTTCAATTTAAACCACAAGGAATGTTTGGTTTTTTTAAGATGTTTTTTACATCTTAACCTGTTATTTTTTTTAAATACTGGTGTAATTCCCCTTTTCTCCCATATCTGTTAAAGAGAATGAATGTTTGGGTTGGATGGAGTCCCCTGGATGTTCAATTAACATTCTAGCTTCAAGATCCTGGCATAGGTTTGTTTAAATAGTAGTGGAAAGCAAAACGTTTTTTTTCACAGAGTGAATCATGGATTTACACATGGCCATCAAAATGCTTTTGTCAACAGTATTAAAAAATGTTCTTTTTAAAGCCAAGAACCTTTTTAAAGATCAAAGAATCTTCACATGAAAATTCAAAGGTTTTTCTTAGAACCGTACATCCAGACAGGGACTTTGCATTTCAACAGAGAAGTGTGTCTAGGACACAAGCCGGGTACTTTATCTTGCAACAGCAGCATTTGACTAGACTACAAGCCAGGGACTTTGCAGAGTGATAAGTGGAGTCCGACTGGGCCACGAGATGAGGACGTAGCAGTGTAACAGCAGAGTTTGATTAAGCCATGAGATGGGGACATAGCAATGTGACAGCGGAATTTGACTAGGCCATGAGATGGGGACGTAGCAGCGTACCAGCAGAGTTTGACTAGGCCATGAGATGGGGACGTAGCAGCGTACCAGCAGAGTTTGACTAGGCCATGAGATGGGGATGTAGCAGTGTACCAGCAGAGTTTGACTAGGCCATGAGATGGGGACGTAGCAGTGCGACAGTGGAGTTTGACTAAGCCATGAGATGGGGACACAGCAGTGTAGCAGCGGAGTTTGACTAGGCCATGAGATGGGAATGTAGCATTGTGACAGCGGAGTTTGACTAGGCCATGAGATGGGGACGTAGCAGCGTACCAGCAGAGTTTGACTAGGCCATGAGATGGGGACGTAGCAGCGTACCAGCAGAGTTTGACTAGGCCATGAGATGGGGACGTAGCAGCGTACCAGCAGAGTTTGACTAGGCCATGAGATGGGGACGTAGCAGCGTACCAGCAGAGTTTGACTAGGCCATGAGATGGGGATGTAGCAGTGTACCAGCAGAGTTTGACTAGGCCATGAGATGGGGACGTAGCAGTGCGACAGTGGAGTTTGACTAAGCCATGAGATGGGGACACAGCAGTGTAGCAGTGGAGTTTGACTAGGCCATGAGATGGGAACGTAGCATTGTGACAGCGGAGTTTGACTAGGCCATGAGATGGGGACGTAGCAGTGAGACAGTAGAGCTTGACTAATCCATGAGATGGGGACACAGCAGTGTAACAGCAGAGTTTGACTAGGCCACGAGATGGAGACATAGCAGTGTAGCAGTGGAGTTTGACTAGGCCACAAGAAGGGGACATAGCAGTGTAACAACAGAGTTTGACTAGGCCATGTTATGGGAATGTAGCAGTGTGACAGCAGAGTTTAACTAGGCCACAAGAAGGGGATGTAGCAGATGACATAGCAGTTTAATTAGGCCATGAGATGGGGACGTAGCAGTGAGACAGTAGAGCTCGACTAATCCATGAAATGGGGATGTAGCAGTGTAACAGCAGAGTTTGACTAGGCCACGAGATGGGGACGTAGCAGTGTCACAGTGGAGTTTAACTAGGCCACAAGATGGGGACATAACAGTGTGACAGCAGAGTTTGACTAGGCCACGAGATGGGGACGTAGCAGTGTCACAGTGCAGTTTGACTAGACCACAAGATGGGGACTTTATTCCACAACAGCAGAAGCCATGGACATCACACCACCGCAAAAGTAGAGCTCAATAATGCCATTAACTAGGGACTTGTGACAGCAGAGTTTGCCTGGGCCATGAGATGAGGACACAGCGGTGTGATAGCGGAGTATGACAGGCCACGAGATGGGGACGTAGCAGTGTGACAGTGGAGTTTGACTAGGTCATGAGATGGGGATGTAGCAGTGTGACAGCAGAGTTTGACTAGGCCACGGAATGGGAACATAGCAGTGTGATAGCAGTGTGGACAGAATGGGAACATAGCAGTGCGACAGTGGAGTTTGACTAGGTCACAAGATAGGGACTTAGCAGCATGACAGCTGACTTTGACTAGGCCATGAGATGGGGACTCTGCAGTTTGACAGCGAAGTTTGACTAGGCCACAAGCCAGGGAGTTCACTCTTCAACAGTGGCTTTTGACTAGACAACCAGCTGAGGACTTCATACCACAACAGCAGAATTTGACAACACTGTGAGCCAGGGGCTTCACACCACAACAGCAGAGCTTAACTATGCCATGAGCCAGGGACTTCGTACTGTGACACGGGAGTTTGACTAGGCCACAAGCCAGGAACTTCACACTGTGACAGCAGAGCTTGATTAGGCTGTAAGCCGAAGACTTTGCCCTGCAGAAGCGGAGTTGGAATAGGCCACAAGTTATTTGCAATTCAACAAATGTGACAACCCCCAAAATTAGTGTAAAATACATATGTTTATTTTTCCAAATGGTTTAAATAGTGCATTTCATTTATAGTAAATGAAATTGAAACCCTAATTTAAAAAACACATAATGAGTGTATTTTGGAAACTTACAGTCAGAGATATAGAGATAGCGAGAGGCAGAGAGATGCGTATATGTAGGGAAGGTTTGCTCTGTAACCGTGTAACTGTGTTCAGACTAGGTCGTGGGTGTCTCTCATGCACACAGGATGTTACATATAATATGTCAGTGTGTTTGAGTGCTGAATCTTCACAGTAGCACGGTCGGTGTCTCCTTTTGGTTCCAAAAGGAAACCGCAGAGCATTAGAGACTAGAGATTAGCAGCTAGTCAATAAAACCTCATTATGCTTTTGAACACCTGCCAATGAGAGCAAACCTCAAGCGCAATGCATTTTCCATTTTCTAAATAACAAAGTAAACTCTAGTACTACACTCTGCATACTTTTGGCATTATGAGCTTATACAATCATAGTACAAAAAGGCAACAGACAATGCATAAAGCAATAATAATATCGTTCTTTCCAAAACCGCAAAAGAAAATAATGCTAGCATTTTGTGAACGTTACTAGAATAGTATTACAAAAGCACTGATGCTACGAAAAGAGAGAGTCAAACAGTTCTTTAATTAGTTTCTTTAACAACATGACAAAGTCTGCATTCAGGAATTCAGTATGAAATAATGATCTGATAGCTGCAGTATGTGCAAAATTGTTTTCATTAACTACTATAAATTATTCAGAATCTACTATGAATTTTTCACTAAGAATTATAAATGTTTCAGTACTTACAAGAAATTATTCAGTAGCTACAATTAATTATTCAGTTACTACTATAAATTATTCAGTATCTACTATGAATTATTCAGTAACTAACATAAATTATTCAATATATACTACAAATTATTCAATATAGGCATCAAAATATTTAGTAACTACTATGAATTTTTGAATTTCAGTATCTACTATGAATTATTCAGTATCTACTAGAAATTATCCAATAAATACTCTAAATTGTCCAGTAACCGCTACAAATTATTCAGTTGGCAGGACCGACTCTTGCAAATCTTAGAAAGAAATTGAAACCATTCATTCCCAATACTTTTTTTAAGCATTTATTCCAAAATAAGCCAACAAGCCATTTATCTCTTTAAAGCACCAGTTGGACTCATTACATGATTACTAGAATTTATTAAGGCAGTTTATGTTGTGTCTTAACAAATTTGCAAAAAAAATATATTAACCATTGATTGACCAAACACACTAAAAGTAACTGAACTTACTACACACTTGTGAAGTACACCTGAATTCATGAAATCTTGAAAATGCCTCAGAGAAACTATTTCATTAGGCAACAAGAAAGGCAAATTATTAACAAATATTAACATATTATTTTCCAGATAAGATAGAAATTAAGAAATAGAGGTATGTATATAAACAGAAATCAAGAAAGGAAGAAATCATATGAATAGCATCACTATTAATGAGACATACTCATGTTACCATGACCAGCAGACTTGGAATAAAATTCAAAGACATTATCATTGAAATTGGTGATGATGACGATTATGAGGATCATGATGATTATGATGATGATGACGAAAATCAAGGTGGTGGTGAAGTTCATTTCTTCTTGGCTCCTCCCAGAGTCTGGTACTCAGACCTTTGACCCGGAGCCAACGGCTGAAAAGAGCACAAACAGAATCAAGAATTCTATCTAAACCAAAATTAAATGGTTTCATTGTAATGCTTCTTTTAATGCTAAGAATCAAATTCAAACGCTAGTAAATTTGGTCCAAATTATGGAAACACATCAAAAAAGGTTCTTTGAAACTTTTTTAAGGTTCAAAGAACGTCTACAAAATGTAAAGTTTCCATTCCAGTTAGAGGTTTCTGTTAGAAGGGTAAGCTCATGCAAGAAACCCCTGAGGAACCTTTACAAGTCTATACAGAAAGTGAATGTTCACATACCTGATAAGTGTCTCCATCTCCATTCCGTATTAGATGCTCTTTATCTGAAGCTAGAATGGAAGATGTGAAGAGAGAAAAGCACTTTATTAGAGGTTTGAGAGTTTCCTTTACCTTCATATGACTCGTTACTTGAATTGCCAGTTATGGGTAGTTTCAGGCCTGATAGAGGATCGTAGGCTTTAGTTCAGTGGTCACCTAGCCATCCTTAAGATCTACAACATCTTAGCTATGTTTGTTTTAAGTTTATTTATTTGCATAATGAGAAAAAAAGAAATAAATAAAAACATGTAGTAGAAGGTGAGCTTACATTGCAGGCTTATTATGTTTTAAGGCTTGTTATTCAGTAATTACATAGTTACAATGCAAATGCATTCTAAAGTTAATAATAATAATAAGAAGAAGAAGAAGAAGAAGAAGAATGGTAAGGAATGGAAGCCTGGACCCACCAACACTCCTGGACAATTTAGCAGTTACTTTAGTTAGTTTGACAAAGTTGAAGTTATACAAACATTTTCTGAAGGTCACAACTACCAAGCAGTTCCAGACTGATGGACTGACCACCCCAGAATCCAGACCTCAACATCACCGAATGTGTTTAATTACTTCAGAAAATTATCAACCAACTTCTAAGACTGAACTTTGAAGGTGTGTCTGCAGATTCTTTGCAAACTGGACTGAGCCAAGAGAATGGAAGCTGTAATACAGGTTAAAAAAAGGTTCCTTAAGGTTCTTTAGTAAAGAAAACAGTTCTACATAGAACCATGAACACTCAAAGAACCACTTCGCATGATTGAAGGGTTCTTTGCATGGTGAAATGGTTCATCCGAGTGATGAAGAATGTGCTGTAGATGGTTCTATATAGAACCTTTTTGAAAAGGGTTCTATATAACACCAAAAAGGGTTGTTTTATTGTGATGATGTCAAGTTTGTAACAATAGAAGAACCCATTTGGTGCTATATGTAGAACCATCTAGAGCACATTCTCCATCAATCTGCAGAACCATGTCACCAGGCAAAGAACCCTTCAATCATGCAAAGGGGTTCTTTGAGTGTTCATGGTTCTATGTAGAACCATTTTCTTTATTCTTTTTTAAGCGTGCACCCATGATTTATTTAAATAGGTGTGAAATGGTGATACAAGTCATCCGATTAAGACATTATGGGGCCAGTCATCATAGATTACTGTGCTACAGACCCCAGCTCAACTGCCCCACCTGCACTACTAGTAGATATCCCACTGAATTGACCAGTTCCCAAGCTGTGGTACATGTACACGTGTAATGGGGTATGGGACTGTAGAACGTTTGGGAACACGAACCTAAAGAAAGCTCTTGTGGTCTCTCTTTATTTGGACAGTCCACTATAATCCCCTATAGATCATCTACAGATGTTCAAACTGTTAACAAACTATCTGTTGAAGCTCAGTTGATTCTAAACAGTGGTGGGGTCAGGGTTAGGATTTGGACCAGGGTTAGGGCTAGGAGCAGGGTGAGGGTTAGGATTAGGTTTTGGGTTGAGGTTGAGGTTGAGGTTAAGGTTAGAATTAGAACCAGGTTTAGAGTTAAAGAAAATTAAGGTCAGTTTGGTAGATATTTAGTTGAATGTAAGTTGAAAGTAAATTAAGTATCTACAAACCATCTAAAGTGGACCATACACCTTCCACCACATCTTATCCAACTCATTCTTTTCTGGCTTGATTAGTCGGATCAGCTTTCTGTAGATTTGAAACCTACAGAATGGTCCATCTCAAAGTTGGAGGTTGGTCACCACGACTTCCTTTACAGCAGATTGGGCTCACCTTTGTTGCCGGAGAAACTCTTGCCTTTGGGCTGGGCAGACAGGGAGTACACGGCCACTCCAATGAGGATGGTTGCCAGGGCGTTGCCCACAGCGATGGCGGCGATGGCCAAGACATTCAATTCAATGCAGTTTTCACAGGCTGCAGAGAAAAAGAGAACATGGTGATAGTAATAATGCATACACACATGCATGTACAAGCTACATATGTTCTTCATTTTAATATACTTTGTTTCTATTGGACCATAAAATTTCCACACAGTGTAATAAACAGCTAAAAAAAACAATATCACATCAATATTTCTGAAAATATAAGTATAAAACAATCGGCCTACACACTACCATTCAAAAGTTCACATGCCACCATATTAATAATTTCTGAAATGTCTGTAGTGGGCCGAGTGACAAGAAGACAAAACTGAATGAAGTTTGGTTTCAAACTGAGATTTTAAAGTAATATCTAAAAGTATTCCACAATATTTTGTTATTAAAATACCTCAAAAAGACTAATAAAAAAGGGAGAATTTAATGTTATACATCAATTGTGTCAGAAATAAAATCCCACCAAAATGATAACTTTACAGGAGAAGGAAAAAACATACTCTACTTTTGATGTAAGTCAATGGAACCTGATTTTTTCCAAGAAATTTTCGGTCATTTGTTTTGGTCTATTCATCATGAAATGTACACATAATATATAGGACCAAAGGTACTTTCAAATTATGTCAAAAAACCTGTGATGTAATTTGAGAGTACCTGTGTGTAATCAAACGTCCTCTCGGGCCAGTTTTGGGCACTTTGGGCAGCCCTGACATTGACAATGTGGATTTAAATATTATAAACAATTCACCTGCGTTGTTTATTCAATATTTCAAGAACTCTGTCAACAAGAAGTGAACTAATGATACATAATATACTGCTTATATTAATTTTGGGGCAAATTCATGTGGTAACAAGTAAATTAACTAGTTTTATTCAACATAAATAAATACTTTAAATGAACGATTCATTCTGTCCATGTAGTTAATTGTTAAGTTGAATAAAACTTGTTCAATTGCTTGTTTCCACATGAAGTAATTTTTTTTAGGTAGATCTGAGGAGCCACTTTTTACAGTGTGTCTTGACATTTCCACTTCTGAAATATGATAAATTCTGGATGTTAATTTGATCTGTACATCATTCTCGTTATGTAAACAGACTTGCAGTCATTTTAGAATCTAATACATTCATTATTTCGAACACATCTAATATTTCTTCATCTAGTTTCTCACTTATTATTAGAAAGCTGTGAAGCCGTACAAGTGTATTAGAATCATTCTGTACATTTATCTGCAACCACGTTGGTTTTATGCACCATTTCCAAACTTTGATTCCCAACTTTTAGATGTGTCAACCAAAAAATTTTCTCCTCTCTGTAGAAATACTTTTAAAATTTGCTTGCAGGGCTTCCTTTAGGTTTGTGGAGGGTTAGTTGTTACTTCACTGAAAAGTGACAGTCAAAAGGGAGCAAATTGTCCCCAAACTTTTGACAAGGTATACTGTCTTCATAATAATAACATTCTGCACCATTGTTAGAACTTCACTCAGATCTGACCTCATCAAGCTCATACTGGACGTTCAAGATTCCACAATTTCCATGACTTGTATACAAGACAGGTGGTAGCCTCACTGTACAAGGGGTCCCGTCACAGCACCCACGTATCCGAACACATGCGACACTGCATTACTGCAAACTACGACAGGTAGGAATGGACACTCAAACTCGCCATAGCAGCTAAACCTCAGCCTCACACTTAACTAACATGAACTTCCAGGTTTTCCAAGTTTTCCCAGGATGGGTGGGAACCCTGACAGTGTGTAAATGAACCTGTATGCCTGCCTCCACTGTTGATCGTAAGTCACTGTCCCTATAAAAATTTGCATTGTCCCTATAAAATATTCATATTTTCCAGTGGTCTTCCCCTCACCGGAAAGCTTGTCGATAAGTTTCCAAGTTTTCCAGGTTTTCCAGGAAACCCTGATGTTACCGATGATAATTTTTTTTTAAATCATTTTAATTTTTTCTTTGTTTTCCATAACTGTACACTCATGTGCACACTTCCAGGTTTTCCAAAACTTCCAGGATTAAATATGTGAGAACCCTGATGATGATATTTTTTCCACAACACTTGATCCATTTTCTTATTTTCTAGGTGTCTTTCATGACTGGAAAGCTAGTCTATAAATGTCAATGTTTTCCTGTTGTTCCAGGACATGTGGATGTTAATATTTGATGTTAATATTTTTCTATGACATTTTATCTGTTCGCTTATTTTTTCTGTTTTCCATGACTGGGACACTAGTTTGTGCACTTCCACATTTTCCAAAATGTGTGGGAACCCTGATGCTGATTTTTTTCAAGGATATTTAATCAATTTTCTTATTTTCCAGGGGTCTTCCATGACTGAGGAGCTGGTCTATAAATGTCCAGGTTTTCCCATTTTTCTAGGACATGTGGGAACCCAGCCTTTGTGTAAATTAACAGATGCTCTAATAAACAGTCTCTACTGCTGATCATGAGTCACTACCTCTATAAACACTTGGAATTTTAACTTTAAAAAAATGAAACATTTGAGCTCATAACATCTCTAACAGTGCTCCACATTTTCTGGGAACGTCCAAAAGTAGAAGATTTACAGACCACCACAGTAGACATTTTATCCAGAGTGCTCAGTATTAACATTCTATTATCACCCCAGCAATGTCTGTCAAATGATGATTCAGACCTACTGGCAGGTTTTACAGCCACCAAAAACAACTGTTTTACAACTTTCAGTTATCCGGCTTTCAAAATGTAGCTTGCATGGAAAAACTTACATCCAGGCTCAACAAAGCAAAGCAGTTAACTATTAGGAACTATTAGCAATTGGGAGAGTTTATGTGTCATTCTACAGAAACATCCATTTTTGTGTCCCTAGCCTTTACAGATATATTACACTTAAAAAAACATGTTACAGTTACAATTTATTTATATTTTAAAATGAAAGAGTAAGTTATTTTAACAATTACAACTTCTTGAGCCTCAATTTAGCAATATTGGTTTTTAAATCAATCATATAGAATTCCAAGCACCACAGAAGAGCTCATCCCCACAGTCATGTGTGAAGGCTGAGGCCATATTTTGAAGAAAAAAACAAATTTTTCTGCAATTTTAACTACAATAATCTATACATGACTATGGAATATATAAATTAAATGACAAAGAAAACAAATTCCAAATAAATATTTTAAAATATATAATGAAAGTTGTCTGCGGGAGTCGTGTCACTGGTGTTACTGAGTAACTAAAAATCTCTTATTTTGAAATAAAAGTCACAATGATGACATCACTCGACTTCCTTTTACCTACGTTTTCTGAGGATCTATGAAGAAAAGCACATGGTCCACTGTGTCTTTCAGTTATCAGAGATTTTCTCATTTAGCTCATGATTTCATATGAAGCTTTTAGCTGAAGTCACTGGTGTGACCGACTTTATTCTGAGGTAACTGTCAAAAATAGAATACAAATGGTTTAAATTACATATTTTAGTGGATATTCCATGATTGACAGCATGTGGTTTGATGCTCTGTAGCAGTCATCTTGTAAAATGCATTGTTCATTAAAAATGTTTCTGGTGTTTCCTTTATTATGTGTAACACCAATGAGGATCAGTAACACCAGTGACTCCTATGAAAAGACAGAAAAGTGGCCGTTTCTGTAGAATGACCCTAATATAGTTCAATTCACTGTAGTTTTCAACTGTACTCCGTACTAATTCTCTGTGTTGGCTCTTTTATTTGTCCTTGACCTGTGTGTACACAAAACAATGTGTGTTTCCATCCTGCCGCCACCCACCCCACCTGTTCTTTTTGAAAAATGCAAAAAAAAAAAAATCACAAAAAAAGATTTGCATTCATTGAACCTCTAACAGAATCACTGGCGTATTACATTCTGTTAATAAATTATTTGAAGTTCAGTAAACTCTGAATGTTAAGGCAGAGAAGTCACTTTATCGATTTTAAACATGAACTGAGTTTGATCGCAGGTGATTGTGAGCTTGGTTTTTGTAACATTGTGAAAAGAAGGAAAGACAGGGTACTTACGTCTGACTCTGACTAAAATCTTCAGTGACTTATCAGTCGTGTGGCAGTTTTTTATTTCAGCTTTGTCTTCATTGTATGAAACATTAATATTGGTTTTATTGTCATGTCCTTCCTCCCATGTGCCACCAGTGCATTTTAAATCAGCCGAGTCAGAATTTTTTTGCACAGTAATCGACGGTTCAGCTGCAAATTAAAGAAGCCATTACACAAAGTAGTAGCATTTTTGATATTAACAAAGTGCTGCAGTAAATGTTCTTGATTATATATATATACATACACATATTGTATATATTGTATATAGTTAACTATATATATATATATATATATATATATATATATATATATATATATATATATATATATAGTGTCACTATCAGAACAAAACCTCATCTCCATTATTTATTACACGAATGGAAGTACATTTATATTATCTGTGTATCTAACAATACAATTTTTTTTTTTTTCTCCAAAATAGTAACTTTACAGGAGAAGGACTTAACTTGTAATTAAAGTTAAGGCAAAGAGATTTACTTCCAATTCATTTTGTACCATTTATGTTGGCCAGTTCATCATGAAATTTAAACACAAGGCTAACTAGAATTTTCAAATCATGATTACAAATGAAAAATAAGTGAAAATAGTGATACAAGGTTTTTGAGCGTTAGCGCCGATATACCTATGTATATCCTACCGATATACATTTAACAGTAAACTGTAATCTATTTTGAATCAAGTAAATTCAGTGTATAATTTTTCTCCAGCATTAAATTATCATTCAAAAGTTTGGATATCACTTGTCATAATAACTTCTTTTTGCTATTTTTATGTATTTATATAAGGTGGAATGAAATATTACTATTCACCAAAACTTCTACAGCTTTCTCAGTTAATTGAGAATCTTTTACAGCTCTTCTTTATCATTCGAGTGTTTGAATTATTAGACAGCTGTGAAGTCGTACAGGGCGAGCGTACTGGAATCATTTTATACATTTATCGGCAACAAAATTGGTTTTGCATTATTAAAAATGTAGTTTCCAAACTCTTGAATGTTCGTTTATGTAGTGATCAACATTATTCAAATTTTACATTGCAATAAAGTCTATCTCGGTGAATTAAAGCATCTTGAATGTAGTCACAATATCAAAAATTTCCCATTTTGAGTTTGTTGTAAGAAATTTATAATTCAACTTATTTCTACACATTTTCAACTTTTTAAGTAATTTTTAAAGTAATTTTAAGTAATGTTTTAAGTAATTTCTAGAATCTTCACATAATATTCTTATTGATTTGGAAGACAATATTGCTTCTTTCAAGAAATAATGCAAAAACAGGCAAATTTTCATGCCAATAAACCCGTATTGTAGATAAACTGATCTAAAACAAGTGTAATTGTTTAGAAATAAGTTGAATAATCTTATATTATTGAATTTAAGACACTTTCACCTGCCAAAATATCATTTTTTACACAAACACACATATCTGTGTATATTTTTGTATGTTTTGTAAAAGTAAACAGTATCAGGTTACATTCAAGGTTAAAAGCTGTTCAGTATTTTACACTATACATTATGCTTCACATGCAAATACGATATTAAATATGGACATAGAGGACTTACCAGCAGTCGATCTTTGAATGAACAACAAGCCAGCAAGAAGGAGCAAAGTTAGTCCCTTCATTTCTCTCGCTTGCTTTTCTCTCTACAGCTAAAAAGAAAAAAAAGTAGCATTACTCATCGACCACCACTGCATACTCTTATTATAGGACCAAAACAAGTTCTATGACTTTCAAATTTAAAAACTTTAGTTGTAACTTATATTACAAACATCTAGAATTTAAGAAAAGCTCTGTTAGTTTGCACTGCAGCCCATGTAGGTACTGGGAAATAAGCCTTAGGATGTAATAAGCCTGGTATTTAAAGAAGTAAAAAGGTGCTTCAATTCCTCACTGTTATAACTACATTTCGCTGCTATTGGAACAAAACCTCATATCTCCAAAATGGTAACTTTACAGGAGAAGGAAAAAACATACTTTACTTTTAATGTAAGCCAACAGAACCAGACTTTTTTTACAAGTAATTTTGGGTCATTTCATTGATCCATTCATCATGAAATCATACACATAATGTGAAGGACAACAGGCATTTTCAAATTATGGCAAAAACTGAAAAACAAAACAAAAATGGACATACAAGGTTTTGTTCCAACAGCAGCGATATATTGCATATTAGTTACACAGTAGTTACAACATAATTAGGATAGTGTTACTGACCATACTTGCAGATATTTTTTATAGATTTAACTCTCTTAATTGTCTAAAATTATGATCATAATGCGGATATCTCAGGCTTATAATACGCAGTTATACATACATTGTAATTACAAAGGTATTATTCAATAATAAGCATTAATATGTAATAAGCCTGGTATTGTAAGAGGTTAAATAGCAAAAGCTCACACTTCAATTCTTCACTTTATACTTTCACTACATAAATTTCATATTAGTTACATAGTATTTACTATAGAATTAGTACAGTGTTTCCTGAATAAGAAGTCTTAAGATTCAGAACTGAATAATAAGCCTGAATTTAAGGAGTTAAAGTTCCAAAAGGTTTTCTATCATGGCGAAGAAGCATATAATCAAGCAGAGGACTATTTCACTAAAGAACCTTTAAAGAACCGAGTCTTTTGAAAGCTGTATATACAGCAGCTACAGGTTCTGTTGTTTGGTGCATCCAAAATGGAGGACGACGCCATTTGCCTTCTCTTGTTCAACCATTTTAGCTCTGTGCTTTTTGCGCTCATTAACCACATAGACTATTCAAAAATGTCACTATAGCTTCACAAATTCAGTAAATTCAGACATGATGAATGCTTTTAAGTATTTTTCATCACTAGTTATCAACAAATTCTGACAGATAAGGTATTTTATGACGTTCCATGAAAAATGTGTATGTTTTTAATGGAGACGCCAAAATTCATCAATACAAACTAAACAATAATCTCACAAACAGATATCAGGAGAAGTTTGGATGAAAATTTAACAAAGGAAAACATCTCCTTACCCCAAACACTCGATCTCGGCTTCTCTGCGAGACTTTCAGAGCGTCTCTCTCGTTCTCTCTCAGTGGCTTCTGTTGCTGGGAGGAAGTGTGGGTCTCTCTTTTTTGTGTGTTGTTTTCTCATACGACACTGCATGAACGCTGTAGGTTTGCACTCTTATAGAGGGTTCTACAAACATCAGGTCCAATAAATGAAAATAAAAACAGAAAGCAGGTTCTGTCGGATGTGTTTTAAATTCAGAAGTACAGGAAGCACAATTTTTGGGTTTTAACTAATACATTTTTTTTTTTTTTTACGATACCTTCAAAAAGGTTTGGACAAAATCATGTTTACCACTGTGTTACATCGTCTTTCATTTTAACAGCACTTAAAAATGTTTGAGGACTGAACATACAAACTGATCCAGTTTACAAAGCAAACTTTTTTGCCATGCTAATGTTACACAAGCCTTGAACTGGGCAACTGTTTGGGGCCTTCGCTGTCGTATTTTCGAATGTGGGACAGGTTTTTGGTGTCAGATAGGTCTGGACTGCAGGTAGGCAAGTCTAGCACATCGCCTAGAAGGCAGCATATGTTGCTCCAAAATGTGTACATCTCAGTGTTAATGGTGCTTTCACAAATGTATAGGTTACCTATTAATGTACCCTCACGACAGATCCTGGGTTTTGAACTGTACACTGGTAATGTCTGGTATCTGGGTGGTTCTTTGCTTCTTTGAGCCTAACAATACAATGTCCATTATTTCCAGAAACAATCTGAATGGTTGACTCATCAGACCACAGTACACGTTTCCTCTGTGCATCTTTCCATTTCAGATCAGCTCAAGCCCAGAGAAGTCGGTGGCGTTTCTGGACGTTGTTGATACATGGCTTCTGCTGTGTATAGCAGTCTTAACTTGCTAATGTGGATGCGTCCACAAACGGTGTTTATTGTTTATTTTACCAGTTTATCAAAGATTTCCTGAGCCCATGTGGTGATATCCATCACAGAAACATGCAGGTTTTTTTAATGCAGTGCCATCTGAGAGTTTGAAGGTCATGAGCATTCAGTTGTGGTTTTTTGGCCATTTCCATTACTTGCAGAGATTTCTCTGGATTTCCTGAAACGTTTGATGATATTATATGCTGTAGAGGATGAAATAACTAAATAACTGCACCTTTTGTATCCAGGCATGATTACATCATCCATTTCAATGCTTCTCATTTCTAGGTTTAAGCTGAAAATGTTTCAACTCTTTTGGAACATGTTATGGGCATCGATTTCAGCATGAAAAATGAACAATGAAGTCTATTAGGAAAAACATCAAACATTTTGTCTTGGTACTTCATTTGTAGAAATACAGGCTTTCTCTTTTTATTTGAACGTATACCTCCCGAGTGGCACAACTGTCTAAGTGTTGGCCCTATCATCAGGAAAACATGAGTTCAATCCCTGATGATGCTACAGCCATCCGTGGCTGGGAGTCCAAGAGAGCACAACTGGCCTTGTTCTCTCTGGGAGGGCAGGATGATCCCCACTTCTCGCCTCATCACTCAAATGCAATACTAGCCAGCGCAGACGTCTGTTAGCTGACATGACAGAAATGGCATTAGCGTTCTCCTCCAAGCACGTTCAAGTGTTGCGATAGCAGCAATTCGAAAAGATGCGGTGGTGCTTAACTTGACTCAGAGGAAGCTTGTGTTTGCCTTCGCCCTCCTAGCGCTGGTGGTATCATTGGGGGCCGCCCTATCTAGTGGGTGAAATTAGATATGACTAAATTGGGGAAAAATTGTAATTGTTTTTAAAACATTTACATTTAGTAAAGAACCCTTAAAGAATCACCTAAAACTAGCTACTTGAAGTGTTTTTACAAACTAATTAGCATTCCAAGTTTGGCCCAAAACCTCAACTTATTTACATCTCCATTGACATTTCAACTCAATTAAAGCTTATAAGCCAAATTGGCCAATAAACTGATAGAAAGGGCTTGCACTATTGTGAAGTAAACGAATTATCAGACTTCTCTAGTATAAAAGTCACCACTATTAACATAGAATCATGATTTGTTTCACTCTACAGGTTGAAATGGATTTATTAGCCAGAAATACTTAAAACAGTATACTTAAAACATTTATTTAAACATCTGTACATTTTGTTTGTACAGGCCCTATGTAGGACAAATTTGGTATACTGTAGAGACTTGTTTACATGCCTATATACAATGTCTCTTAATTTCATCCTATATTTTTATCCTAAATTTATCTTTTTTATAGAATTGATTTGGTTCACTTGCCCTCTGATCAAAATGTTATCTTAACTCTTAATTCCAGCTCTCAAGCACTCTTGACGAATTAAAGAGGCCTCGCACAGCCGGGATGCCACAAACAACTTCCTGTACGGTAACTGTACGCCACAGGAAGGCACGACCCACTATCAGCACCTGTTCCTAACCAACAAATACAAGAGCAGACTCTTTTGTACGTTCAAAAGTCCTCCGAAACATTATACATTGCATTCTGCATTTGCATAGTGAACTCGGAAAACAGTCTTTCATTAGAAGTCCTTTTGACGTGGCAACGTTCGTTTCTATGGCAATTTCCCATAGACGCCCTGCTAGATCAGCACAGCAGGTCACCAGTAAAACCAGCATATCATCACTGTCGGAATAAAACCTCGTATCTCCAAAATGATGCCTTCACAAGAGAAGGTGAAAACATTCATAATGGAAGTTAATGAAACAAGACCAAGACTTTATCCCCAAGTAATTCTGGATCATTGCTGTTGGTCCGTTGATTCAAATTCAAATTATGCAAAAAAAAAAAAAAGAAAAATGACAAAAACGGATACACAAGATTTTCATGCAACAGTGACAATGTGTCATGTTTTGGATGCTGGTCTGCTGATCAACCAGTATGACCATGTTTGCTGACAAACTAAACCAACACCAGACCAACATAAACCATCTTAGGCCAATTTAGACCAGCACCAGATCAGCATAAACCATCTTAGACCAATTTAGACCAGCATAAACCAACTTAGACCAGTTTAGACCAGCATAAAACAGGTTAGACCAGTTTAGATTAGTATTAACCAATTCAGACTATTTTAAACAAGCACCAGACCAGCATAAACCAGCTTAGGCCAGTTTAGACCAGCACCAGTCCAGCATAAACCAGTTCAGACCATCTTAGACCAGCACCAGTCCAGCATAAACCAGTTGAGACCATCTTAGACCAGCACAAACCAGTTTAGACAATCTTAGACCAGCTTAGACAAGCACCAAAACCAGCATAAACCAGTTTAGTCCATCTTAGACCAGCCCTAGACCAGCAGAAACCAGTTTAGACCAGCATAAAAGAGCATAGATTGCATAAACTAGTTTAGACCAGCTATGACCAGCACACGACCAGCATAAACCAGAATAAACTACTTTAGTCCAATAACAACCTAGCATAAACTAGCTTAAATTTAGTTTAGATCAGGATAAACCAGCTTAGACCAGCACCAGACCAGCATAAACCAGGATAAGCCAGTTTAGACCAGCAGAAACCAGCTTAGACTAACATGGAATTCATGCACGCTCATGCTTTTTCTTTCTTCATCAGGGCAGAAACACTTTCATAGGTTCACATATTTGCTTGGTTACTGTGAAAATATCTCTTTCATCAAACCAGTCAATCAGTCAAGACACGTTTGATGTCTATGGTCTGCTTCTTAAGCTTTAGCACTGGAGCTACAAGGCTAACGCAGCTAAAAAACCAATGACTGACCAATTAGCGTGATGCTAACTGCATCACACTTGCCTCAAACCATGTGGAGCTGTTCAGTAATCTCTAATAGACATGCTTGTGTGGCTTCTAAAACAGTATCACAACCTGACCTATAAAAATGGACAAGATTCAGGCTTCAAGTTGGCTGCTAATGTTTTTAGCTCTGTGACGCACTTCTGGCAGCAATTAAACAGCTGCATTTGACGTAAGGAGGAAAACTGAGGCGATTTTGTCCTATAAGTTTGCTTTTTCTGCACCAGCCTGGTTCTAGATGACAGAAAATATTGAGAAGAAAGTCTTTTTTGGCAGTTTAATTTAGTCTCAGTTAAATTTCACCTCAAAACAACTAGAACTTTCCACAGCAAAGTGAAAGCACAAAGCTAGTGACTCCATCAGACTGGGCTGTTAGTGGCTGCTTTTATAACACATATCTAGTCCATAAACATTCATTTGTAGCTCAAATGGACTTGAAATGAATGCTAAAATTATAACAGAACATCGTTTGAGGAAGAAAACATGCAGAAACTTTCCAAAGGAACAGGAAGAACACAAAAAACGACACATTTTGCATTCTAGCACCTCCTGCTGGACGGAAAGTGCAATGACCCTCCATCTCATCTTTAATAGATATATACAGTACATACATTATAAGCAAATGTACATTAAATATACACGTAGATATACAAATACATGTGTTTATCATTCTGCTATAATCCTCTGCAGTATAATTTTATTCGTACAAATATACTGTACTTGCATTATGAATATATCATGTATTGCACATTCTCTTCTATAGCACAAAGGACGTAGCATTCCACATAGCATTGACTGTGCTTGGATGATATTTATGAAATTTACACAAATTTAGAGTTTCTATGTCTAATTCATACGGCATCTCATGACTTATTAACTTGCATATTTGATGTCGAGGATAATTTATATGATTTCTTCATCATTCAAATACATTCAAAGTATATATAACGAAGGTGAAGGTGTTCGATTACAGAGCGCAGTTTACCAGTTGTCATGGAAACCGTTATTCCGTAAGGCCTCCTTGTGCAAAGAACATTCAGGTCAGTGCAACTTGTGGGAACCAGATACGATGTGAAGGAATTGGGAGTGAAAAAAAGGTATGCACATGTATTAAAATATACAGTATCAGTCAAAAGTTTGGGCACACCAAAACAGTATGTTGCACGAGTTTTTAAAGGTCTTCAAAGTTTCAAAGTTCTTTCTAAGAGACATAGAAACATTCAAATTGATGGCTATGCATGCATATATGTTCAAAACAAAAAATCAATTATAAATTATATTTTTTTAAAACAAGTATTTTTTATTCAGGACTTTTACAAAAATCTTGAATGGGAAATGTAGAATCATAACCACAAACTTTGTTATTATTATTAAGTGTCAAAGTAATTCCAGATGCCTGGGAACCATGTGGTCAGTGTTTCTCCACAGTGACCTGTCTTCTGTTTGGGTCTTCATGCTTCTGAATGGCTGGCTCTGACTGTCTCCACCATTGTCTTTCTCTTTTACCTTCAAGCATAATTGTCTTTCTGGTCCAAGCATGAACTGGGTCTTCTTAGAATGTGTCCAATATAAGAGCTTCAGTTTGGTTATCGGGGCTTGATAGATGAGGCTTGATTTGTTTGTCTTCACCAACATCAAATTCAGGCATCAGTAAGCTCCCGGAAAAAATTAGTCACCTTGCGTGTTTAAGGTGGTAATAACTTCGGGGCTATAAATACCTACAGGGTGTGTGACGGGATTCATAGATTGAGAAAAGGTGGTACAGTGCAGTGAATGTCTTGTTCAATGTGTGGAAAATGGGTCGCAAAGCAGATGTTAATGATTGGCAAAAAGGAGCGATTGCATTTAGGCAGCCAAAGGCCACAGTGGGAAGGAAGTAACTGAGTTTGCAGGTGTATCTAAGCGTACGGTCATATTTTAAAAATCACTTCACTTCCAGGCAAGAATTGCTTCTAGAAGTCGATGCAGGTTCTTCACAACCAATTTCTGAAAGAATGCTGCTCAGGGAACCGCATACCATAAACATATGGAGCAGAGCGGCACGCAAGAGGCCTTTGCTCACTGCTGCTAACAGAGATGTCCGGTTACAGTGGACGAAGAGACTCAAACACTGGACTGTTCATGACTGGAAACATGTTATCTGGTCAGATGAGTTTCATTTCTGCCCGTATGTGAGTGATGCTCGGCGTTGTGTTCATCGTAGACTTCAGGAAGCCTTCAATGAGGACTGCCTGTAGGTGTGGTTCAAGTTGGAGGCCCTGTGATGTTCTGGGGTGTTTAAATTATGTGGAAATGGGTCCTTTGGCTGAGGTGAGAGTAAATTTGAAGCACAGTGCCAACATTGAGCTGCTTGACACCAGGTTTTGCCTTTTGCTCATCAACTTACCGGAACAGAACATTCCTATCCGTGTATTACAAGATGACAGTTCTCACGTTCACAGGGCTGCAAATGTGACTGATTGGCATGATGAACATTCAGGAGCGTTCACACGTCTGGACTGGCCTGCAAAATCCCCAGATTTGAATCCTCTTGAAAATCTGTGGGACGACCTGGAACGAGAAAGACGCCGGGGAAAGGCATCCACAAAATCTGGCCAATCTGCTCAATTCTTTGATGCAAGGATGGCTGAACATTGATGTCTCCTACATCCAGAAACTTGTCCAGTTCAGGCCAAATCGGATTGCAGCTGTTATTCATGCTCGTGGAGGTATCACACACTATTAGGTACGTTTCAGTCACAGGTGACTCATTTTTTGTCTGGTGAGCTTGTTTTTCCTGTCTGACTTGTTTATTGTCCAGCTATCACATCCAAAAAGAAGACCACAGTCAGGACAATCCTGATCTTTGTTTGCAGTCATTATATTTAAAGATCTTTCCAAGCTCCTTAATCCTTGTTCCTCAGAGTGCCAGTCTGTGTCTTATGTCTCGAGTGCTGGATCCTCTGTTGTTAATAATTGATCCGAGAAGGCGAAAGCTGTCCACCACTTCCACATCTACTCCATCAGTGACAAAGTGAGCAACGTTTCCTGTGGTCATAACCTCAGTCTTCTTCATACTGAGCTTAAGTCCCATCATTTAACTCTGTTCCTAACCTTATAAGGACCTTCTAATGTTCCAGATTTCCACTATGAGTCAGAGGTTATTGATATTTCTTCCACCAATCCTGAACCCTCGATCATCTTCCTCCAGTCCTGCTCGCCACGATCATTATACCATTCTTCTTACTTTATGTTTCTCATTAAAAGTTAATTAGTCTGTCCTTGTTAACACATTTCAGCCAATCAGTTGAGTTGCATGAGGGAGGTAGCCATATTTGGTAGAAGGCCCATGTTTCTGACTGTAGACATTCTGTATGAACTACTATATAGTTTCAATGTTTTCAATATTATATTCCAACAAGTAGAAAACAGAAAAAAAGAGAACCCTTTAAGAGCAGGTGTGTCCAAACTTTTGACTCTTAATATATGTTTACTTAAATGGGAATTGGGCAATACAAGCACTTCTAAGTGGACAAAAGTAAATAGTATTGGAACTATTTCAAATGAAATATGAAAATGTAAATTATAAAAATTATTGTTATGAAGGCCGACTTAACACACTTAGGTAAAAGCTAGCTGCACGCAATTAATGAATGTTAAAACATCGTTGTTGTTGTTGTTTTCACAACAATATGTAATATTTTCTCTTTAGGACAATCAAATATTTTATGTTGGAAAATCTAGATATTTAAAATGGTTAAAATAGCCATCCATGAACTGTCCAAGCAGGGACCAAACACACCTCACTGCCTAACGGGGACGTGAGAGGACAAACGGTGATCACCGTGTGTATAACTGTGAAATCGAGTCAAAGCCAGATCTCATCACTGCTTGTGCTGTTCACTTTGTAGATGTAACCAACCATGGGGTACCTGGCGAAAACCTGAGGGGACAGAACAGAGTTACACTGTTAAATCATACATCCACTCATTGGTCACTTTATTAGAAACACAAACCCTATGCTTCCACTAAATGGCCACTTTATCAGAAACACCCACCTTGTGCTTCCACTAACTGGCCACTTTATTAGAAACACCCACCTTGTGCTTCCACTCACTGGCCACTTTATTAGAAACACCAACCTTGTACATCCACTAACTGGCCACTTTATTAGAAACACCCACCTTGTGCTTCCACTAACTGGCCACTTTATCAGAAACACCCACCTTGTGCTTCCACTAACTGGCCACTTTATTAGAAACACCCACCTTGTGCTTCCACTAACTGGCCATTTTATTAGAAACACCTACCTTGCACTTCCACTAACTGGCCACTTTATTAGAAACACCTACCTTGCACTTCCACTAACTGGCCACTTTATTAGAAACACCTACCTTGTACTTCCACTAACTGGCCAGTTTACCATTGCAATGATAGAAGTCATACATCCACACTTCCCCTTTAAGACAAACACTAACTTATAAGTTTAGACGGCTTAACCTCTGACCTCTAGCTGCATAGGCCAAGGACAGGTCCTCCTCCTCTTCCTCCTCCGTCTTGCGTGCTAAAGTATTTTGTTTGGAGTTCGGCCGTCCTGAAAGTATTCCACACATCACACACTGCCGTCTGTTCTTTGTATAAGCAAAACTCCAGATCAGCCAAGACATGATTGGTATCCAAATTTCTCCTTTTTCTTTAGTTTGGCTCTGGAGCTCTGAGGCTAACATTGCTAACAAACACTAGAAGTCAATAGTCACCCAAATCTGTCCTGTAAATACTCCCCCAAAACTTCTCAAAACCCTCCCAAACCGCATTCCTCCATATTAATGACGGTCACTGCCACAAATACTCACTCTACATCGAGGTGGACGCCTGGGGTGGGTGAATACGGACACTGTTGTCTAAAGCAGCAACCCGAAGTGTTCAGATACCCAAAGTTTTGCTCATTTTTAAAGCTCACAGTGAGTCATACTGTGTCCTAAACCACATCAACAAGTCTGCACCACCTTAATGAGGACCTGGGTGCGGTTTGAGCAGGTCGAGAGACATTTTGGTGGTGTATTTTCACAGAAATGATTTGGGCTATTTGGGTGACTATTGACTTCTAGTGTTTTTTAGCAACTTGCTGTTCCAGTTTTAAACTAAACAAGCAAAACTTGGACTCCAAACATGTCTCGGCCAATCGAATACATCTGGGGTATGTGGACAACTGTGAATTGATCTTTGCCAAACCAATCCATTGAGAGCAGTATATGCAAATTAGCTCTGTTCTGATTGGCTGTGCCTTGTTCCAAAGTAGCCGAGGCTGAAACACCCCTTATAACTTCAGTGTGAATGGGCGCTGCTTAGCTGTAGGCTGACTAGGTGGATATATGCACAGGTGCTGTTTTTGTGACATCACAAAGGCAATGAATTCAAAATGGGCTACTTTTGTAGCTTATTATCCATAGAGGGGGGTTAACATCTTAATATTGCTTACATACAACTCAAAATAGCAAGGAAAGCTGGGAAATAAGACCTAGATTTAGATTTAATTTTATTACTTTCATTTCTATTTCCTATTATTATTATTGTACTTCAACATTAATGGCCACATTTGAGTCCACAGTCAATCATTTGACACATTTGATACAGTGCAGATTCAAACTGGTCTTGCCTTTGCAGAGCATGCTGTGGTCATTCAGCTGGACGTTGGAGGGCAGGGACATGTTCTCCCGGGGCAGATACACACCGTCCACCTGCACTTTTGCTGAGTCATTACTACAAAAATACATCCCACACGTACATTACAAGCCGAAATTGTGGGACATTTGTTAAAATTTGTTAACATGATTCTATTAAGAGATAATAGAAATTAAAATGTATATTAACAGAACACAGAATTAAAATATGACCACTGACACTGGACAGATTCACTGGACAAACCTTGGATGATCCGGTATGAATTATTTCACTCCATTCAAGTGCAATGTACAATGTAAATAACCATTCAATATTGAAAACAATGAATTTTTACCATGATAGCACAATACTTACCATTTCATGGTTATGGGAATCGCGACAGGCTCTTCTAACAAAAAAAAAGGAAAGAAAGATGGAAAGGTTAGTTATTTATCTCTCTATCCTGCTGATATCGTATCTTATCACAAGTCTGAAAAGTCGCTGTAAAGCAACAGAGGTTCTGTGTTATCGCAAGTAACATCACGGCTGCGATTCGGTCACTGAAGATCATCACAACCGTGATGTCATTCACCATAACACCCGACCTCGAGTGTTCCATGACACAACAGTTCTGCAAAATAAAGGAAAATGTAACGCAAAGACGTCCCCAGAATTGTATGAATGAGCTTTAATACTGGCAAATCCTTCCGCCACAAAAAGTAGTACCCGGTTCTGCAGTTTCTCGTTAGGCTGAATGAATAACCGACTCTAAATGTAGGTATTGTGATATGAACTGAGTCTGTTCTACAGTTTCTCATTAGGTTGAATGAATAACCGACTCTAAATGTAGGTATTGTGATATGAACTGAGTCTGCTCTACAGTTACTCATTAGGTTGAATGAATAACCGACTCTAAATGTAGGTATTGTGATATAAACTGAGTCTGTTCTACAGTTTCTCATTAGGTTGAATGAATAACCGACTCTAAATGTAGGTATTGTGATATAAACTGAGTCTGTTCTACAGTTTCTCATTAGGCTGAATGAATAACCGACTCTAAATGTAGGTATTGTGATATAAACTGAGTCTGTTCTACAGTTTCTCATTAGGCTGAATGAATAACCGACTCTAAATGTAGGTATTGTGATATAAACCGAGTCTGTTCTACAGTTTCTCATTAGGTTGAATGGGATTATTACCAGTGTTCAGTAAGGCCTGTCCAACATCACAATAGTTGCTATGAATGCTATCACATTTGTGGGTGGAGTGAACAGGACAATTAACCCAGACTACCATGTAACTTTTCCCCCGAAATACGAACGTATCCTGCAGAATATTCACAAGTGATCTGGAGAACCGAATTTTGTTCGCGAAAGCATCCTTAGACATACCACATGGTCAGCAGGAGCAAAGCTAAGGGCAGCCATACCGATGGCTTTGCCTTTGTCCTTGTGCAGAAGGCAGAGCACCATCAGTGTGAGGATGAGGAGGGTGATGAAGCCAGCAACGCCACCCGTAACGATCCCCAGCATTGGCACCTCCACCCGTGACTGCAGGAACTCTGAGAAATCAGAAAAAGGTTCAAAATGACCCAGCTGAAAAAACCAGCATAGACCAGCATGGCTGATCACCAGCAAAACCAGCATATGTTGTGTTTTGGATGCTGGTATGTTGGTCAACCACCATGACCATGCTGGGGTGACCAGCTAAACCAGAACCAGACCAGCACCAGACCAGCATAAACAAGTACATCCCAGCTCAGACCAGTACAATGCTTGCTGATCTATGATTTTTTTCAGCAGGTAATTTCTCTCAGGTAGCTGGCTAACAGGCTAAAGATCAGCTAGGTGACCAACAATCAACCCAGACAGCGAGCGTATATCGGTCCACTGGCTTGATGAGGTCGGCACCCCACTGACTGTTTGCCACTGCTGGTCCACCCTCAGACCAGGGAAAATGAGCAACGATATGTGGAATTTTGCCTATTACTCTGCTTAACCACCAGTGGGCCGCCTGGAAAATGCTGAGCAAAATGCCAGTGGACCACCAGCTTTGCCATCAGTGGGCCGACAGTGGTCCACTATCCTCTTGCTATCAGCGCAGGCTAAGTGGCTAATGATCAAGTTTACTGGTTGATAAACTAACCATCAGCTAACTGGCAAACAATCAGACTAACTGGCTAATGATAAGCTGACTGTCTAAAAAAACATGCTAACTGGCTAACAATCAGTTAACTGACCTTCAGGCTGACTGGCTAACGATCAAGGAAACTTGCTAACAATTAGCTAACTTACAAACAGTCAGGCTAACTGGCTAATAATCTTTCTAATGATTAGCAATCTGACTAATAAGCACACTAACTGGGTAACTGATCATTTAACGGGCGAATGATCAGCTAACTGGCTTACAATTAAGCAAACTCACTAACAGTTAGCTAACAGGCTAATGGTCGAGCTAACTGGCTACAAAATAGCTAACAGACTAATAAGGATGTGTTAGAATATGAACTGTTTTAGCACGTTTGAATGTTCAGAGTAACTAGATATTCTAGACTGGACAAAAAAGTGAACAGTTAAATTAAACATGGATTTTTTGTTCTTTATTTAATCAATTTTCTTGATCAGTTTGACCTACTGGGCTGCAGAAATGTATGCAGACGCTGCAGCACCCACTGGATCAAACTGAGGATGTTTGATGTAACAGATGATTCATTAATTAGAGCTGCCTGACTATATTCATTAAAGTGGCTTAATTAGATTAATTAGACTAACCTAATTAGAACAGTCTGTTAAAAGAATCCTCCAGTGATTTCTGAAATAATCTCAATATGCTGCGTTTGTATCTTACTGTTGATTCCCATTGACAATGACTGTACGATGCAGACGTAGCAGACAGAGATCAGGTTGAAAATACACTGGACTAATTTCTTACGCACTCTTCACGTGAGGAGCGAAATCAGACCTGTTAACGTGAGGTTGGTCTGGACGGAGCCAACGCTGTTGTTGGCGCTGACCGAGACGTTTCCTGGCAGGCTGCTCAGGGTGACCTGTAGGCTGTGATTGGCCAGCCAGGGGTAGCTCCGTGAGTCCAGGATGAGGAAGTCTGTAGTGTTGGCTACCAGCTGGCCAGACTGGTCCACCCAGGTGATAGTGGCGGGGGGGTTGGAGCGCACCAGAGCGAAGAGGACCAAGGAGAGACCAGGGTCTGAGGTTTCACTGTAGTGAGCATTCACTCGCAGAATCTCCGGCTGAACTGGGTGAGAGAGAACTGGCATAAAAAAAACCCCAAAAGGACATTATAATAAAACATACAGTCCTTTCTTAGAAAGGAGATCAGATCGCAGCCCAAAAATTGTCTGAATCCAACTGTAGCCCAATAAAATTCTCTCTGAACTTGACTGTAGCCCACAAAATTCTGTCTGAACTCGACTGTAGCCCCACAAAATTCTCTCTGAACTCGACTGTAGCCCACAAAATTCTGTCTGAACCAAGTGTAGCCCACAAAATACTGTCTGAACCGACTGTAGCCTAACAAAATTCTCTCTGAACTCGACCGTAGCCCACAAAATTCTGTCTGAACCGACCGTAGCCCACAAAATACTGTCTGAACCGACTGTAGCCTAACAAAATTCTGTCTGAACTCGACTGTAGCCTAACAAAATTCTCTCTGAACTCGACTGTAGCCCACAAAATTCTGTCTGAACCGACTGTAGCCCACAAAATACCGTCTGAAGTGACTATAGTCCAACAAAATTGTCTGAACCCGACTGCAGCCCAACAAAATTCTGTCTGAACCAACTGTAGCTGACAAAATTCTGTCTGAACCGACTGTAGCCTGACAAAATTCTATCTGAACTGACTGCAGCCCACAAAATTCTGTCTGAACCAACTGTAGCCCAACAAAATTCTGTCTGAACCGACTGTAGCCTGACAAAATTCTGTCTGAACCGACTATAACCTGACAAAATTCTGTCTGAACCGACTGTAGCCTGACAAAATTCTGTTTTAACCGACTGTAGCCCCACAAAATTCTGTCTGAATCGACTGTAGCCCCACAAAATTCTGTCTAAACCGACTGTAGCTGACAAAATTCTGTCTGAACCGACTGTAGCTGACAAAATTCTCTCTGAACTCGACTGTAGCCCACAAAATTCTGTCTGAACTCGACTGTAGCCCAAAAAATTCTGTCTGAACCGACTGCAGCCCAACAAAATTCTGTCTGAACCAACTGTAGCTGACAAAATTCTGTCTGAACCGACTGTAGCCCAACAAAATTCTGTCTGAACCGACTGTAGCCCAACAAAATTCTATCTGAACTGACTGCAGCCCAATAAAACTCTGTCTGCACTGACTGTAGCCTGACAAAATTCTGCCTGAACCGACTGCAGCCCCACAAAATTCTATCTGAACCGACTGTAGCCCCACAAAATTCTGTCTGAACCGACTGTAGCCCCACAAAATTCTGTCTGAATCGACTGTAGCCCAACAAAATTCTGTCTGAACCGACTGTAGCTGACAAAATTCTGTCTGAATCGACTGTAGCTGACAAAATTCTGTCTGAACTCGACTGTAGCCCAACAAAATTCTGTCTGAACCGACTGTAGCTGACAAAATTCTGTCTGAATCGACTGTAGCTGACAAAATTCTGTCTGAACCGACTGTAGCTGACAAAATTCTGTCTGAATCGACTGTAGCCTGACAAAATTCTGTCTGAACTCGACTGTAGCTGACAAAATTCTATCTGAACTGACTGTAGCCCCACAAAATTCTATCTGAACTGACTGTAGCCTGACAAAATTCTGTCTGAATCGACTGTAGCTGACAAAATTCTGTCTGAATCGACTGTAGCTGACAAAATTCTGTTTTAACCGACTGTAGCCCAACAAAATTCTGTCTGAACCGACTGTAGCCCAACAACATTCTGTCTGAACCGACTGTAGCCCCACAAAATTCTGTCTGAACCGACTGTAGCCCAACAAAATTCTGTCTGAACCGACTGTAGCCCAACAAAATTCTGTTTTAACCGACTGTAGCCCACAAAATTCTGTCTGAACCGACTGTAGCCTGACAAAATTCTGTTTTAACTGACTGTAGCCCGACAAAATTCTGTTTTAACTGACTGTAGCCCAACAAAATTCTGTTTTAACCGACTGTAGCCCACAAAATTCTGTCTGAACCGACTGTAGCCTAACAAAATTCTGTCTGAATCGACTGTAGCTGACAAAATTCTGTCTGAATCGACTGTAGCTGACAAAATTCTGTCTGAACCGACTGTAGCCCAACAAAATTCTGTCTGAACCGACTGTAGCCCCACAAAATTCTGTCTGAACCGACTGTAGCCCAACAAAATTCTGTTTTAACCGACTGTAGCCCACAAAATTCTGTCTGAACCGACTGTAGCCTGACAAAATTCTGTCTGAACCGACTGCGGCCCATAAAATTCTGTCTGAACCAACTGTAGCCTCACAAAATTCTGTCTGAATCAACTGTAGCCTCACAAAATTCTGTCTGAACCAACTGTAGCCTCACAAAATTCTGTCTGAATCAACTGTAGCTGACAAAATTCTGTCTGAACTCGACTGTAGCCCAACAAAATTCTGTCTGAACCGACTGTAGCCCCACAAAATTCTATCTGAACTGACTGCAGCCCACAAAATTCTGTCTGAACCAACTGTAGCCCAACAAAATTCTGTCTGAATCAACTGTAGCTGACAAAATTCTGTCTGAACCGACTGTAGCCCCACAAAATTCTGTCTGAATCGACTGTAGCCCAACAAAATTCTGTCTGAACCGACTGTAGCTGACAAAATTCTGTCTGAATCGACTGTAGCTGACAAAATTCTGTCTGAACTCAACTGTAGCCCAACAAAATTCTGTCTGAACCGACTGTAGCTGACAAAATTCTGTCTGAATCGACTGTAGCTGACAAAATTCTGTCTGAACCGACTGTAGCTGACAAAATTCTGTCTGAATTGACTGTAGCCTGACAAAATTCTGTCTGAACCGACTGTAGCTGACAAAATTCTGTCTGAATCGACTGTAGCTGACAAAATTCTATCTGAACTCGACTGTAGCTGACAAAATTCTGTCTGAATTGACTGTAGCCCAACAAAATTCTGTCTGAACCGACTGTAGCTGACAAAATTCTGTCTGAATCGACTGTAGCTGACAAAATTCTGTCTGAACTCGACTGTAGCTGACAAAATTCTGTCTGAACCGACTGTAGCCTGACAAAATTCTGCCTGAACCGACTGTAGCCTGACAAAATTCTGTCTGAACCGACTGTAGCCCACAGAATTCTGTCTGAACCGACTATAACCTGATATAATTCTGTCTGAGCCGACTGTAGCCCAACAACATTCTGTCTGGGCTTAACTGTAGCTAAACCCGAACCAAACAGTCCAATCATGAGCTATGGAGCAGCTTACACTGAACATAGCCCAACAAAATTCTATCTGAACTGACTGTAGCCCAACAAAATTCTGTCTGCACCGACTGTAGCTGACAAAATTCTGTCTGAACCGACTGTAGCCTGACAAAATTCTGTCTGAATCGACTGTAGCTGACAAAATTCTGTCTGAACTCGACTGTAGCCCAACAAAATTCTGTCTGAACCGACTGTAGCTGACAAAATTCTGTCTGAATCGACTGTAGCTGACAAAATTCTGTCTGAACCGACTGTAGCTGACAAAATTCTGTCTGAATTGACTGTAGCCTGACAAAATTCTGTCTGAACCGACTGTAGCTGACAAAATTCTGTCTGAATCGACTGTAGCTGACAAAATTCTATCTGAACTCGACTGTAGCTGACAAAATTCTGTCTGAATTGACTGTAGCCCAACAAAATTCTGTCTGAACCGACTGTAGCTGACAAAATTCTGTCTGAATCGACTGTAGCTGACAAAATTCTGTCTGAACTCGACTGTAGCTGACAAAATTCTGTCTGAACCGACTGTAGCCTGACAAAATTCTGCCTGAACCGACTGTAGCCTGACAAAATTCTGTCTGAACCGACTGTAGCCCACAGAATTCTGTCTGAACCGACTATAACCTGATATAATTCTGTCTGAGCCGACTGTAGCCCAACAACATTCTGTCTGGGCTTAACTGTAGCTAAACCCGAACCAAACAGTCCAATCATGAGCTATGGAGCAGCTTACACTGAACATAGCCCAACAAAATTCTATCTGAACTGACTGTAGCCCAACAAAATTCTGTCTGCACCGACTGTAGCTGACAAAATTCTGTCTGAACCGACTGTAGCCTGACAAAATTCTGCCTGAACCGACTGTAGCTGACAAAATTCTGCCTGAACCGACTGTAGCTGACAAAATTCTGTCTGAACCGACTGTAGCTGACAAAATTCTGTCTGAACCGACTGTAGCTGACAAAATTCTGTCTGAATCGACTGTAGCTGACAAAATTCTGCCTGAACCAACTGTAGCCTGACAAAATTCTGCCTGAACCAACTGTAGCCTGACAAAATTCTGTCTGAACCGACTGTAGCTGACAAAATTCTGTCTGAACCGACTGTAGCCCAACAAAATTCTGTCTGAATCGACTGTAGCTGACAAAATTCTGTCTGAACCGACTGTAGCTGACAAAATTCTGTCTGAACCGACTGCAGCTCACAAAATTCTGTCTGAACCGACTGTAGCTCGACAAAATTCTGCCTGAACCGACTGTAGCCTGACAAAATTCTGTCTGAACCGACTGTAGCCCACAGAATTCTGTCTGAACCGACTATAACCTGATATAATTCTGTCTGAGCCGACTGTAGCCCAACAACATTCTGTCTGGGCTTAACTGTAGCTAAACCCGAACCAAACAGTCCAATCATGAGCTATGGAGCAGCTTACACTGAACATTTAGGATGACCGTAGCATTGTAGCTCTCTCCACCGCCCGGGTTACTGGCAGCACACACCAGCTCGCGGTCCCATTTCCTCGGCCGGAGTGTGAAGCTGCTGTTTCGTTCCGAGTTGTACTTCACCCTGCCCGAATCCTCTGGTGATGTCATCACCAGGCGTGCGGCGCCCTGGCTGCCCGTCACCTCGCTCTGCCGTTCCCCGTTCAGGTACCAGGTCAGTAGGGGCGGAGCCTGTGCACTCCAGCCCTCCGACTCGCAGTTGAAGCGGTGGGAGACGTTCTCCTGCAGGTTGACCTCAGAACGCTGGTGTCCATCAATCTTGGGGGCGGGATCGATTGCGTCTAAAAGGGTCCAGACATTTAAACAAAAGACAATCAGACAAAACTTATTAATGAAGCTAGACGTTAGACCCACATTCACCACAAGACAGAGCAATCAAAAAATCAATCACCTGTCCACCCCCAGGTAAAGGTGTGCAGGAGGAGCACAGAAAGCCCCACCCCCTTCCTCAGACACACCCACTCCATAGTGTCCTAAAGGAAACAAACACATATACAGTACCATTCAAAATTGCGGATGCCTATACTTAATTTTCAATTTGTACTATTTTCCACATCTTACAATTATAGTGAAGACATACAATCCATTAAATTAACACGTACTGATTTCATCCAATCAGAAATACTGACTTTCTGGCAAAAAGAGCTATTTAGACCCCACCTACCAAAACACACCTGATTGGCTCACATGCATTAACGAGGTAATAACTTTTAGTGAGGTACACATTATAATTAGAATGATACGATGATTGTTGTTCAGTTGTAAATTAAGTTCTAAATGAAAAAAAAATAAATGTAAAATTTCTGTTTTGGAAAATAATTCATATACAGGCATCAACCTCACTCTTTCTTTTTGCCCTAGAAACACCTTTCAGGCAGAGGCCTCTTGATATAAACGTCTTTAAAATCATGAAAAACAGTCATACGCAAAAGTTTCAGCACCCCTGGTCTCATGATGTGTTTTCATTGTGATTTTTTTAAGTGGAAATAACACATATAACACATCTTCTACACAGAATACACTTTGGCACATTTTAATACAGACTTAGACAATCAATAAAACCTGTGCCCAGAAAATGGCATATTTAAGTGGAGGATGTCTCGGAGGAAGCTTGTGCTGGCCTTCACCCTTGCGTGATAGAGGAAGAGCTAGCTAGCAGGTGGAACTGGCTACGACTAAACTGAGGAGAAAAATCAGGTCAATAACGGAAGCAAATGCTGTCAGCACTTTTCTACTCTTACTGTAGTCTTGCACTTATTAAATTGCCTTATAAGGGTATTGTGTACCCTTGTAGGACTCCTGTTTCTGGCAGTGTCTTAAGCCACTGCATGACTTTCAGAGTTGTCAGATTGCTGTACTGTTCACACTGGACAACTTGCTGTCTTGTAAAAGGTCCGATAGCGTCACTAGGGTGGAACCCTCAAGGCTCCATCTCAGCACCTTTAGTCAGGGAACATAACTGAACCACAATCCACTGAAATGATATTTTCTAAGCTGTACTGACTCCACACACCCCGTCTCGTCTCCAGGCTTTTATTTTACTGTTCTGTTTTAAAACATTCGGTTATGAAAAGGTACAAATACGAACTTTTCAGCTTAAGGTACACAACTGGACCTTAAAACCACTGTTGTACCTTTGAGGGAACATTTACATTGTTTGTACCTTGATGAATGAAACATGTACCTGCACAGAACCTGTGGTTCTAGCAGTGTGAGGATCTTGAAGTCGTTGTATTTGCACTCCACATGACTGATCAGCGAGAGGGGCTCACTGACAAGATCACAAGATTTTCCAAGGAATCTCTGACCAGTCCGTCTGCTCTCCGAGCTACACTCTGTCTTGAAAACAGGCGAGAAGTGAGACGGGGAATGAGGCGATACCAAGCACGAGGCAGGGATCTTTTTCTTCCAAAAACGGATGTCAGCAAGAAGTGAGCGATCCAAGTTGTTGGTTGATTTGCAGCGAAAAAACAAGCAGGAAAAAGAAACCAATATGGCTGGGAGAGCTTTTGTTGTAGTCATGCTTGTTGATGTTGTACAGCTCCTCCCTGGGTTTCTCCTCACCCTGTATCTTGCGCTCTCATTGGCTGTAGCTCATCACTGCACTCACTGCCAGTCACAACACTGTTCACACTACAGGACTTGGACTCCCTCACTGCCCCAGATCAGAGGCGAATTAATGTTCGCTTGGGGCTCGCAGATCGGCTCTCGATTGCTAGGTGGGAATTGTTCAAGGACGCCAACCGAGAGACTCACTGATGCCTCGCAGATGCTAAAAAGATATCAAGCAGGTTAATTAGCTGGATCTTTCGGGCATCTGCGAGGCATCAGTGAGTCTCTCGGTTGGCGTCCTTGAACAATTCCCACATGGCGATCGAGAGCCGATCTGCGAGCCCCAAGCGAACACTGATTTGCCCCTGATCTGGGGCTTTTCTCGACAATCTCCAAAAACTGTCGGTCAGTGAAAAATCAGGGCTAAAATTGCGTAGTGTGAACGCACCATTAGCTAAAGACATACTTTAGGACACTAGCCTCTTAGCATTAGCATTAGCATTAGCGTAGACAACCGAACAGAAAACAAAGCATTTATAGAGGATTATATTAAAAACATTAGGGTTAGTATAATATACCTTAATGTAATGTCTATGAGCATCTAGACACACTTTCATAACATATTTTAATGCATTTGTAAGGCATTATAACACGTTATATTGTCACTTGCCAAAGAAGTCAGTCCCAGCTTACAGAGTGCAAAGTGAGGCAAATAAGATTATTAATGCCATTTCCAATATTTTATTTTTCCCCACTGGGGTTAGGGCTGGACCTTCAGGGCTTCAGTCCTGGATATTCAGATGCTCCAAACAGGCTGTCCCCCAGAGTTATTACTACTACCTATTGCTTTCCTTGACCAGCACTCTTACTTTAATCATTACATCACAGCCAACTAAGTACCCACCAGGCCCCTCTCCTGAACCTCCTCTGACATCACACTCAGCATGAAGATGCTGTGGTGTGAAGTCATAGAGAGTGAGAGGCAGGTTTGTAGAGTGCTATCATTGTTATCTGCTCCCTCACTGGTTCTAACATTAACCAGAAACCTTCACTTTGCAAGTGGGCTTTGTTTGTCCGATTACCATCACTACAGTAATGCTAATTTCTGCTAGCATTCTATTGGATTTGCAGTGTTAAATTAGTCTCAAGCTAACGGTTGTGTAAATTCCAACATTGGGTAAAATACCACTGATGGCACCAGCAGTTTAAAGTCTTATATTGAAGTTTCGTAATGTGCTTTATTTTATATGTTTTAGTGTTTTAGTAAATCCTTTAACTTGAAGTTTCAGTCTTAAAACTGGAGGAGCCTTTATTCCAATACACCTCACTTTACTTACAGCTGACATATACAACTTACAAGCTTTTATAACTATATTAATATTATTATTTATATTAACTATATTAATATTATTTATGTTTTGCATGCTTTTCGATGTTGACTTTTGTGATGAGGTTGCAGGTGATGACTCTGCCATGCAGGTCATATTTACGTAAACAACTGCAGAGTAGAATGGTGCACCACCACTCCTGTGTCAGCTAAACTTTCCTGCTCTTTGCTGTCATGTGGGGGTTTTGCTTTGCCTTTCTGGCCAGCATATGAGCAGTTCTATCTCAGTGTCCAGAGCTTGCCTTGACTTCCACAGTTCCCCTTAACTGCCATTTCTTTGTGAGCTAGAAGTGTTTTGATATCTTCTACAGCTGTACAATAAATCAGCACATTCTTATGTATTATTGGTAAACAAATGAAAAATTTAATTAGGCTTTGACTCCGAATTACTAAAGAATATCTACCTATCAAGTCTTCTTTTATTGGTCTTTTTCTCCTATATTTTGTTTTCTTACTTGTTTTTTCTCCCTTCACAAGAAAAAGTATAAAAATATAGTTCATTCAGCAGATCCAGTTTGGAATAAACATTGCAAGATGACAGAATAGGGATGAAAGCAAGAGAGTGATGACGATGGTGACGGCCAGCTGGTCAATAATTCACAGGATTCCATGCTTGAGCTTCCAGAGGAAACCCAAAACAGAGACAAGAGAGGATAAAGCCGGCAGTTAATCAATCAAGCTGTTCACCGCAAGCTAATTTGACTGCTTAGTCACTGAGGGAAGCAGAGCTGATCAATAATCACTGATCAGAGTAGGGTTGCACAATATATCCCCACATTCCTACATATTATTGGCAGAAAGGGTTATAAAGTTAGCATCTATCATATTACAATTGTACACCATATATAGTTTCTGATGTGCCTTGACTTCCACAGTTCCCCTTGACTGCCATTTCATAGTGATAATTTCAGACAGTGGAAGTTCTGAGATGGAGAGCTTTGATATCTACAGTTGATCAACATCATAAGTCAGCACATTGTTATATATTATTGGCCGATAAATGGAAAACCTAATTATTTAGGTTAAAGTTAGCATCTAACATCTTAAACATTTCAGGAAGTAAGACTGTTTCTAGTAAACGGTGATGAAAAATATATTATTAAATAGGAATATGGTTAGGATTAGGACATCTAGCGCCTTAATCAAGCAAGGTGTTCCTTTCATCATATGCTGTTTTCTCTCCAAACATACCTTTGGTGGTTTTTACTTCATCAGTCCATATAATCCAAAGGCATGTTTACAAAATACCTCTGGGTTATTTACATGCTTTGCATGCCTCAGATGTTGACTTTTGTGATTAGGTTGCAGGTGATGACACTTCCATGCAGATCATGTTTACGTAAACAACCGCAAAGTAGAACCATGCACCATCACTCCTATGTCAGCTAAACCTTCCTGCAGCCTCTTTGCTGTCATGTGGGGGTTTTGCTTTGCCTTTCTGGCCAGCATATGAGCAATTCAGTTTCCAGAACTTGCCTTGACTTCCACAGTTCCGCTTAACTGCCATTTCGTAATGACACTTCCAACAGTGGACATTGTGAGCTAGAACTGTTTTGATATCTCCTACAGTTGGACAATAAATTAGCGCATTCTTATACATTATTGGCCAATAATTGGCATCAAGCATCTTTAGGGAAGCAGGATTGTTTTTAGCAGTCAGGACTGAAAAATATTTATCAGTGGCCAATACATTATTCACCAATCGTGGTAAAAGTTATTAGGAGCAAGCATAATGGGCAGAAATATAGAAATCTCTCTTGATTAGCATTACAGACAAATGTAGCATTTATTTCTGAAGGGTAACAAATACAGTAAAATGAGTAAAACACAGATATTTTAGTATATTGGCCTAAATGTTCTGCTCGTTTGAGATGCAGTCAATACAACATCAAACATTGGTTTGAAACGCCTGACAAATATGAACTATAAACCACAAAAAGTTTTGCTTCTGCCAATACCGATATGATTCCGACATCATCGTGCATCCCTAGTTAGCATTAGCACCCAGCATTTTAAGATCGTTAACCTGTGCTGTACTTTTGTATCTGTTTTAGTGCAAAATTGTTTTAAAAATTAAATTATTTTTTACCACAGCAAAGTATTCATTGCTTATCGGCCCAGATGTTCCAATCAGTCAGCGCCTGCGGTAGCACGGACGAGGCCGTGTTGTGTTTACCTCGCTGAGGCCCAGCTGCAGGCGCATATGCTGACCAAGACAACACAACCTTCCTGCAGTCCCTGATCAATAACCTACTGCACATGAACGTTACGGCTGTTTCTAACAGCAGGACACATGAACCGCACGACCGACAGCGCAGTTACGCTTCACAGCCTCCTTCAGGATGACGACAGTGAAGGGTGATGATGATGATGATGATGATAATGTTGATGCACTCAGCAACTTCAATCTGCTCTGTTAATCTGACACAGACATGCCTGGGTGAATGTTACCTGCTTATTTGGCGGCTGACGGAGCTTTTATTCCTCTGTGGATCCATTCATTCCTGCAGGACGAGAAACAGCCCTCCGCCCGGAGCTCAGAGCACAAACACGCACAGATCCACTGCAGCTGCCTCAGCTCTCAGACTGCTGCAGCCGAGAGAGAGAGAGAGAGAGAGAGAGATACAAAGAGCACAGAGAGAGAGAGAGATACAAAGAGCACAGAGAGAGAGAGAGGGAGGGAGAGAAAGATACAGAGAGCACAGGGAGAGAGAGCAGAGAGAGATACAGAGAGCACAGAGAGAGAGAGATACAGAGAGCAGAGAGAGCGGAGAGAGAGATACAGAGAGCACAGAGAGAGAGAGAGATGCAGAGAGAGAGAGAGAGAGATACAAAGAGCACAGAGAGAGAGAGAGATACAAAGAGCACAGAGAGAGAGAGAGATACAAAGAGCACAGAGAGAGAGATACAGAGAGCACAGAGAGAGAGAGAGCAGAGAGAGATACAGAGAGCACAGAGAGAGAGAGAGAGCAGCAGAGAGAGATAGAGAGAGAGAGCAGCACAGAGAGAGAGAGAGCGGAGAGAGATACAGAGAGCACAGAGAGAGAGAGAGTGGAGAGAGATACAGAGGGCAGAGAGACAGAGATAAAGGGAGAAAGAGAGAGAACAGATACAGTAAGAGAGATAGAGAGACATAGAAGAGTACAAGAGAACAAAGGAGAACAGATACAGTAAGAGAGATAGAGAGACATAGAAGAGTACAAGAGAACAAAGGAGAACAGAGAGAGAGAGTGGGCAAAAAAAAAAGGGCAATCAAATTTTGGACACATTTAAAAGACAGCGACCCTCACTCATATCATTATAAAGCCCTGCAGTACCAAGAGTTGAGCAAAGACAACAGTCCCCTCACTCAGCTGGTCCTGAAGCACAGTTCAACACTAACACACACTAACACCCCACTAACACACACTAACACCCCACTAACACACACTAACACTCCACAGGCTCAGGACCAGAACACACTAGGAAACCTAATTAGAGTGAACCAAATTACAAAACAGCTCAAACTGAATTATCTCACCTATTGGGAAACCGAGTCAAACTCACAGAGTAAAATGCAGTGTTATTTGGCCCTAAAACGTCAGTACAGTGTAGCAGATTACCTGAGCACACTGACTGACCCTAAACTGAGGTCCACCTTGACGAAGTACAGACTCAGTCAGCACCGTCTGGCCATAGAGACGGGCAGACACAGGAAATCTTGGCTACCAAAAGAGGAAAGACTGTGCCAGCAGTGCCAGCAGAATAGGCCTGAGACAGAGCTGCACTTTCTGACTGAATGTACCAAATTTACTCAGATTAGAACAGAATTCTTCAGTAAAATCACCAAAACATGTCCTGTGTTTGAGAATCTTCCCCCCACAGAGAAGCTGCCGTACGTTCTAGGAGAATATAAAGAGTTCTGCACACTGGCAGCGCAGTACGTTCACACCTGCCACACTCTGAGGGACAGTGAGTGACCACACCATGTCAGAGATTCACACCTATAAACACATACATTCTGCTTATTATTATTATTATTATTATTATATTATTATTATTATTATTATTATTATAACACCTGCTATATCTGTTATTGCTTTATATCTGTTATTGCTTTATATCTGTTATTGCTTTTTGTATATGTTGTACTTTGTTCTTAATCTCCCAACAAAAGCTTTGGCAATACAAGTGTTAATATTTGTCATGCCAATAAAGCAACATTGAATTGAATTGAATTGAATTGAGTGGAGTAAGAGAAATGTGGAGAGATACAGAGAGAGAGAGAGAGAGAGAGAGAGAGAGAGAGAGAGAGAGAGAGAGAGAGAGAGAGAGAGAGAGCGGAGAGAGATACAGAGAGCACAGAGAGAGAGAGAGTGGAGAGAGATACAGAGGGCAGAGAGACAGAGATAAAGGGAGAAAGAGAGAGAACAGATACAGTAAGAGAGATAGAGAGACATAGAAGAGTACAAGAGAACAAAGGAGAACAGAGAGAGAGAGTAGAGTAAGAGAAATGTGGAGAGATACAGAGAGAGAGAGAGAGAGAGAGAGAGATACAGAGAGCACAGAGAAAGAGAGAGAGCTACTCTATTCCACTGCAATAACAATCACAATTTTTATTCTCGAAAAAGGGGAGAGATAGTACGACGGCGTTTTAGGGCCACTGTTAACATTTAAAAATAGTAGTAGTGATATTCAGAGAAAAAGTTGTGATATTTTGAAAAAAAGTTGTGAGTTTTGAGAATAAAGTCATAATATAAGTCGTAATAAAGTCACTGCGTGGTATATTTTAAGAATAGTCGTAATATTTTGAAAACAAAGTCGTAATATTTCAAGAATAAAACCTTAATATGTTGAAAAAGTAATATTTAGAGAAAAAAGTTGTAATATTTCAAGAATAAAATCATATTTTGAGAATAAATCGTGATATTTCGAAAACAAAGTCATAATATTTTGAGAATAAAATTCTAATACTAAAAATTCCACAACATTAAAGTGGCAGTAATACCAGGAAAAAACACAATATTATGGCCAAAGGGTTTGTAAAAGGATGGTAGTGACCTCCTGGTGTTGAATGAGGGGCGGTGAGTTGGTGGAGTTCTACTTTCATATCGATTCCCCCATAAAGAAACACTCAGTCTCCCTGTCTCTCCTGCACATCAGCACCAGCCTGTTATTAGGATAAGAACCGGCTGAAACGGCTGAGCAGGAAACCGTGTTTATCTAGAATAAAGAGCCAGACGGACTCGGAGGAAACTGTCTGTCTGTGTTGTTGAAGGAGAATTTCAGGCTATAAGACTATTGGTGGTTACATCTCCATTCGAAGTGGGTGTTAAGTTTCACAGGAGACAATAAGAACGATAATCAGAATGACAGATCCTGAACGAGTGGAACTCCGGCACACTCGGCATCTTCGTCGTCGCCAGTACAGCAACCGAGGCCCCACCGCGGTATGGCAGCCCCCCTACAGTTAGCCCACTTTATCCTCCAAATATCAAGAGTTTATTCTTTTAACTTTACAGTTTTTAACAGTGGCCCTAAATGCCATCGGAATATAGAGATAAAACAGATAGAAAAAGATAAAGAAAAAGAGAGAGAGAGAGACACAGAGAGAGAGAGAGAGACACAGAGAGAGAGACTCCAACAATCTATGACCTTGGCACAAAGATCATTTACTCCTGTAGACTCAAACACCCTCAGCTCTGTGCTCAGCTGCTCTGGTCTGGAAAGCCTCCGCAGTGCAGGCTCATTCAGGCAGAGGCAGTGGAGCCTGAAACACCTGGATGGAGGACGAATCAGAAGCTAGAGGGCGCTACCGAGCGAGTCCTAAATGAAAGGGTTCCTATGGAGCTTCTGAGCAAAATCATATTTTATAAACACTTAATTTTTTAATAGAAAAATACACAAAGTTTCTGACCCAGAACAGCAAACCGGATTTCAACACTGCTGTTCAGACTTCATAACAGTGTCTTATGTACATTCGTCAAGTCTGAGCGCAAATCACTTCACTTAGGCAATGAGCCAATCAGCACTCAGTAGCAGTAATGACAGCCAGTCAGCACTCAGTAGCAGTAATGACAACCAATCAGCTCAAGGTAGCAGTAATGACAGCCAATCAGCACTCAGTTGCAGTAATGACAGCCAATCAGCACTCAGTAGATCAGTAGTAATGCTAACCAATCAGCGCTTTTTTCTGCGATGCTCTAATGGAACACATCCTTTTCTTTTCATTGTTTTGTGTGAAATTGGGACTCAACTTGAGACTTTCTTGTACTAATTCAGGACTCGACTTGAGGCTTGCCCAGACTGACTTGGGACTCGACTTGAGGCCTGCCAAGACTGACTTGGGACTCGACTTGAGGCTTGCCTACTTGGGCCTCAACCCTGCCCGTACTGATGGAGCATTTGACTCGAGACTTGCCTGTACTGACTCAAGATTTGACATGAGGGTTGCCCATTCTGTCTCAGGACTCAACTTAAGGCTTGCCTGGACTAACTCAGGACTCGACCTGAGGCTTGTCCGCACAGACTTGTAACTCAAATCGAGGCTTGCCCAGACTAACTCAGGACTCAATTTGAGGCTTGCCCGTACTGACTCAGGGCTCGACTTGAGAACTGGCCGAAGTGACTCATGACTCAACTTGAAGCTTGAGTTTTGAGTCTATCTTGCCCGTACTGACTCAGGGCTCGACTTGAGACTTGTCTGGTTTGACTCAGGACATGAGACTTGCCTGCACTCATTCAGGACACGACCAGAAGCTTGTCTGTACTGACTCTGGACTTGACTTGAGGCATGCGTGTGCTGATTTAGGACCTGACTTAAGGCTTGTCTGTTCAGACTCAAGACTTGACCTTGCACGTACTGACTCAACTTGAGACTCGCCTGTTCTGATTCAGGACTCAAGACTTGCCTGTACTGTTCTGAATTTGGGACTCGACCTTGTCTGTACTAACTCTAGACTTACGACTTGCCTGTACTGACTCAGGACATGTCTTGAGGCTTGCTCGTACTGTCTCAGAACTTTACCTCGGTCCACTACTCAGGACTCGACTTGAGGCTTGCTCGTACTGACTCAAGACTCGACTTTGCCTGAACTATTTAGGACTCGACTTGAGGCTTGCTTGTACTGACTTGGGACTTGACCTTGCCTGAATCACTCAGGACTCGAGGCTTGCTCGTACTGTCTCAGAACTTTACCTCGGTGCACTACTCAGGACTCGACTTGAGGCTTGCTCATACTGACTCAGAACTTTACCTCGGTCCACTACTCAGGACTTGACTTAAGGCTTGCTCGTACTGACTCAAGACTCGACCTTGCCTGAACTATTTAGGACTCAACTTGAGGCTTGCTCGTACTGACTTGGGACTTGACCTTGCCTGCATCACTCAGGACTCAAGGCTTGCTTGTACTGTCTCGGAACTTGACCTGGGTGCACTACTCAGGACTCGACTTGAGGCTTGCTCATACTGACTCAGAACTTGACCTCGGTGCACTACTCAGAACTTGACCTCAGTGCACTACTCAGGACTCGACTTGAGGCTTGCTCATACTTACTCAAGACTCAACCTTGCCTGAACTATTTAGGACTCGACTTGAGGCTTGCTCGTACTGACTCGGGACTTGACTTGAGGTTTGCCTGACATCCTTAAAGTACTGAGAAACTTCCTGCAGTGGAACTTCATCATCCATCCAGCAGGCCCAGGAGCAGAACCGGCACTGCAGAACAATCTCAGCTGTGAAGAACTGAAGACGACACCGTTCTTTGAATCCTTTTGCATTATTTCTTTATTTATATATATTTATTATTCATCTCAGTTTGTTTGGAATTCTTTTTTTAACCATTGTTGTTTCACTTTAGTATTTTTTGTACTCCAAAACAAAAACAAACAAAAAAACAAAAATAAAAACAAGAAGGACAAAATGAAAGTAGAAGGGAAAACGGAAGAGGAGGAGGAAGGGAAGAGGAGGACAGGATGAAAGATGGGACAACGAGGACGCAGCCTTCATCAAAGAGGGGCCAGAGAAAGCCCAGCATGCACCTGGGGCTCGGTGGGACGACGCGAGTCGACGCCTCAAACACAAAGCCGCGCACAGAGAAATGCACTCTAGACCACAACCTGGTGATTTTAACTCCATCAATGAAGGGTCTCGTCCCTAATCTCACCTTGTACGCTCTGTAGTGCGCACTAGTGCACTTCACTTGTTGCTAATCAGCTCGACACTTTACACTGTTCTATCCAGGCTCCGCCCACATTTGCACAAATGTATGTAAATATAAGGTCACACTGTTACGATAAACCGAACGTAATTTTTTTAAAAATTCGTAACTGTGCTAACGTTAGCATGTTAGGCTAACTCTGTCCAGGTCACTGACGTAGCACTTTAAACTGAAAACTCGTTGTTATTTAGCGAATCTAAACAAAAACTGCCCGTAAAGCTTGTTCAACCTAGCAACAGTTGCTAAGAAAGAACACAATCGTGGGCGGAGCATGAATAACTCAGTTTGTTGTATCTGAACTGCAAAAAGCTAATATCGCTAAAACAAATCGCTTTGGACAAATACCTCTTTGGGCTAAACGACATCGTTAAAAGTTAAACTAATTCCGCAGGTTTGACTGACACTAAACTGACCGTACTGTCCACTTTCCGCTGACCAAGGGCCGTTTGAGTCTTTCAGAGCCGAGAGATTAAAGGAAAAGCCTGAGAAAACATGCTAACGTTGCTAGTTAGCATGATCTCTCTTCATAATAATGCTAATTCATGGGTATTTTTAGCTGAACTCTCCTGTTAGCATGTCTAAACGTGAATATGTGCTTATAGCCACCCGTTAGCATCAACTCATTTCCATAATGCTGATTCACAGCTTGACTCACTGTTAGCTATGTTAGCATTTTTACCTCAAACGTTCTGCCCTTCAGGGTTACGAAGGAATGGTAAACATTTAGCATAGTTAACCTGTTAGCCATGAACATATGCTAATAGCCACTAATTATTTAATATAGTACTAATATAATACTAATCAATGGCTATTAGCTTTTGTTTTCACACACAGCAATATTAGCGGTTTTAGCTCAACTAGTCCTTTAAAAGTTTCAGACACAGCGTAAATCCTCTGTTAAGAAGGCTAACTGCAAACACAAGACAGTAGCCGCTAGTTAGCATGCTGTCTTTTTAATAATGCTAATGTGTGGCTATTTGCTATCACTCACCATTTGCCACATTAGCATTTTACCTCAACTACTCCTTTAGGGTTTTAAGGGTTAGCAAGCAATTCTACACCCTCTGTTAACATGGCTAACTGTCAATATATGCTAGGAGCCGTAAGTTAGCATGCTGTCTTATTTGCTATGATTCACTGTTAGCCACATTAGCATTTTTGCCTGCTCAACTCCTTTAAGGGTCAAGCCGCAAACGCCCTGTTCATGTGGCTAACAGTGAATACAAGCTAGTGTCCACCAGTTAGCATGGCATCCTTTCAGTGATGCTAACTAATAGCTGTTTTCATTTTCCTTCACATTTAGCAACATTAGCATTCTTAGCTTGGCAACTTCTTTAAGATGTCTGACTTTTACAGTTACGGATGCAAATGTAAAGTCTGTTCTTTCATCTTTAGCCATGTTAGCATTTTAGCTCATTTCTTTGACTTTTAGCAACATTAGCATGTTCTGACACACTTCTCTGAGGTGTCTCCCCTCAGGGGTTAAGAGGTAAATGTAAATGCTCTGATAACATGGCTAACTGTGAGTATACGCTGGTGGACGCTGGTTAGCACTACATCTTTTCAATAAAGCTAATCGGTTTTCTTTCAGTCTTAGCAACATTAGCATTTTAGCTCAATTCCTCTTTTAAACAGCGTCTTTAAGGGTGCAAATGCTAACACTGTTAAAAGAGCTAACCATTCTTTTACAGAGTTTTTAAGGTCTAAGAAGCAAACGTAAACGCTCCGTTAACACGGCTAACTCTGAATGCAAGCTAGCAGCCGCTAGTTAGCACTACATCTTTTCAATAAAAGCTAATCTGTTTTCTTTCTCTCTTAGCAACATTAGCATTTAAGTTTAGCCTCTCTTTTAAACAGTATCTTTCAGTTTAAGGGTGCAAATGTAAACACTCTGTTAACACAGCTAACTCTGAATGCAAGCTAGCAGCCACTAGTTAGCACTGTATCTTTTTATTGACACTGCTTTATTTCACTCTTAGCAACATTAGCATTTTAGGCTCAAACACTCTTTGAAAGAGTTTTTAAGGTCTAAGATGCAAATGTATTAACGTGGCTAACTCTGAATGCATATCTTTACAAAAATGCTATCTGTTTTCTTTCACGCTTAGCAAAATTAGCATTTTAGCTCCTTTCGATCTTAGCAACATTAGCATTTTAGCTCCTTTCGATCTTAGCAACATTAGCATTTTAGCTCAGCCACTCTTTTGAACAGTGTGAACGATTGGTTAACGTGGCTAACTCTGAACGTAAGCTAGCGGCCACTAGTTAGCACTATATCTTTATAATAACGCTAATCTGTTTTCTTTCAATCTTAGCAACGTTAGCATTTCAGCTCAGCTTCTCTTTTGAACAGTCTGTCTCTGAGGTTTAGGGTACGAATGTGAACGCCGGACGGGGAAGATCTGAAGTTCTGGACTCCAAACGTGGACAACGGGTCAATTAGCATCTCCTTCTTTCTCTCAAACAAGTCCAGACGTGAACAACAGTGACCGTGACGACACGACAGAAGTGAAATGATTTAAAAGCGACAAAAATACTAATCGTAACAATACTAATAATAACAATAATAATAATTATAATAATAATAATTACACTCTGCTTCTGTATTAAAATGATAAGAAAACAATCAAAATCAAAAAGAGTGTCTCTCTCCCGTCGTCGTCTCCTCTTTTGGCTAAAAAAAAAAAGAAAATGAAAAGAAAATGAAAAGAAAAGCAACACAAAAAAAATTACATTTGTAGAGAAAAAACATCAGAGACGTTCAAAAAAATACACATAATAAAACAATATATAAAAATAGCCTCCCGACATCGCCAAAAAAAGAAATTAATAATAATAATAATAATAAAAAAAAGAAAGAAAGCTTTGATACAGAAACAGCGTTTGGCAATCTATACATGGCGTCACTGTACAGAAGAGAGAGAAACGTCTTTAAACGAGCCACGGCGCACCACACTGTCGGCCACGCGGGGAGAGGGTGATGAGGCGCGTGAGAGAGAGAGAGAGAGAGAGTGAGAGAGAGAGATGGAATGAAGAGGGCTGATCTAAGGAAAGGTGGAGGCAACTGAAGCTGCGAAAGCAAAGCCAAAACAAGAAAAAAAACAAATAAACAAAACGAAACCACTTAAACGGAAAGTGCAGTGATCGAAAGAAAAAAACCCAAAACGCTGTTTTTTTCTTGTTTTTTTTGCCATTTTTTTGCAACACAGAACTGTTTTTCTTCTTTTAATAATAATAATAATATTAATAATCATCATTATAATTTTTATAACCATAAAACTTCTTTTACAGAAAACAAGGATAACAATAATAATAATAATGATCATAATTTCCTACATGAACATTAGCCATAAAAATGCATTTAAAAAAAATAAGAGAGAGAGAGAGAAAGAGAGAGAGAGAGAGAGAGAGAGTGAGAGAGACAAAAAAAATAAAACAAAAAAAGATGAGAGCTGGTCGTCCTGTGCGATTGCAAGAGCCTGTCCGAAAAAATTAAAAATAAAAATAAAAGTAAAAATAAAAATAAAATAGAAATACGAACACCCCTCCCGGGCTGGTGGAATGGGTGGGTCTGAGAGAGGGCCCCACTGGGCTGCATTACAGCCCCATCCGGAATGATCCACTGCAGCACGGCGGCAGGGGTGTGTGTGAGGGGGCGTGTATGAGGGGGCGGGATTAGGAGAGGGGGGCGGGGCAGCACAGGCTTTTTAACGTGAAATACTTTGGGTTTGTGGCTGACGTGAAACTCTGCGTTCGATAAATATGTCTGTGTGTGTGTGTGTGTGAGTGTGTGTGTGTGTGTGTGTCTGTGTGTGTGTGTTCACGTAAGACCGTGTTTGCCTTGTACTTTGAGGCGCGATACGCGTTGCTACAGCAACATTTACCCAACAGAGAGACAGCGAGAGAGGGGTGGGGTAAAACAAGGAAGGTGAAAGAGGAGAGGGAGGGTTTTGTCAGGGCAGAGGGAGGAGTGGTGGATGATGAAGGGGCGGGGCCTGGCGCCCTATTTGTCCAATCAAACGGAAGAGCGATAAAAATTAAAAATAAAAAAAATAAAAACGCAACCAAAGTGACTCTTCTTTTCGGAATCTGTAGGGACCCTCCCTCCCCAGACTCTTCAATACAGCACCCCCCCTCCCCTCCCCTCCCCCATCCCTCCATCCCGGCTGCTGGACACGACTACAGGACCCACAGCGCCCCCTATAGACAGACGATGGCATTTTGGCATGACGCAGCTGAACACAGGAGACGGATATGGAGCTTTGTACACTGCGCGAACCCCTGAAACACACAGAGCGAGAGAAAAACGTTACTAATATACACTGTAATACACATATATTAGACCTGTTATAAACACGTTCACATTTCAGTACTGATAAAACATTGTAATACACGTATATTAGACCTGTTATAAACACGTTCACATTTCAGTACTGATAAAACATTGTAATACACGTATATTAGACCTGTTATAAACACGTTCACATTTCAGTACTGATAAAACATTGTAATACATGTATATTAGACCTGTTACAAACACGTTCACATTCAGTACTGATAAAACATTGTAATACATGTTTATTAGACCTATTATAAACACGTTCACATTCAGTACTGATAAAACATTGTAATACATGTATATTAGACCTGTTATAAACACGTTCACATTCAGTACTGATAAAACATTGTAATACATGTATATTAGACCTGTTATAAACAATACCATTCGAATACCATTCACCAAACTAAATGGGCTGTAAGATGCTTTACAGACTGGCTGGAACAAAACAACATTAATACTGATCTGGCAAAAACTGACAAAACTGAGCTGAACCTGATATTGCGGCAGTTTTATGGCTCAGTCTGATTTGGTCAGACTCTGAAGATCAGACTACACGTTTGGCGAATGGTATTGGGTTCATTTCTGGCTGATTCCAGGTTGTTTGTGTTCTTCTGTCACAGCTGCCGACTGAAAAGCTGCTCAGTGATGATGACAGTTTGGGAATTTAGTGTAAGGAGCTGGAGAACGAACTGCCGGCTGTGCAGCGAGTGGGCGGAGCTCGTTACTCTGACGTAGCAACAAGCTGCTCGTTAAGGAACTATAATTTGGTGAAGGAACTGTCGAACATTAAAACATATTAAACGCCGCGTTCACGGCCCAGTTTATTAATTTATTACTTTATTTATTTAACTGTTGTATTAAAGCAATAGAACACTTGAGGAGTGTGTTATCGCCAATAACATCACGGCTGTGATGATCTACGGCGACCAAATCACAGCCGTGAGGTTATTTCGCGATAACACACTCCCTCTGTGTTCTACTGCTTAACTAAAGTATAAACTGATTGACTGCTTAAAGCATTCGTCCAAATATCGTACATCGTCCATATTTTAATCAGAAGTATTTGTATATACGTAGTTTAATGCAGTACATAAGCTTGTGGCCCACCCCAAAATGCCTGCTTACATATACTGACATTACTGAAATATTATTATTAAATAAATAAATAAATAAATAAATAAAATAGCTGTGACATTCGAAATTACATTTTTGACACTGCCAATCAAAATTCCAGCTTATCTAAACACAACAGCTGAGACCTGTTCACTATATGCAGTCATACGCAGAACAGGGCACCACTGGTCAAATGACATGCTCTGTTGATTTTCTAAGTTGAAGCCATGACGATACTATATGACACAAATATAGCCATTTTATTTACTGTCCAGAACCACCAGTGAACCTACACGAGTCTCCCTGAGTTTACATGGAATGTTGATGATGGGAAAACAGTGGAAAATTGGGGAAAAAAAAAAAAAAAAAAACGTTTTCTTTCAGGACTACCTTGCCTTACCGCGCCCTGCAGGTACCCCTCCGTCATGAAGGGATAAAAATAAACGGTTTAACAAGACGTTTCAGGCCAAAACTTTATCATACACTATCATCAAGCAATGTCTCAGGCGTCAGGCAGTGCATTCATAGCCATTTTGTGTAAGAACTTTTAGAGGGGGTTAAGAGAGGCGTTAAAATCTTCGGACGTCTGGTTCCCATCACCACCACAACAGTTCTGACCAGGCAAGTTTTTCTAGAACGGAGCGTTTCGCACCAAACCGCTCTGAACGACTTTACCATTTAATTATGTAGAAAGTGTGAAAAATCGGTTCCCCTTTTACTTATTTCCACTGAGAAAATCAACCAAAACGTGGAATTTGACCGGGGTGCACACATTTTTGCACACAACCGTACTCTTACATAAATACAATGACCGCAGTTGCCTTTGATCATGGTTTATGAAACCTGAATGCATGAACACCAAGACAACCGAGAGAAATCAGACTTCATTTGGAATCACCAGCTGCTGTTTTAATTGCGTGAACTGCCCAATTAGGAATGGACCAATATGGTTTACACTACAATACATTTTACATAGTGCTAAACTATTCGCTTTCATTTAACGTCAGCAACAGAGCTGCCTCGATACCTGAACTGTACGCGGTTACCTGTGTATTTAGACCCCGGCCTGCTCCATGCTGTACTGAAGGTCCTGGGGTTTGTAGGTTAGCAGCATGTCGCTGGTACAGGAGGAGGGGTAACAGGCAGCCGAATGCAGCTCTCCCTCCACATCACACACTGTCAACAAACAGACAGGTATTATTATTATTATTATTAGAGCTGAAAAGAGCTAAAACGTAACCTCTAAAGCTGAACTTAATCCCTAATCCGACAATGACTTACTACTATTCTACACTTATTTCTGCACTACACTATTAAATTACATATAAACAAAAGCAGAGATCACCTTAACAGAACTGGTTCAACATCAGGCTTTAAAACACATTTGGGACTTTTATCTGAACTTGGGACTTCAGACTAAAACTCCTTTGATCTGAGTGACCCGATATCTTAATTATGTTTACTTTATTACAACAAATGATTGAACATTTCAAAATAATTATAACACTACCGAAACGTTATCAAATGTTTCAGTAGTGAGTGTTTCGGTCAAAAACACTCATTTTTGAGTACGTGACTATTAAACACAGCTTTGAACAGCTGGACTCACATAATATTTTCAGTCGCATGAAAATTTTTTTCATTAAAACACTAAAAAAAGTGCTTAATTACAGAAAATGTGACAATTCTTAATGTTCCACACTGATTTCCAGATTTTGGGACATATTTACTTTAAAACAATGGGATCTAACTGCTCACCATGTGGCCATGAGAGACAGGGATGCAGCCTCGCTTCCTGCTATAAAATGCAGGGGTGTGGCTAAAATAAGGCTCCGCCCACAGACTAAAACTGTGTTACCTCAGGATTTTATCCCAATTCATGGGGGGCCAACAGGACTACAGACTATTCTCAATGCAACTCAACTCATTTTTCAATTCATATGATTTACATTGTGTTTTTATTGGTACTATAATGTACAAATTAGACAGAGATGCTTTTTTAACGTTATCTATTTTTAAAATAATGAATTAATATAATACTGAGTACATTTCAATACTGAGTAACTCGTTTTGTAAGTGACTACAAATACGTCCACTCAACGTGCCTGTAGGAAACCATGTACTATATACAGTTTACACCTATATTATTATTATTAGTGTTATATTGCCAAATTTTACTGATCTGAACCAGCATATTTTTTACTTCATATGCAACAGCTTTAATCTTTCAGTAAACATTTCTAAAGCCTAACTCTGAGGCGCCGGGTTGGCCAGTTAGCATCTTCTAAGATGTGTTCTTATGTAGGGCCATGTTTACAATGTTTTACGGCCTAATACTTCATATATACGAAGTGTGTGACTGTAACGTTGTCTACATTAGTAGATTCTGCATTTTCCTTCCCTCTTTAAGCCAGTTTCCTACTTCATCATGCATGAGTGTGCGTGAGTTTATTTTACTGTAGGGGAAAGGCGGAGTCTATATAAACAGCAGTGATAATTATCGAATCGATTCAGAATCTTTCGAGAGAGAATCGCGATGCGTCTAAGAATCAAGTGTTTTAAGTCCTTTAATTTCAGAAAATCGCCGATAAATAAGAGATGATCATCAGGGTTTACGTACCCGACTCCTCCCTCTGACGCAGCTGCTGGCTTCCTGTTAGAGACGTTTGGCTGAGGATATCCGACATGCGGGCAGAGCTTAATGCCTTCCCATCCAATAAGCTCATTCCAGACATTGGGTCCGCCTGGTCCTGCAAATCGAACAAAATCGATCGGTCCGTTGAACGGTCACGCATACAGTTTCCTGCCTCAGACCTTCAAAGTATATTAGATCCACCCTCACGCTCAGTCAGCACGGTGTTCCTGTCATCAGATGCTGCTTTTTCCACCAAATACACCTTTGGTAACTGTGACCAAAGAGTGTCATTTTTACTTCATCAGTCCACAGCACTTTCCAGAAATCCTCTGGCTTATCTACATGATGTTTTACAAACTTCAGACGTTGACTTTTGTAAGGTTTCCTTCTGATGACTCTTCCTTGTGCATATCAGAAGAGTGCACCGCCACTCCTGTGTCAGCTGAACCGTCCTGCAGGTTCTTTGCTGTCATGTGGGGGTTTTGCTTTGCCTTACCGGTCAGCATATGAGCACTTCCATCTGAGAGCTTTCTAGATCTTTTAGATCTTGGTTGCATATTTTTTAAAGAGTTTTAGACTTCAGAAAGATCATGTATTTATACAGAGCTGATGGAAACGCAACCTAATTTGCAGAATTATACTGCGACATTTAAGCTGTTCAATTTTAATAATAGATACAAGCAAATAAATATTTTTAAAAATTCAGTTAATTCAATTCTGCTTCCGGTAATGAGCTGAAATTAAACTCACATTCGACATGAACCGATACATTTCTGTTAACTGAACTCCTCCTGAACTTACTCCACCAAGAAGACTATGTAAGCAACGGACAGACGGACGTACATAAGCGTCGTCAGCGGTCTGGATGGTGTGGTGGCGCTGCAGCGAGCCGCGGTGCCGATAGGAGTCGCCCTGCGCAGGACGAGAGCCGTAACCAGCTCCGTTAGGATCTCCCTCCATAACCAACACCCTACAGTCTACATCTCCACCAGCTACAGAGAGAGAGAGAGGGATGCAGAGAGAGAGAGACACAGAGAGACAGATAGGGATACAGAGAGAGAGACACAGAGAGAGAAAGAAAGCGCAAGAGAAAGAGACAGACAGAGAGAGAGGAGGAAAAAAATTTAAAGGAGAATGACGAGAAAAAAGTGAGGTAAGTACTGGTAAATATAGAGTTACTGGTAAATGCAGCGGTAGGTAAATATAGAGTTATTAATTCCTGTGTTCATTTTGCTGGTTTTCTGTTTGTAAATGACATTTAACAAGAAATATCTGCGTCACGGCTGCGACGATCATGAAAGAATGATGGATTCAGTGTCAACATGTGATGGTGTGTAAGCTCTTTCAGTAACAGTGCTTAAGTGTGTGAGTGTTTTTAACTATTAACTAGCCTAAATAAGCTAATATAAGGGCTGTCAAATGATTACATTAATTAATAATGATTTTTTAAATCATCTTGGGTAGTTGATTGCAATTGATCGTACTTATTAGCTTAAATTTAAGCCTGAAGAAAGACTTTCTCAATTTAAAAAGCATTTTATTGAAGCTTTTGACAGTTTGCTTTTGTTAATTTGCTGCTGGTTAATATATCCACAGTTTTTCAGTGAGACTGTCCAGCTCAGTTTTGCTTTACAAGACATTAAAAAGCTGTATTTGAACAAAAATGCAAATCACAAATTCTACCAGAGAAACATACAGAGCACTGCAGCTGAGCTTTGGCCTGAATTACAGTCATGTGGGGGTTTTGCTTTGCCTTTCTGGTCAGCATACCCCCATTCGCATCTGAGTTTTCCTGATCTTCTAGATCTTAGTGCATATTTTTCACTTTAGAAAGATTATTAATTGGGCAGAAGAGCTGAATTTAAAAAAGTTGTGGCTTTAAAAATGTATCGCATTTGACAGCCCAGATATATTATTAATAATGTGCACAAAACGTTTGGGTCATTCTCACGAAAGAGCCATAAGTATTTGAGTGTCAACCATCACACAGATAAACACCATTCATATAACGTAATAGATCAACTGGCGCTCAGCATGTGTTGAATCTCTTTACTGCAATGTTCTCCTTATAAACTCTAGGGAAACAAAACAACAAAGTACAACAAAGTACAAAATTACAACCTCTATGACTCGGTATGTGTTACGGTAATAAGATAAGCCTGCAAAATACTATATTTTGTAAAATACATAGGTTTTAATATTAAGTACTTAGTCCAACAACAGTTTACAGTTTATGAAAGGAAGAGTTAAAACTTTTTTGTACTAAAAATTAATTCAAAAATCCAAATTATTTTTAATTAAACTGTTCAGGTTTCATTCTGAATTACTCAACCAGGAATCTGTTTATATATTCAGTCATTGTCATATTTTCAAGTTCCAGCGTTTGTCACATTCGTGAGAATAACCCAATTGTACACTGAACAAACAGGAATGTCGCTCATTCCTATCTGTTCAATTTAGCCACTCCACTCCACTCCACCTCTCTGTGCCGTCGCGCCCCGCATGTAGGCGTGTCTGTGCGTGGGGGAGGAGTAAGGGGGCGTTTCCCCACGGGGCGGAGCCAGCAGCTCGTGTCCGTCGGCACAGGGTCCGGGCGCAGGCGCCTTGGCCAGCAGGCCGTCGTGGAAGTGTGGGACGTCGTCGTCCTCCTCCATGCTCTCGGAGTGCGGCAGGGCGGGCGCGGGCGGGCACTCGGTGCGGATCTGCAGCAGGTGGTGGTGGTGGTGATGGTGGTAGTGCTGCGCCTGGGGCGGAGCCTGAGCCTCGAGGGCCTCGGAGGCCGGCGCCAGCTGCCGAAGCAGCAGCATCTCGCTGTAGTCCTGCGGGGTGGGGGCGGCAGGGGGCGGGGCCTGGCCCGGGGCAGGCGGGGCCTGTGACGGGGAAGGGGACGGGGCCGGGCGGGGGTTCTGGCGCTTCAGGAGAGCGGCCAGGTCCTGTGGGGGCAGACGGGGGTCGGCGTGGCCTGTCAGAGAGTGGCGTGGCGACAGCAAGCCCTGCAGGATGGGGGTGACGTGCTGCTGCTGTGCCGCTGTGCGGTACTCCAGAGGGGTCGGGGACAGCAGGGCCTGCTGCAGAGCCGAAGGGCTGCCGTAGCCCACCGCCCCTGCACCGCCGGCGCCTTGGTACCCACCCTCCAGACCCGGCACCTTCAGAGACGCCCCGTGAAGGTAGGGGTTGTAGGCGCCCACCACGCCGCTGGTCAGGTGGGCGTTGAACTGGGCGTGGTCATATGCCGACGTGGAGCACTGGAAGCGGCCCAGGCTACGACTGCAAAAGAAAAACAAGGACAGTATCACTGAGGTGAAGCACCAAAGGGGCTCGTTTTTGTCCTGTGGGTACAATGAGGGCTGGGTATGATTTGATACCGATTCCTGAAACTCTACTTTCTTTTCAATTACAAACCCAGAGCAGGTGCGGCTTAAAACAGAAATTAATCAAGAAGCACTGACGTTAGTAACATACGGCACATGGAACGTCATTCAGACAGCCAATCAGTAGCCTAGAATTTGGAATACAAGCTCCCTGGACAAAAATTGTGTGTTTAAGGTGGGGACTAAATTTTTGTCCGGGGAGCTTGTGAATAAAAATCACTTTGCTTTCAGGCAAGAATTGCTTCTAGAAGTTAATGCAGGTTCTTCACAAAATGTGCCTTAACTCTTGCACAGGCCATATTTTGTGTTTTTTTTTCCCCCAGTATGTTAAAGCAAATAAACAAACATTAACGGTCTATTAAAAAGCGCAGAACTGTGTCTCCTGTAGACGATGTGTACTTACTTTCACTTAAACAAAACATGACATTTGATTGGGGTGCCTAAACATATACATATCCACCTATATCAGCCTACAGCAGGTTAGCCCTGCCCACTCACGCTGTGTTTCAGCCCTGACTGCCTTTTGAATGAGGGCAGCCAATCAGAATAGGGCTCATTTACATATATCAGTCTTAAAGGCACGGCAGCAAAAAAAGCTTGTTTGTTTCTAAGTTATAGAGTGGCTGGAAAACAGTCATGGTAAAAAAGCATAAATGGATTACGACTATTTTTGGTAGATAAAAGTTTACAAAATATTACAGCGGACCTCAACGTGGGGGGTAAAGTACGAGAAAAATGTATGATATGGGCCCTTTAATTTAAATTAAACTGACATAATTACAGGCTTCAGTTACCGGTTGTGATAACAGTGGGTTATAACTTAAAACATATTTGTGCTTCATGACAGGAGAGTGTTGAACTGCACTGGGCTGAACTGACCCGGACAGATGATTCAACAAGATAATGACTCAACAACTACGATTCAGCAAGACTAAACATGCACATATTGACTGAAAGCGCGATCGCCGAGTAGTAAGTGAAGCCATGACTGCGCCCAGTGGTGTGTTTAGTGGTGCGTGTTCGGACAAACGCTCATCCCCTCACGACTGGACGGAGAGAAAATGTCGAGTCACTTAGAGTTCTGCATGTGTTCTAGCATATACTGCACCATCGCTAGGCAACAGTGCTCTCTGGAGATACAGGGTTGTACCATTTCATACTCACAATAGGGGCGGGGTGAGGGTGGGCTCAGAAGCCCCTTTTTAGACCATTTCAGTCCAAAACTATTCAAATATAACACCTACAACCCCGACATGTGAGTGTGAAACCTACAAAACAATCACTTACATTCATGTAAGTACAGTCATATGCAAAGACAGACCTGGTCAAACGACACGCTGATTTTCTACGTGAAAGTAAGTCGGTACGTCCCATACAGGGAACCTGAATTTGGCATCTTTCGGCGAATTTATACCAGAAAAATTCAGTTTATTTGCTGAGTTTTACATATTGGAAAAAGTAAAATACAAATTGTGCCACTTTTGCCACATTTTACAGTTAATTTTGTGTTAAATTCAGCAAATAAACATCAATAGTGCATTAAAATGTGCAGAAGTGTATCTCTGTACACAATGTCTTAACTTAAAGGGGAACTCCACCGAATTGTCATAATTTCAACATAATTAAATCGTTCAGTTTGGTTTGTTTTTAAGAGTCAGAACTGTTCACAGTGGTGGTGATAGGAACCAGACGTCCACCACTAAAAGCTCCCTCACAGAAAGTTACTACATGAAATGGTTATGAATTCACTGCCTGATGTTTGAGACATGGTTTTATGGCAGTTTTGGGAAGAATTTGGCCTTTTTTTAAACCTATTCATTGTGGAGGGATACATGGAGGGCACTGTGAAGCAAAATAGTCCCTAAAGATTTATATTTCCCATCATCAACATTCCATATAAACTCAGAAGACTTGTGTAGGTTCACTGGTGGTTCTGGATAGTAAATAAAATGTCTATATTTGTGTTGTAGTCATGGCGACCCCTGGTTCCTATCACCACCACTGTAAAGACATCTGAACCATTTCAAACCAAACCACTCTGAGTCACTCTGATTACAGCTCAAACAGCAAATTAGAGAGAAATTCTGAAAAATGGGTGGAATTCCCCTTCAAGCCCTGTTCGGGCTGGATTAGTCCATTAAGCCAATTAACCTCAATCGGGCTAGACTAGTCCAGTTGAGGCCATTCGGAATACAGTTTCTATCCGATTGAACAAGGTGGGAAATCCTGTAAATAATCAGTTAAATAGAAGAATAATATCTGTGTAAACGTCTGTATCTGATTACATTCCCTATCGGAAAGTTTAAGTTCAGTCTGATCATGTTCGTCGCGTCATAGTGAAAGTTTATACCGTTCAACATGGCGGAGCAGAAACTGGTCTGCAGAGGAGACGAAGTTTATGCTCTGATCTTTAAAAGACGGCGGTGGGACGGACGTCCAGCTTATGTGTCTCAGAGCACGACGTCTTCCTCTCGGCCTTCTTTAATAAGGACATGTGAAGGACGTTTTCCTGAGTCTGACATCATTTTAAAGCAGTTAAAAACACAAGCACTGCTCACTGCTGCTCATCGCACTCTGACTGGACTCACGTGATGCTGGTTGTCATGGCAACATCTACACTAAGCGGTTCTCTACACGTGCGTTTAATGTTGGATCTGATCCCTTGTAGTGAGCATGTAAACAGATTTTCATCAGATTGTTGAGTAGAGTGAGAATAAACACCTCAGTCTTAATCTATAATCAGAATGTGTTCAATCAGATTGGCAAGTCTTTGCATGTGAATACAGCCGGTGTGACGTTTGCAATACGGAAAGTGTTTGATATCTTGGGGAGGGTCTCTGATACGCGCTAGGAGACCAAAAAAAACTGCTCAAAAACCTTTTTTCTCAGCAATGCGAGGCGACATCTACCTGGAAAAACGCAGAGATGTGAATCCAGACAGGACTAAACAATCAGAGCAGCGCTGAGTTGGGTGAAAAACAGTAGATGATTCAGTCTGGAATTTTCTGAGGGGAAGAGAGTGGAAAAAAAACGATGTTGCCGATCCAGACAGCGATAAAACCACAGAGGAAAGGAACCCAGTATGGAAGCACATCAGCAGCAAAATGACAATGAAAATATAATATGTAAAGTGGTGTATTTGATGTATTTGAGTGTTTATCATATTTACACAGAGTTAGGCTCAAAATGAAAATTCAAACTCAGCGTTTCACTGACCCAGAGATTTAGATGCTGTATGAGCAGCTTTATATAAATTAAAATGTATTTTCAGAAGTGTACGGTTATGATTACTGTGATTATGCAACGTCAAAATGATTATTAAAATAAAAGATTAATTTACCTTCTATCTGATAACGCATTTGAAATTGCATTACTGCACTCGTTCTGTGGCGAAAAACCTTCAACTCGATTACATTTTCACTTTCGAAGACATCCACCTGTCAATCATCATGTCAGGGTGGGGCCAACAGCCTACTCAACAAAAAAAGCCTTTAACTGAGAAACATGGCGGCGGAAGAGTTTATAGCTGTTCTTATATTAGCAGACGAGGTGGATTAGAGGAAAATATCCACTGCTGATACTTACAGTCTTTAAACACGACACGATGAGAACGGGTTTAATCAAACGTGTGGATTTTTGAAGAATTGGTGGAATTCCCCTTTAAAGCTCATATAGAGCATCTAAATCTCTGCGCAAAAAATATGTGAATCTTAGTTTGCTAAAAGGCAGATTAAAATCACAGTGGTCAACCTGAATTTTCATTCTGAGTCCAGCACTGCATTCATGAGAAGGAAATTTAAATGTAAACATTCATATTCATTACCATTTTACATATTACCTATTTAAATGTGCTGCTAATATGCTTCTACATCTCAGGACTTTCATGTAGAAAATCAACAAAAACGTCATTTGACCAGCCAAAACTTTTGCACACGACTGTACATCTATAAGGACGTAAAAGGAGGAAAACCACTGCGGTACCACGGTTCTACCACTGGGGGGTGCTATCTGTACCACTAATATTTGTACCTCATGCACTGAATCCAGAAAGTCCTTCAAATTTCTATAAAAAAAAATTCTAGAAACAAACTTCACACAATTCCTATTATAATATACAGAATAAAAGTCACCCTTCAAAAGAAACGGAAGGTACAAGAAACAAAAGAGTGTAAAAAGGAATGGACATTGCATAGATGTAAACAATGGAAGACAAACAGGCATGAAGACAATGGAGGGAAAACAATAACAAACAAACAAATAAATAAATAAATAAATAAATAAATACAAACAGTTAAATAGAGCAGAATCGTGGATCTGAAGTAAAAGCTAACGCAGTTGACGTCAGCATTGGCGCGTCGGTCACCTGTGCGTTTCGGCATTGTCCGCGCTCAGCTGCTTCCCCAGAACTCGGTGACACGGCGTCGCTAGGAAACCCTGCCGCTGGGCGCCGCCCGCCAGCTCCACCTCCTGGACCTGGATGGTCACCTGCTGCTGCTGTGGGAGACCCTGCGGCAAGACGACGGGGGCATGGACGGGGGCGTGGGCGGGGCCAGGGGGCTGCTGCTGCGGCTGGTTGGGCAGCGTCATGCGGGGGAGGGCGTTCGGGGGTGGGCTGCCGCTGGAGGACTGGTACAGGTCAGGGGCGTGCTGGAACTGGACGGCAGACGGTCCGCCTGAGGAAGGAGCAAATAAAATGATCACCTGCCTGGAAACGCGATCAATAAGATCTGACATAATTAATAAATTACTACAGTGCACTGTATAGTTAATCAACATAAACGCATTAATTGATTCTAATGATGCTAATTATATTAACTTACCATTATTATTATTATTATCATTATTATTATTATTATACTTATTTGTTATTTCTTTTTATTAATATTTCTTGTTCTAAACCGGTAATGTATCTTTTAAATACTGTACTGTGATAATTACACTAAACTGTGAAGTGACAACCAAATAAATCAAATCAGTCATATAATAATATTTTATTAACATTTAATACTTACAGCTAAACAGCTAATACAGCTATAAGACAGATGCATAAGAGAGTAAAGAACATATGATGGAGGAAAAGAGGAGAAAAGGCAGAGAGAGACAGAATCTCACCGTGTCCCTGCATCATGGCCTGGCCCCCTGGAGGAGGACTCTGATTGGCTGGCCTGAAGAGGTGGTTGTTGGGATGCGTGGGTGGCGGACTGGAGGGCTGTATACGCAACCTGAGCGAGAGGAGAGAGAGAGGAGAGAGAGAGAGAGAGAGAGAAATAAAAATAGAGATAAAAAGAGAAAAAAGGAGAGACAAACAGAAAGAAAAGTGAGAAACGAATTAAAAGAAAAAACAGAGAGGGAAGAGAAAGTGTAGGAGTGAGACAGTGTGAGAGAGTAAGAGAGAAAGAGAAAAAATAAAGAGAGAAGAGAGCGAGAGAGAAAAAAAATGGAGAATAGAAGAAAAAAGGACAGAAATAAAAAGAGAAAGGAAAGAGAAAAACAGAAAGAGGGAGAAGAGAGAAAGGAGAGACAGTGTGAGAGAGTGAGAGAGAGTGAAAAAGAGATAAAAGAAAAAAGGAGAGACAAAGAAAATGAAAAACAGATCAAGAAGAAAGAGAAATCAGAAAGAAGAGAAAGAGAACAAAGAAAGAAGTGTGAGAGTGAGAGAGAGTGTGGCAAAAAGAGAAATAGAAAATAGAGATAAGAGAGCAAAGGAGAGAGAAAGAATGAAAAAGAGTAGGAGGAAAAAGAGAAAACAAAAAAACGGAAAGGAGAAAGAGAAGAGAAAGAGCAAAAAGAGAGCGAGAAAGAGGAATAAAGAAAGAGAGAGAGAGAGAGAGACAGAAGAGAGAAAGAGAAAGAAAGAGAGAAAGAAAATGAAAGAGAAAAAGAGAAAAAGGGACAGAAAAGAAAAAACAGAAGAGACAGAGAAAGAAAAGAGAGAGAGAAAAAAGAGAGGTAGAGACAGAGAGAAAGAAAAAGAAAAACATGTGAACAATACACTGCGCTCTGAATGCCTCCTGCATCTTTTATACAGTGATAGGAAACGTGTATGTCCTCTTTTCAGGCTCATGCAGGTGAGACTGCTGTTTATATTAGTTTATCTTGGGGAGATTGTAAGTTTGAACCCCAACAACACTGTGAGCAAAAAAGTCGTTAAGTATTGGTGATCCTGGCGATGTTTTCACTGATAACAATAAACCTGTAGGTCGTCAATATCGTCCGATATTATCGGCAGACTGATATATCGGTCGGGCTCTAACAGTAACCAGAGTCCCTACAGTGTACCGAGATATCGGGGTGTGTAAATGTGTCTGTACCTCTGAAGCTGGTGGGTAAGGTGACTGGGCTGGTTCTCTCCATGTCCCAAAGAAAGGGCCTGAGAGAGAGAGAGAGAGAGAGAGAGAGAGAGAGAGAGAGAGAGAGAGAGAGTATTAAAAGATAGTCACGTAAGTGTAACACATGGGATCGTAGTAATTTTACACACACTGATCTGTCTTTTTTCCCCACCACACTACACAGCCAAAAGTATGTGGACACCTGACCATCACTCCTATATGAGCTTGTTGGACGTCCCGTTCCAAAACAATGGTCATTAATATGGAGTGTATATTGTGGCTGTAACCCCCTCCACTCTTCTGGGAAGCTTTCTACAGATTTTGGGTCTGTGGGAATTTCTGTCCATTTAGTCTAAAGAGCATTTGTGAGGTCAGGCACTGATGTTGGTCAAGAGGGTCTGCCTCACAATCTCAGCTCTAGTTCATCCCAAAGGTGTTCAGTGGGGTTGAGGTCAGGGCTCTGTGAGGGCCACTGGAGTTCCTCCACACCAAACTGGTCACTCCATGTCTTTATGGAGCTGCTTTGTGCACAGGGGCTCAGCCATGCTGGAACAGGAAAGGCTCTTCCCCAAACTGCTGACACAAAGCTGGAAACGTATAACTGTGTAAAATGTCTTTGTGCTGCAGCATCAGCATCACCCTTCACTGGAACTGAGGGGCCTGAAAAACAGCCCAGCTCATCATCCCTCCTCCACCACACTTTACTGTGAGTACTGTGCATTCCGGTTGGTAACGTTCTTCATCCACCAAACCCAGATTCGTCCATCAGACAGATAGCGAAGTGTGATTCATTACTCCAGAGAACACGTTCCAGTGCTTTACACCCCTCCAGCCGACACTTGGCATTGCGCACAGTGATCTCAGGCTTATGTGCAGCCGCCATGAAATGTGTGTGTGCATGAGTACCTGTATTTGCTGGTGTAGGATCTGTTGTTCTTGCTGGTAGAGGACGTGCTGTTGCTGTGTGTGCTCCAGTAGTTTTTCATCCTGTGGGGCAGCGTACATCTTCTGCAGCTGCTCACACTCCTAAAGTACACACACACAAAACGCAAAACATTTTAAAAACACAGCACAACCTGCAGAGGCTCTAGCGCCACCTTGGCCTGATTAAACCTGTAAATTCTGCATAGGAAAATGAGATCCGTTCAATGGTTGCGGAAGCTACAAGTGTAAACACGCTGTGTTTATGACGGGACGATGGTCCGAACAGGGCCTCGGTGAGATGACGTCATGTCTACGGAAGCTGGAATGTGAGCGTTTACCTGTTTGAGCTGTTTGATCTCTAGCTGGGCTTTGAAAGCTTGGATAGTCGCGGCTCCGTCGGAGAACCGCCGCACGGGAGAGAAGCGCTCCATCGGCAGGTGCAGAGTGTTGCAGTCCTTATAGGACGACCTGGGAGATAAGCATACACAAAGCACTGTCGGTCAACAGGTGGGCATCAGGTTCATCTCGTAAACAAGCTCATCGATCAATGTTTTCCACAGCAACTGTCTTTCGGAGGTACTGATTAGGGGCTGAGTGGGATCAGTTAGCATGAAACTGCAGTTTCAGGCGTCAAACTACGCACCGATCTTTGTTTGGATGGGTTTTTTGGCCTTTATATGCTAAACTGACCATGTTTTTAAAGAGAAATGATTCCAAATCCAGCACATTTTAACAAAACATCTAATTTACGCTGTTAATCCTAAATGTAGTCGTTCAGCCGAGACGAGTCTGGGGTCTAAAGTTTACCTCCTTATCTTAGAACTGGCTATTCTAGCTAATAAGCAGCAGACGCTCATCCCTCACAGGCTAACTGGATTTTGTCCACAGTTTTGTCCATGTTTATGGTCATACAGTGTCAGAAACCACATAAGTCTATTAGAGATACTGAACAACCTGATATGGTTTGAAGCTTTAGACCTGCAGTTAGCACCATGCTAACTGGGATGATATTTGCTTTCATTACTTGTTAGCTACATTAGCTTCGTAGCTCCAGTGCAAAACTAAAAAGCTTACTTCTAACTTCTTGGCTAGGACTGGATACTGAAATTCAGTACTTATATGGTGCTGACCAAAAATAACGTATATAACTGTAGACCAATCAGCCATAACATTATGACCACCTCCGCATTTCTACACTCATTGTCCACTTTATCAGCTCCACTGACCATATAGGTTCACTCTGTAGCTCTACAGTTACAGACTGTAGTCGTTCTGTTTCTCTTTGCCCTGTTCTTCAGTGGTCAGGACCCCCATGGACCCTCACAGAGCAGATACTATTTGAGTGGTGGATCATTCTCAGCACTGCAGTAACACTGACGTGGTGGTGGTGTGTTAGTGTGTGTTGTGCTGGTGCGAGTGGATCAGACACAGCAGTGCTGCTGTAATTAAATTAGTGAAATTAGCCTAGATGCTAACATAAGCTGGAGCTTGCAGACCACTCAATAACTTCAATTTGTATTTGAGATATAAATTTATTTACTTTAGCCAGAAAACGCCGACTCAGTGACTCAGTTAGCCTAGCATTTTCAAAAAGGATCTTTCTGAAATACAAGCATTTGAAGCATCTTACTAATTACTAATAACGTAAGCATTAACCGATACTTACAGTAGAATATTTTGTAGTATTTGTGTGAAACGTTCCTCGGTATGTTCTGGACACCACATCTGCTAAAATAATTGATTTTTTATTCAGTTGCTAATCCTGCAGGCTTCTTATTTTTAAGACCTGCCCTCGTCCACTTCGACTCGCCACTTGAGTCTGTACACTTACATTACACAAGTGTCCGCTCGCGGCAGAAGAGGAGCAGAACGAACTCGCCCTCTGCTAGGTTATCATCAGTCAGTTAATCGGCTGACGAGCAAACTTTTACAACATTTTTGTTGAAAAGTTTGAGCGTAACATACATTTGTGAGCAGCTGCTTCGTCTGGCTTTAAACTCAAAGTAGCAGCTTTCTTTGTGCTGCTGTTAGCCGTGCAGCCTTGATGACGTTTTAGCAGTCGTGTATAACAGACTGAGTAGTTTGTCAACTAAAACACAGCAAATCGAACGCTGTGGTTTGGAAATGTTAAGCTTTTTAAAGTATTTAACTGCTATAGTTCATAAACAGTTCTGTTCGTTATTATTTTCAGGTCTGAAACGATGAATTCAGATGCTGAAGTGTTCACTCGGTCCCTCGTCCCTCCGAGGGGTCGTCTAAAAAACTTCACTTCAGCTAATGAAGTAACGGAACGGCCCTCAAGGGAAACGCCCAGGCGACTGACTGAGGGCTGGATACTAAAACAGGCCGTCTGTTATTTAACTCACCTGTAACTTGTTTGCAACTAAACATCTGCTATATTTACCTTTAACTACAGACGCCACCCTAACCCTAACCCTGGTCCAAGTCCTGCTGAGAATGAGTTTCACCACATAGTTTGACAATCTGAACATCTGTAGATGACCTATAGGGAGGGGGCTAAAGTGCACTAGACCTCATTTGCATTTTTAACCAATATTTGAGGAGCCTGTTACTGTACGTCATTGTATGAGCCAAGTGAGCTAAACGAATCTTTCGATGAGGTGAATCAGTTCAGTCTGACTGCTCAAAGGATTCGTTCAAAAAGATCAAGTTGTTCAAGAACATCACATTGCTGGCGTTAATGCTAACACTTTACGTGAGCCCTGCAACATAACACTGACCAACACGTCACGGGAGACGTCAGACGCTGTCAGACCGACAGATTCTGTTCAATAATAACAGTGTCATGGTTCCATTGTTATAACAGATGCCACAATGCTTGTCATAATAGCTTACGTCACATGGTCACTTTTGTTAGTTGTCAGCCATCATAACAACAAACATTATGACATCTGTTATGACAATTATCGGTAATATCACCGGATGTAATCAGTTACGACGACTTATGACAATGTATGACATCCTGGTTATGTCTGTATTATGTAGAGCTCATTACATAACATTAGAAGAAGAGATTTTCTTCTGGAGAAGCGCTAATATAAACAACGTTTATACACAAGCAAATGGCCAAAGATTCAGAAGAGCATGCAGGACATGCAATTCTCAGGAGCCCGTGTCCAGTCAGAGGCCCACAGCACTGGATGAGCACACTAACTACAGAAGGCTGTGGTCCTCTGAGACTGGAGATGGACACCAACATTACAGGTCAGGCAAAGGTCAAACTGAAGGCCATGCGTCTCATTCACACCATCAGTCCAGAGCCCTGGATCCAAAATGCACTACTTGTACGCACTACTTGCACTACTCCAGAGCTGCAGAGTGCGTGCCACTCCAGAGTGCGTGCCACTCCAGAGGCGTGCTACTCCAGAGTGTGTGCTACTCGCACTACTCCAGAATGTGCAATACTCCAGAGCTCCAGAGCGTGCGCTACTCCAGAGTGCATGCTACTCTAGAGCTCCAGAGTGCGTGCCACTCCAGAGTGCGTGCCACTCCAGAGTTCCAAAGGGCGTGCTACTTGAGTGTGCGCTACTCGCCCTACTCCAGAATGTGCAATACTCCAGAGCTCCAGAGCGTGCACTACTCCAGAGTGCGCACTACTCACATTACTCCAGAGTGCGCACTACTCACATTACTCCAGAGTGCGCACTACTCACATTACTCCAGAGTGCGCACTACTCACATTACTCCAGAGTGCGCACTACTCACATTACTCCAGAATGTGCAAAACTCCAGAGTACATGCTCATCCAGAGTGCGCGCTACTTGCACTACTCAAGAATGTGCAATACTCCAGAGCTCCAGAGTGAGCGCTACTCACACAAATTCAAAATGTGCGATACTCCAGAGTGTGCGGTACTTGCGCTACTAGAGCTCCAGAGTGCGCACTACTCACACTACTCCAGAATGTGTGCTACTTCTGCTACTCCAGATTGTACGCTGCTCCACAATGCACGCTACTCCAGAGTGCACACTACTCGTGCTCTGCTCCAGAGTGCGCACTACTCGTGCTCTGCTCCAGAGTGCGCACTACTCCACTGCTGTTTGGATGAAGATCTCTGCAGTGCAGGCTGAGTGAGTTGAGTGTATTTGTTAGCCTGTGTTTGGGCAAAAGTTTGGGCACCGTCAGCCAAATTATGTCCAGTTGATTTTCTAAATAAATGCGTTCAACACATCATTTATGAAGAACTGATTCAAATACGACATCTTTCTGCACATTTCGGTGCCCAACCTGCTGAGTAACATATTGGAAAAAAAAAATAAAACAATATGCTGTAACTTTTTCACAGGCCACATTTTATGTTTTACTTTTCCCCCAAAATGTTAAATTCACTGAATAAACAGCCAGTTTGCACTAAAATGTGCGGAGGTGTGATCTCTGCATAGGATGTGATCACAAAGAAAATCAACAAAACACTGACCAGGGGCGCCAAAACTTTTGCATACAACAGTAGGTCTGGTGTTTCTGTAATATTTCTGTAATAACTGAGTCTGCAGCTCTACTCATTCTGCAGATACTCAGTAGAAGATCAGTTTATCAGCTGCTGTTTCATTTCAGCTTCTATTTTTAAATAAATAAATAAATAAATAAACTTCTATTTAGCGAAACTGTTTACAATCGAACACACTTCACATTACGCACGTTTGATGCGTTTCTCATGTGTCAATTTTGTAAACACGACCTCAAGGCTTCTGTTTCCATCAGGGCTTCTGTATTTTACTGATTTTTTCAAAATAAGAGTCCTGAGTCACATACTGTTCAAATGAAACGGTGAGTTATTTTCGATGGGAAAGTCGCAGATAAACAAATGAGGGGTCGGTAGTTTTAGGACGACCCCAAGAATTCAATCATGTCCAAGTTATGTAATCACAGATACAAGGAAATAACAGGAAATATTTCAATTACAAAATAAATTAACTATGAGTTCTGAATTGCTAATATTTCTATCAGTTACTCAACATTCGAGGATTGTACAGAATAATTATTTAATATTTCCACTGTCCAAAGAACCAGAACTTTCATTTTATACACTGATTGAAATGCAACTAAATCCAAAATATGAATATTCATAAACGAATTTAATATCCTGGAACTACAACATGAGCGCTAGGCTTGTTTGAAGCAATTATTACCCACCACTGCATTTACATTAAAGATCTACCTCTACATCTTCATAACAATCTACCTGGATGAGTTACAGCTCCCTCTTGTTTGTATCTGAAGAAATATGGAATTTGTAAAATAAAGAATATTTGGAATGTGAGTTTGGAGTCACTGATGGTTCTATGGAGCTTCAGTGTTGAAAACCATGGAGAGTTATTTATCCTTAAACCTTTATCTACTTATTTCACTTTAAATTCAGCGTTAGGGGCAGATACATTAAGCAGCAGTAAGTATGGATGTTGAACAGTAATAAGCTGTAGACTAAAAAATACACACGATTAGTGTTAGCCATGCTAGCAAGCTAACTGCACAACAGGTAACATTAAAGGGCCCAAATCCTATTTTTTTTGTCTTCTATTTTATTTTACAAAGTCCACTTACAGTGTTTTCTGAAAGTAAGTTAACAGAAAATAAGAATGCACTTCAATAAGCCACATTTCACCAATTTATACAAAATACAATTTCCACATTTTAATATATTTGAAGACACATAAAATATAAAATGTGCCCAAATTTTTTAAATTCAGGAAATAAACAGTAATTGTGCATTAAAAAGTTAAAATCTAAAGCTTACAAATCAACAAAACATGCAATCACGGTGAACGATCTCTGTTTTGATTGGCCGACCTGGCTTGTGCCTCAGGGCTGAAACACTCTCTATAACTTCAGTGTGAGTGGGCGGGGCTAAACTGCTGTAGGCTGAACAGGTGGCCGTATGCAAATGCGTTCGTTTTAAATGACATCACAAAAACAGCGAATTCCAAATGGGTAGCTTATTCTCCAAATATGGACTGTATGAGCGGGGTGGGGTGTGGGTGGGGTGTGGTGCGCGATGAAAGGTATGTTATTAACCTTTATCAAAACAAGACAAAAACAAACCAAAAAAGGAGGGAAAACTGAGGTTTTGGGCCCTTTAAAGTTTCCATGAACACTAACATGATCAGTAAAAGCCTCAGAAACACTGTAAGATCGTTCATGTTCAGCTCAACACCGTTAATAAGAGAATCTCGAGTGTGCGTTTGTGTTTGCGTCCCTCACCGTGAGTGTTCGGGGGTCCAGCCCCGCGGTCTCGCTCTCTGCGCCTCTGCCGAGAGCTCGGACGAGGTGTATCCTGAGCTCCCCGCGGTGTGTGTGGTGTGCCGCTTGGAGCTGTTCGCCAAGTACCTGCACCACGGGGGGGGCGGGAGGGAGACAGGAAGCAGCACGAATCAGCTCTCTGACTGGCCACGCAGCCGTCCAATTGGAAAAAACAGAACCCCTCCTTTGCTTTTAGCCCTTCTGTTCGTGTTATTTGTTTATAGCGAAGCTTAGTCACAAGCGAAGCTGTGAGAGGGTCAGAATTTGGCATTTTAGAGTGAAATTTGAAGAAAAAGGGGGGAAATTTTAATGAGAAGCCAGAACTGGATGGAATTAGGGCAGAAGAGATAGATAGATAGAAAGAAAGAGAGAGAAAGAGAGAGAGAGAGAGAGAGAGAGCGAAATACAGCGAGAAACCACGACAGCTAGGGGGCGCCAAAGCACCCCGGTGGCGGAAAGCGGTGCTGCAGCCTTTAGTACGCTCCCCGCACCCCACGACACCCAGCACAGCGAGCAGCTCCCAGACACCACCACCCACGAGAGCGCCAGAAGAACACGCACACGCCCGCAGAAAGCAGCCGAGGAAGCACTGCGTCCACAAGGGGGCGCACACAGCACCGCAAGCAGCTCTTACATTCATCAGCACCGTCTCCATTCACTCATCTCTCTCACTCTCTATCACACAAACACAAATCCAGAGGAAGTGCAGCAGGACGATTCCACACTCCACCATCTCCAGTCTAACCCTGATCTGGTTGTGTTCTCTTCTGACCTTCCAGCAAGAAGACAAACTGAGTCAAACTGAGTCAAAATCTGATTCAATTTGAGTCAAAACTTCAGTCAATTTGAATCAAACTGATCTTTCCATGCTTCACCATGTAGCTACTTCCACGTGGTTGGACAAGCTTCATAATACTGGGGGGGGCGTTTACTAGCCAGGTGGTCTTTTCTCTAAATATGAATTTGTGAATTTGTTTCAAAACAATGTTTCAAATTATCCAACAAATTTTAATATAAGACAAAAACACCACAAGTAAACACAAAAAGCGTGTGGTTTGGAGGTGAGGAAACCAGCCTTGTGACCAGAAGGTCGCCGGTTCGATCCCCCGAGCCGACAGTATGTGACTAAAGTGCCCTTGAGCAAGACACCTAAACCCCAACTGCTGCCCGGGGGCTGCGGATAGGGCTGCCCACCGCTCCGGGCAAGTGCGTTCACTGCTCCCTAGTGTGTGTGTTCACTAGTGTGTACATGGTGTTTCGCTGCATGGATGGGTTAAATGCGGAGGTGAAATTGCCCCACTGTGGGACTAATAAGGGTCACTTAACCTTAAATAATCATTCCATTTATTTTTAAAGATTTATTCTGAACCTATATCCAACACTCTTTTTGTAAAATTGCTTTAATTCAGCTACATTGGAGGGTTTTTTGCGCATGAACTGCCCGTTTAAAGTCTCACCACAGCACCTCAATGGTATTCAAGTCAAGACTTTGACTCGGCGCCTCCAAAACCTTCCATTATGTTTCAGATCATAGTATTTATAATAAGTGCCTTTGTTATGTGAAGCTTGCCCAACCTAGCAACAGTAGTTACAACAAATCTAAACTGTGGCCAGAGAGATCGATTTCATTTTCACTGAGCGAAAATCACTGCTGGTTCAAAAACACACTGACGGACAGCAGGAACGGCTGATCCACGAGCTGAATGTGCTACGGTGAAGTGTGGAATCACCCTCAGCGTGCTGCTGTTCGGACTCGTTTGGCCCGTCAGTTCGGTTCTGGCCAGCGGCGGACGGCAGAAGACGGAAAACATCCTTTGATTTCTTTCTCTTCCTGCAGAGCTGACGGCACAGCATTACTGCGGTTGAATCATTTAAAAAAAAAAAAACCTGCGTAACTGCTGTAATATTAAATAGGTTAAAAGGTTTCGGGGTTTTTTTGTATTTGAAGGAATGTACTGGCAAAAATAAAGACATTTTGGTAACACTTTCTATGAATGTCACCTTTGTAAGCATCTATAAACACATTCGTAACATGTTATAATGCATTCGTAAGACATTATAAACATAGCTATAAATATTTATAAAAATGCATTACACATTATAGCCATGTTTATTATACATTATGAATTGTACATTATAAGTACTGATCATAACAAATTATAAGAGCTCATAAGTCGTATTTGTCCGCTCTAAGTAAAGTGAAGCGTACTGTACTAAAGCCTCCTCCAGTGTTCAGAGTGAGGCTTCAAGTTGAAGTATTTACTGAAGGATTTACTGAAACACTAAAACATTCACAATAAAGCACTTTACTGGCTTCAAATGTCAGAGTTTAAACTAGAGCTGCCATCAGTGTTTTACCCAATGTGGGAAAGGTAATGTACACCACCGTTAGCTTGGTATTTGTCTTTACTTTACGCTCTCTAAGCTGGGACTGACTTCTTTGGCACTGACAGTATAACATGTTATCAACACTACTTATAATGCATTATATTAACAATTCATAACGTGTAATAAACATGGCTATAAAATGTAATTCAGTGTAATTCTTTTTTATAAATATTTATAACCATGTTTATAATGCCTTATGAATACATTATAACATGTTTTAAATGTGTTTATAGATGCTTACAGAGGTGACATTCATAGAAAGTGTTACCGACATTTTCTCACCATCTCCCCCAAAATGTGGTCAACCAGCCAGGACACGTTTGGTGCCTGAAACGTTTTTTGCTGCAGCTACGAGGCTAAAACTGACCAAACCCACCCTTCGTGATGGACACTACTACTGTTTTCAGCCATGCGACATACGCTTGTCCATGTTTATAGATGACGGTGTGTTATACAGTGTCAGAAATCATATAATCAAGTCTCCCAGTACTTGTTAGCTACACTAGCCTCATAGCTCCAGCGCTAAAAATAACTTCAGACACCCTACATGCCTCGGCTGATCGACTACATCTGGGGTACGGGAGGAAAATTTTAGAAATCTGAGCTTTCAAGAAAGTCTAACTTGTGCTAATGTCAACTGTGTGCATGCCAGCAGATCTGCAGGAAGAGACCCAGAGCCGATCGTCGACCCGCAAAAGCTGCGTTCATTCAAACAGCACAGACTCACCTCTGCACCGCCTCGGGGTCCGGCTCTCCGTCAGAACCTTCCTCATCCACCGGAGCTACAGCCGGGATGGGGTGCTGAAGAGGGGGAGACATAAGGGCACAACTAATCACACTGTTTTGCACAGATAATAGCAAGTAATCGCATTTGTCTTGCTTTGACAAAATCCATTTAAAAAAGCTGAGCATCTTGTTTACAGCTATGTGAGTGGGCAGAATGACCTTCATCAGGGATGTATTAACTAACAAATGTTTTACATTTAATAATTCAACAACTTCATTGTCATTTAATTTTAAATAAATAAATAATAAATAAATGAATGAATGAATTAAAACCACACAAAAAACAGCTGTTCGGGAAAAAGAGAACTGATTATGTCTAACATTATGCAAAATATATCAAATGAAAAAAAAAAACGAAAGATGAAAAAGGCCATTTTTATCAAAAGACCACGTGACTCGTTTAAATTGGTCAAATTTTAACAAAATAAAAATTCAGACTGAGGTCACATTACACGTGCTGCCTCCGTCTCTCTCAGCCCCACCAAACACCCTCACTCACAGGACTGGCGACGAGTGGGGACTGGCCCCGGGGCCTCTTGAGCATCTGCTGGGCGTGAAGCTGAATATTGGCCCCTCCGTCCGACGCTCGACGACCCAGCGGGCCCATCCCGTTCAACAACTGCAAAGTAGGGGGCTGCAGGAGAGACTGCTCCTACAGAACGGAGAGAGAGAGAATGAGCCTGAGTCTGTTCTACAGTTACTCATTAGGTTGAATGAATAACCGACTCTAAATGTAGGTATTGTGATATAAACTGAGTCTGTTCCACAGTTTCTCATTAGGTTGAATGAATAACCGGCTCTAAATGTAGGTATTGTGATATAAACTGAGTCGTCCTATTAATCCTGTAGAACCACAGTGGCAAATCACATACCTTGTACTCGAGCTGCTGTGTGGGCTGGAGGCTCTGAGTGGGCATGAACGCTGGGATGTGCGTCATGGTGGGGGGCAGCGGGGGGAATGGAGGCTGAGGGACTGCCCGTACAAAACCAGGGGCCAACTTCTGCAGCTCCTCCTGCATCTCCGCCCTGAGAAACATACACAGACAGATCAATATCTATATGAATATACATGTATATATACATACATACATACGTACATACATACATTCACATGTATATATATATATATATATATATATATATATATATATATATATATATAATGATAGCAGCAACATGCAAGATGGTTAGCAACACCTTAGCAATCGCCTGGGACACCATAACATGGCCTAGCACCTTAGCAACCACCTGGGATACCATAGCATGGCCTAGCACCTTAGCAACCACCTTGGCCACCATAGCATGGCCTAGCAACACCTTAGCAACAACCTGGGACCCCATAGCATGGCCTAGCAACACCTTATCAACCACCTGGGACGCCATGGCATGGCCTATCCACACCTTAGCAACCACCTGGGACACCACAGCATGGCCTAGAAACAACTTAGCAACAACCTGGGACCCCATAGCATGGCCTAGCAACACCTTATCAACCACCTGGGACACCAAAGCACGGCTAGCAAAACCTTAGCAACCACCTGGGACGCCATAGCATGGCCTAGAAACACCTTAGGAACCACCTAACATAACAGTAACAGCCTGGCAATACTCTAGCAACCACCTGGAAGTCTACTGCAATGGCCTAGTAACATCTTAGAAACCACCTGAGATAACACAGCAACATCTTAGCAACTACCTTGGACACCACTGCACGGCCTAGCAACACCTCAGCAACCCCTTGAGATAACACAGCCACAGCCTGCCAACACCTAAGTAACCACCTTGAAATTATGCATAGTAACTGCCTACCGACCACCTGGGATTCTATGGCACTGGCCTAGCAACACCTTAGCAACCACCTGGGATACCATGTGATCAGCCTGGCAACACCGTAGCAAATCTGGGATTTCAAAGCAACAGTTTTGTCAAGACGAGGTAAAGTTCATTCAGACTTTCCCCTTCCAGTTGTTTTTTTCACCCGTGGGTCATTTTTTCCTTCCTGCGGTCGACGATCATTAACTTTAAGTGAACACTCGAACTTCAAAATCAGTCAGAACACACATCTCTCCCCTCACCAACACCCACTGACACCAATATTCCATCTCTATTTATGACGACGATTACTTTGTCACTTCCCCCTGCTGACACAGTACCTGGGGTCCGGCACTCCCACGGTGTGGCGTCTCATGGACAGATACCGCGCCATGGCTTCTGGACTCGGCTCCTCCCCTTCATCACTGTCCAGTGCCATCGTCCCGTCAGGCTAAACACAACACAACACAAACAGTTAGAGGAGAACGTTTCTGTTTGTTTCATCTGCAGCAGATCCCAGTTCAGTGAATACATGAGGGTGTGTTTATCGGGACTGTGTGTGTGCGTGTGTGTGTGTGTGTGTGTGTGTGTGTGTGTGTGTGTGTGTGTTTGTTTTCAAGAAGCAGCACAGAGCTATCATAACAAATGTGTGTGAAGAGTGTGTGGTAAGTTGCCTGTCCACCAAAAACAAACAAACAAAAAAAATTACACTCGTACAAAAACTTTTTTCTGTTCTTATTTAAGTTCAAAGACCCAACTATGCAATATTTTAATTTTCAAATAATCTGTCAATCTCTGCCCTGCATATTCAAATGTTCTACAGGAATAAGAAACGAACAAAACATGTTTCACTTTAATAACTGAATGGGAAAAGACTTTTATTCTTACTGTTTTATATTTTACTGTTGTTATTATTATTGTTATTATTATTATTATTATTACTGTAAATGGTATTACAAGCCATTATTTTATTATTATCAGTGTTAATAATAATAATAATAATAATAATAATAATAATAACAATAAGAAGAAGAAGAATATTATTATTATTAATTATTATGTTAGCCTGACAAACTTTCAAACTAGAACCATTAAACTGTGACAGACTGTACAGCCTTTACAGGAACAGCGTGTTTGTGTTTTCGGTATTAAGTGCACATTTGTTTGTCTTTCAAACACAATGTTTTTCCAGAGAAAATTAATGTTGGATTATTGTGACATCATCCGAGCTGGATTTGAATATTCTCAACATTCCAACATTAATTTCCTATGGGAAAACACTGTGTTTGAACGCCGAGAGGCGTCCTTTATGACATCATCTGAGCTAGATTTGAATATTCTCAACATTCCAACATTAATTTCCTATGGGAAAACACTGTGTCTGAACGCTGAGAGGCGTCCTTTGTGACATCATCCGAGCTGGATTTGAATATTCTCAACATTCTAACACAACCTCTCACAATGACCCTCAGAGTTAAATATAGAATTACATATATACTAGCACACCTATATTAGCAACCACCTGGGACACCACTGCAATGGCCTAGCAACACCTTAGCAACCACCATTATCATTATTATTATTATTATTATTATCATTGTTGCAGTTGGTACTATTACTAGCTGTTATTATTATTGTTATTATTGTTGTTATTATGCGTAATTACTAGCTATCACTACTATTATTTTTGTGTTATTATAGGTATTATTACAATTATAGGTGTTATTACCAGCAAGTTATAAGAAGTGTTTCAGCCTGGATTTTTAAAAAAGGAGCACAGCCAATCAAAACAGAGCTCATTTACATATCGGACTAAAAGGTACAGTAACAAAGACGGCCTGTTACTATATTATTACTATTTATTATTATTATTATTATTATTATTATTGTTGGTACTATTACTAGATGTCATTGTTATTATTATTATTATTATTATTATTGTGCATAATGACTAGGTATCATTACTATTATTATTTTTTATGTGTTATTATTAGCAATTATTATAGGTGTTACTACTAGCAAGTTATAAGAAGTGTTTCAGCCTGGATTTTTAAAAAACGGAGCACAGCCAATCAAAACAGAGCTCATTTACATATCGATCCCTAGATACAGTAACACAGACGGCCTGTTTAACTGTAAGGGATAAAGAGAGGCTGGAAAACAGTGATGATTTTGGTGAATAAAGCCACTCAGAGGGAAACCAAAGCAGAAGGAAACGCGGGATATGAGCCCTTTAATTCTGCTTTGGCTGAGGCAGCAACGCTGGCTGAATTAAGTGAATCATGTCTGAGCAGTAAAACACATGCTGCGGCAGATTGTCCGGCGCCGTGTTTACAGAGCGAGCGCCGAGGTCAGGACGAGCTCGCGGGAGAAAGTAAACTGTGGAGGATTTCTCTCTTTTCTCCTCCTCCCACCTGCAGCAGCGCCGAGCCGCCACTGCGCACCGTTACGCAACCACAGCTCTCCAGGCAGGAGGAGCGAGACGGTGAGCAGTGAGGAGCCTCGACCTGCGGAGGGGCGCAGCGCCAAGACGCCACCACACGGGGGCAGCGTGGAGACCCCGCTCTCAACTCACCTCCACAATCTGGTTCTCCGGATTTATGAGCTGAACGTGAGGAACCGTCATACTGACAGTGTTACCCTGATCCTGAGAGAGAGAGAGAGAGAGAGAGAGAGAAAGAGAGAAAGAGAGAGCGCGCGAGAGAGAGAGAGAGAGAGCGCGAGAGAGAGAGAGAGAGAGAGAATACAGAGAGAGAGAGAGGGAGAGAGAGAGAGAGAGAGAGAGAGAATACAGAGAGAGAGGGAGAGAGAGAGAGAGAGAGAGAGAGAGAATATAGATAGAGAGGGAGAGAGAGAGAGAATAGAGAGAGAGAGAGAGAGAGAGAGAATACAAAGAGAGAGAGAGAGAGAATACAAAGAGAGAGAGAGAGAGAGAGAGAGAGAGAGCAGAGAGAGCGAGAGAGAGTAAAGAGAGACAGAGAAAAAAGAGAGAACATGTGAGACCAAGTCTGACCAACTGACCTGATCTTTAACCCTTAAAAGTCCAGAATAATGAATAAGTTAATTACATACTAATTAACAGTGATATTCACATTCAACACCGACAGACTCGAGTCAGCGCTTCTGACTCTCAGTGACAGATAATCAATATAAAATGATCAATAGCGCTGACCACGACTTCTAAAGCTTAACTCCGCTGAGTAGCAGGTCAGTCAGACCTTACATGAAAACACAAACTTCTCTGACCACCACAGTGACCAACAGTCTACAGCCCACCAGCAGCGCTCGCCTGTACGCGGCTCTGCGCTGCATACAGATGTGGACACATCAAACGCTGCTTTGAAGACTCCGGAGTGGCTCCTTCATGCATATTCATTTAGAGCGACAAAACAGCGGGCAGAACATCAAACACTTCCCCCAAACAACAGGCTGCCGGGGCAACAGGAGCGCACCTGCACGGCGTTGAGGGGGTAGCCAATGGGGCGCGGGGTGGGCGGAGACACGCGGAGAGTCTTGTGCCTCTTCAGCCTGTCCAGCAGCAGACTGTAGATGGCGCTGTAGTGATCGTATGCGTCAGTGTGCAGCGACTAGAGAGAGAGAGAGAAAGAGATTATGTATATATATACACACCGGCCACTTTATTAGAAACACCTGCCTTGTACTTCCACTAACTGGCCACTTTATTGGAAACACCTATGTTGTACTTCCACTCACTGGCCACTTTATTGGAAACACCTATGTTGTACTTCCACTAACTGGCCACTTTATTGGAAACACCTATGTTGTACTTCCACTAACTGGCCACTTTATTGGAAACACCTACCCTGTACATCCACTCACTGGCCACTTTATTAGAAACACCCATATTATTCTTCAGATGGTGGTCCATTCTCAGCACAGCAGTGACCCTGACCTGGTCGTGTGTGTGTGGTGCTGGTACGAGCGTATCAGACACAGCAGTGTTGCTGAAGCTTTTACACTCGTCAGTGTCACTGCTGGGTCAAGAGTGGCCAAAGTATCCGGCCAAGACTGGCTCTGTGGTCAGAAGCTGACCACTGATGAAGACACAGAGAATTACACAAACTACATCCACAGATGAGCTGCAGTCTCTAACTGTACATCAGCAAGTAGCAGAAGTGGAGCTACAGGAGAGGGGTTTCTGATAAAGTGGCCAGTTTCTCAATGTAGCCCCGAATAACTGACAGCAGTAACTGAATAACCCGTTCAGTGTAATAAGAGTTCGGGGGTTAACTGGAGTGTGTTTGCGTCGTCACCTGTAAGGTGCGCTCTCGGTCCAGTCCCATCTCAGACATGGCCATCAGGACCTGCTCGTTGATCAGTTCGGTCTCCCTCTCCGTCTTCACCTGCTCACATTCCGCTATCAACTACAACAGACAGACAGCTCTGTTTACTGTGTTTGATACATAATATAATATATACACACACATACATAATACATATATACATTATATATATCTATATCTACGCATATATATATATATATATATATATATATATATATATATATATACACACACACACACATATACACATATTATACACACATATATATGTACACACACATACACATATACACACACTAACAAATACAAATCCGCAGATATATATACTTAGTACTTAAATATAAACAATGCATATGGACCAATCATTACATATAGGTACTTTCTGAACGTGTGTGTTCTTGTAGTGCTACACTTGTGAGGACCCTGTGTCCTCACTATGATAGGACTATATGAACATTTTGCTCAAGTGAGGACATTTTGCTGGTCCTCACCTGAGCATGTGTTGTTTTCACCACAATTACTTTTTTTATTGAAAACTAAAAGAGCAGAAAAACTGCCTTTTGGATACTGAGATTAAGGTTAGGGTTATGTTTAGGTTTAGGTGTAGTATTATTTAGCTACAGTAACACAAAAATCAATAGAAACCTAGGGACGTCCTCATATGTATAGCAAGACAAACATGTCTGTGTGTGTGTGTGTGTGTCTCACCCTTTCAAACTCGGGGTCCGGGTCTCCCTGCTTCATCCACTTGTTCTTGCAGATCTGCTCCATGGTCAGCCTGCGACTGGGGTCCAATACTAACATGTGCCTGATCAGATACTCACAGTCTGAAACACACAACCAATAATAAACATCAGCAAGTGGGAAAATGACAACTGATACAGACGTGCAGGAGGCCTGTCCTAACACACTGCTTAGGACTGCGGGGTCACTTAGCCTGTAACGGTGGACAAAGCACTTAAAGTAGAAGTGCTATATTTACAGTTAAAGCAACAAAGACTTCATTTTAAATTCGGTGATATTCTAACTACGGTTATGATAATAAAATATATTCATTTGATTAACAAATTCTACCACAATGTGTGTTTTAAAAACAGATCAACTTTCCTGTTTATTAAAAAGGTTTTTACTTAGTGCAGTTTCAGTGACTCCAGCACTGGGCTGCCCAAAGTTAAGCCATGAGGACGTTTGATTGGGCACTGGCCACTTTTTTGGAAACACCTACCCTGTACATCCACTCACTGGCCACTTTATTGGAAACACCTACCCTGTACTTCCACCAGCTGGCCACTTTATTGGAAACACCTACCCTGTACTTCCACTCACTGGCCACTTTATTGGAAACACCTACCTTGTACTTCCCCTCACTGGCCACTTTTTTTGGAAACACCTACCCTGTACTTCCACTCACTGGCCACTTTATTGGAAACACCTACCTTGTACTTCCCCTCACTGGCCACTTTATTGGAAACACCTACCCTGTACTTCCACTAACTGGACACTTTATTAGAAGCACCTACCCTGTACTTCCACTAACGGGCCACTTTATTGGAAACACCTACCTTGTACTTCCACTCACTGGCCACTTTATTGGAAACACCTACCCTGTACATCCACTCATTGGCCACTTTATTGGAAACACCTACCCTGTACTTCCACTCACTGGCCACTTTATTGGAAACACCTACCCTGTACTTCCACTCACTGGCCACTTTATTGGAAACACCTACCTTGTACTTCCCCTCACTGGCCACTTTTTTGGAAACACCTACCCTGTACTTCCACTCACTGGCCACTTTATTGGAAACACCTACCTTGTACTTCCCCTCACTGGCCACTTTATTGGAAACACCTACCTTGTACTTCCCCTCACTGGCCACTTTATTGGAAACACCTACCCTGTACTTCCCACTCACTGGCCACTTTATTGGAAACACCTACCCTGTACTTCCACTAACTGGACACTTTATTAGAAGCACCTACCCTGTACGTCCACTAACGGGCCACTTTTTTGGAAACACCTACCTTGTACTTCCCCTCACTGGCCACTTTATTGGAAACACCTACCCTGTACTTCCACTAACTGGACACTTTATTAGAAGCACCTACCCTGTACGTCCACTAACGGGCCACTTTTTTGGAAACACCAACCATGTGCTTCCACTCACTGGCCTCTTTATTGACCCTTTCCCCACCACCATATCCAATGAGAGAACAGTCATTTTTATACTATATATTTCAGCACTATATATAACTAGGTTTATAGTATTATAGTAATTAAATATAGTGTAATATTTAAAAAAAGGAAAAATTACAAATCTCCTAAAAGCGATCAAAGCCCCCCAACTATATTAATTTTGGGCTAAACATGAGGGGATTTTTTTGCTTCTTTATTTATGCTATATTACACCTCACTGTATCACATATCATTCATATACTAATATAAGCAGCATTACATTTATTTAAATACTTACACATGTATTTCTCTCTTACTGAAGTCTGCTAATAACGTTTATATGACTTTACGCTCTAATAACACAAACCCCTCTTCAGCCCTTAGAATCGAACAGGCTGCGCATATAAGACTGATATATGCAAATGACCTCTGTTCTGATAGGCTCTGTATAACTTCAGTGTGAGTGGGCGGGGCTAAACTGCTGAGCATGCAGATATATGTAGATGTGGTTGTTTTGTGTGACATCACAAAAAAATCCCCCAAAGTCAGGACAATTCAGTTTTCCATAATACGTGCCCTTTAAAACAAGCAGGATATTTGCTCTAGTTTTAAGGTTCTGTGCAAGAACCAAGGTTTTCTGGGATGTTTCAGTACTGATATGTAAATAGTACTTAAAGGGGAGTTTCATGTACTTTGTCACATCATGTAATATTCTGTGCGTCACTCAGCTCATCCCTTTAACAGAATTCACAGGTCTGTGAAACCGCCTGCCCTCATATAACTGCCCCAAAAACGCTTTCAATTTTTCAACAGGTCCTCCCACCTTCAAGATGCATCATCAGGAGGGGGTTTTCTTAGTCTTTAACTGGAAAGTCTTACTCTGGAGACTTCCCGGGCTCAGCTGTAGGAGGTGAGTGGGCATGTTTACAGCAGATGTAGCAATGGTTACAGTTCTCATTGAGCCCAGAGTGTCCCTTCATCCATCCATTATTTTCCATAACTCATTATATAGTATATTACATACTTCTGTTAATTCTTATTAAAGTAATAAATGAATTTATTAACCAGGCTCCACAAATACCACGAGTATGTGTTTCAGTGGTTGTTTTCGACTGTGTGTTGTGTACCTGTGGACATGAAGAAGGGAATCCGGAACTTCCCGCTGAGGACTCGCGCTCTGAGGTTCTGCAAAGTGCTGCCGTCGAACGGGAGAGCACCACACACCAGCACATACAACACCACACCTAAGCTCTACGGTCAACACGGAGAAAAGGAAAAGGTATGAGAGACAGAAATATGGGTCCACGCAAGGCATTAGGGCTGAAGTCCGGCTGTAAGTTGCTAAAAAGGAAGCCGTGATTGTAGCCCTGCCACTGAAACACAACTGTTAAATGGCTTTTAATGAGGTTCCAAAGGTGTTCAGTGGGGCTGAGGTCAGGACTCTGTGCAGGCCACTGGAGTTCCTCCACAAACTCTGACACAAAGCTGGAAGCAGATAACTGTGTGAAATGTCACCCTTCACTGGAACTAAAGGGCCTGAAAAACAGCCCCAGCTCATCATCCCTCCTCCACCAAACTTTACTGTTGGCACTGTGCATTCTGGTTGGTAATGTTCTCCTGGCGTCCATCAAACCCAGATTCATCCATCAAACTGACAGATAGTGAAGCTGATTCATCTCTCCAGAGAACACGTTTCCACTGCACCCGAGTCCAATGGCGGCGCTTTACACCCCTCCAGCCGACACTTGGCATTGCACATAGTGATCTTAGGCTTGTGTGCAGCTGCTCAGCCACGGAAACCCATTTCATGAAGCTCCTGACACACAGTTCCTGTGCTGATGTTGCTTCCAGAGGCAGTTTGGAACTCTTTAATGAGCAATTTAACAGATGCACTGTGAGTTTAGGTGGTCTACTGCTTTGTGTCTGAGCCGTTGTTGCTCCTAGACACGCAATAATACCACTTATGGTTGTCTAGGGCAGCTCTAGCAGGGAAGAAATTTCACGAGCTGACTTGTGGCAAAGGTGGCTTCATGTGTCAGTGCCGTGTTTAAAGTCACTAAACTCAAAAATGTATCAATACTGTATCACATTTGATCTGATGTCATTTATAATGTGTTTCAAACCGTAGACCTGACTCAAGAATTGAAACTGGTCATCTTACCCATATGTCCACTTTGGGCCCGTCGTACTCTTTGCCTTCGAACAGTTCTGGAGCTGCGTACGGAGGACTCCCGCACCAGGTCTTCAACAACTGACCCCGAGAGAACATATTACTAAAGCCAAAATCTACAGAACGAGAGAAACAACAGAAAGTAAGGTTAGTTTTGTACTTTGTGTTCTTTTCCAAGTTCCTTTTTTAAAGCTTCACATCTGAGAAGTTCATAACTTCATCTCACTCTCTCTGGTTCTCACCTGCGATTTTGATGTTGAGGTTGTGGTCCAGCAGCAAGTTCTCGGCCTTCAGGTCGCGGTGGACGATGTTTCTGCAGTGACAGAAATGCACAGCCGCCACAATCTGCTTAAACTTCCGCCGAGCGTCCTTCTCCGCCATCCGCCCGTGAGCCACCAGGTGGTCTAACACAGACACAGTGGGAAGAGTTTAAGGCACTGTAATGTCACTCGATTCAAGCCGACTCAATTTGATTCTTTAGGAAACAACTAAATGCATCATGAAATCTTTGATTCTTCAGAAAATGATCAGCATCATAAATCCGAAATATTACCAGTCGATTCAATCTGACTGTGATATAACATAACATCACAAATATCACCACAGACAGATTTAATTTGATTCTTTAGTAAACGATTTAGTGCATCATGAAATCTAAAGTATCCTGAGTCGATTCAATTTGATTCTTTGGGAAAGGATTCAGTGCAAATCTCATGATACCACCAGAATTCAATTTGCTTTGATATTTTAGGAAGTGATTCAGTGCATCATGAAATCCTCAATATCACTGGAGCTGAATCGACCGATATTTCAGATTTCATGGTGCACTGAATCATTTCTTAAAGAATCGAATCAAATTGATTCAACCCCTGGTGAAACTGAAGATTTCATGATGCCTTGAATTGTCTCCCAACGAATCAAACCAGATCGATTTAGTGCATCCTGAAATCTTCAATATCACCAAGAGACGAATCAATTTGATTTTACTCTTTAAGAAATAATTAAGTGCACCATGAAATCTGAAACATCAGTCGATTCAATGTGACTCTTAACGAACTGACTCAGTGTCATGTGAAATCTGAAATTTCACCATGAGTCAGTTTGATTTGATTCTTCGCGAAACAATTTAATGCGTCATAAAATCTCAAAAAACGATTCTGTAATAAATGATTCGGTGCTAATTTTACTATGAACCCACTCAATTTGATTCTTCAGGAAACAATTCAGTGAATCATGAAATTTCAAGTCTCACCATGAGTTGATTCAATTTGATTTTTAGGAAAAGATTCAGTGCATCAAAAAATCTGAAGAATCACCACGAGTCAATTCGATTAGAACCTCAAACTTCATAACGATTACATAAGAAACGATTCAGTTCATGAAATTCTTAAATAAAAGTAAAGATGTTTTTAGAAAAGCATGAATAATTAGCCAGCTGTCCCTTTGATCCCCATCAGCTGCACTTATACGTAAGATAATGTAACATATGTACTTCACAGCGATAACTCTACACTCCTCTAAGGGTTAAAGCTGGAGCGCAGAGTGAAAGAAAGAAAGAGGTGATTGTGGGAAGAAAACAATGGAGAAAATCTGTTATGTCAGTGGATGAGGAACATCTACTAAATATAGCCTTACCGAAGATTTCTCCACCGCTGGCGTACTCCGTTACTAAATATATCATCCGTTCTGTTTCCATCACCTGGAATATGAACACACACAAAATCAGGGCTGCGCTCGGCATGTTTGGCTAATAATGTTACTGCCTGTCAGTATCAGCCCCCCAAAAATGACTGACAGGGAGGCTGGACCAATGAGCAGTGAGATATAAGGGGTGGGGGCGTGACCTGGTAGAGGCGAATGATGTGAGGGTGCCGCAACATCTTCATTATCTGAACCTCCCTGAAGATCTTCTTCAGGTTCTCGTCGTCCAGCTGCGTCTTGTCCACGATCTTAATCGCCACCTGGGAGAGCGAGAGAGAGAGCGAGAGAGAGAGAGAGAGGAGAGAGTTAATGTCATTTAAAAAAAGCCATTTTCCATCTACAGAATTGGCCCAAGAACACCTAGAACTTGAAAGCTCTTCAGAAAAAAAGCAGTTATTCGAGTGTGGGCGTGTCCATAGCACAAGCCCCGCCCACTCAACTCTAATACGCTCTTCTACTGTCTCACATTTCATCAATTCTTCCCCTCAAATCTTTGTTTTTTTCCATACTGTATAAAATCATTAATCCATAGCTAAAACAGCAGTAAATGGTAAAGGGAAATTCCACCCATTTTTCAAAATTTCCACATTGAGCAGTTAAGACGTAAACAGAGTGGTTCAGAGTGGTTTGGTGTGAAACACACTGTTCTAGATAAACTTACCGAGTCAGAACGGTTCACAGTGGTGGTGATAGGGACCAGACGTCCACCTCTAAAAGCTCCCTCACAGAAAGTTACTACATGAAATGGTTATGAATTCACTGCCTGATGTCTGAGACACTGTTCCATGAATATTCTGGCCTAAAACAGTTTCAAGGCAAAATAGTCCTTAAAGAAAACTTACTATTTCAGATTTTCCACTATTTTCCATCATCAACATTCCATATAAACTCAGAAGACTCGTGTAGGTTCACTGGTGGTTCTGGATAGTAAATAAAATGTCTATATTTGTGTTGTAGTCATGGCGACCCCTGGTTCCTATCACCACCACTGTAAAGACATCTGAACCATTTCACACCAAACCACTCTGAATCTCTTTGATTGTAGAAATGTTGAAAAATTAATGGAATTCCTGTTTGAACCTTCAACCTTTTGTCTATTTGTCCATTCGTTCCATTTCTTGGTAGCTGTGCATCAAAGTGCACAGGAAATGATGCAAACTTGACACCAAGCATGTAGAACTACTCCCTCAACCTAAAGCGAGCACTGGATCTGGAATCAAGGCTGACCGTACCACAGTCCGACAAACAGACCCATCCCAACCACAGTATCCAACCTCAGCTCACAGCCAAGGGCCACACTATTCAACACCCAACACTCAGAGTCATTTCATACCTCTAAAGACACAGCAAAACAACTACAAACGCTCTCCAGTGTGGTGACCTCACTGTTCATAAATACTGTTTTTCATAATCTTACACTGTATTTAAATGCTGGTCTACCGTCTTGCGCCTCGTTAATGGCCACTATTTGATCTTTAAAGCGTTCTGAATGCATTCTACAGTTTCTAATAGTGCAAATTTTGTTTGAACTTCTGTTTTTCATCATACGTTAACAGACACTACAAGCATTCAGCGTATAACATCAGCATAACATCTGGCTTATTCTACCGCTGCAGCCGCCAGCGCAAGTTGGACAAGTAGGGCTCTTGGCGAAACAGTCACTGCGGTCAGCAGAAGGTCAACACCAGCTTTGACCGGATTTTTAAAAATAAGGAAATATCTGGTTTGCTGCTGACCGTCTACCGCCAATGTGGGGGCAGGCGAATATCCCGATACTAGGGCTGCTCGATTATGGCAAAAATCATAATCACAATTATCGTGGTCAAGATTGAGATCATGATATGTTCTCAATACTGACAAACATCATGATTTTACTGACCTTTTAGAAAACTTATATTTTTAACAGTGGATTTCCTTCAATTTTAAATATAATTCAACTGAAAAACATAAATAAATAAGGAAAAGGGATAGGCTGGATTTACAGCACAAAACATTGCTGTGAAACTGAACGCGGCACAATAATCGCTTTATCTTGACTGTCGTTTTCATAATCGCTGGAACCCAAAATCGAAAATACAATTCGATCAATCGTCCAACCCTACCTGGTACTTTTTCATGATGCACAACACGTATCACGATATTCTGACAGAGACTAAATGCTCAAAACTCAGACTCAAAACTCTGAGCACAACAATCTCCATTCAGCGTTTCACACACTGCACTGCTATGAATCCAATTAAACCAGCCCAATTATGCTCTCTATATCTCTCGTAATGAAACAGTAAAGTGCTCGGACACACAATATGCTCAGAAAAGTGTATCGTTGATCATGATACCAAAATTTAACCACAATAACCATAAAATCTCATCATATCGCCCGACTTTAAAACACAGCATAAGACGTTACAAGCTAGCGACTTTAAATCTGAGCCCAAAACTACATACAAAGTGAAGGTGATTCCAAGGAAAGGATTAATTCCAAATATAAACTCTTTAATTGTAAAATACTTCATGCTAATTGGCACCTTCGACAGCTGCACTGAAGTAAAGAGAAGCTGCTTTGAACAATGTAAAATAGAAGGTAGTTTAATCTTCACCGTTATTACTAAAATACGGTAAATACTTAAAATAGTGAAAAAGCCTGTGAGAGGGTGTGTCCGAACTTTCGACTGGTACTGTATGTATGCACAGTAGTACGCAAGTTTGGGCGAATAACACGTATTTACGGTTGATTTTAAAAGTGGAAATAAGTTTACAAATTCTCTACAAAGAACATACACTTGCATATTTAAACGCACAATTACTGTTTATTTACTATAATTTAATATACTGAAAAAACAAATAAAACACATATACTGGCCTGTGAAACACATAAAATATGCCATAACGTCATGTTTTATTTGTCTTCCTCAAATATTCATAGAAATTATGCACTAAAACTTGCAGGAAAACGTCATATGTAAGTGTGTTCTCTGTAGATGATGTGTTTCTATTTAATTTCAATTGGAAAATCAACAAAACAAGTCATCTGACCAATGGGAGCTGAAACTTTTGCATGCGACTAAAAGGATATATGTACAGTTTTAGGTACCTGAGAAAAAATGACAATTAAAATGCTGTTTGTTTGGGCAGTAAGTGGTCATTTGCACAGAAAAACACTAATTTCGCATAATATTTAGTATTGATTGTCAAAAGTGATTTTATGCATGTCAATATGTTTGTTTAGCCATTTCCAAACATCTCCTCATGCCAGACAAGTATGTACTGTAGTTGTCATCCAGAACCTGGTTTGACTGATTAAAAATGCAATTTTATAATTTTATATTTTTACAATTTCTTTTCCTTATATTTTAAATTCAGAAAATAAATGGATTAAAATTGTGTATAAATGTCATATTTAAGTTTGTTCCATGTAGACATTTTGTTAACTTCTTTTTGCTTATAAGTCAAAAGAACTTATTGTGCCATCCTGCCGCCATCCGTGACTGGAAGTCCAGGAGTTCAGAGTTGTTATCCTGTCTCTACGTGGCTCGGATGATTCTACCCACCAAAGAGCTCAGGTTTTGTTTCAACTGTCCACAGCATCTGATTTCAAAATGCCTCGGCTTATCTAAGTGTTGTGTTGCATACTTTAGATGTTGACTTTTGGTTTGACATCACAGTTAAGGTCAAGTTCTGATGACCCTGCCATGTAGATGTTTGTGCAACAACCCTGAACAGTGGGTCACTGCATCACTACTGCTGTGCCGTCCATATCTTACAATATGTCCTTGGCAGTGATGTGGGGGTTTTGCTTTGCACAACTGACCAGTTCCGTAAACTTCCCTTTCTAAACAGTAAAATGACCGCAGCCATCCACGGCCGGGAGTCCAAGAGATCAAATTGTCCCCCCTCGGCCCACCATCACTCAGCATGATGTTAGCCATTAGTTAGCTAATGTAACAGAATTAGCAGCTAGCGCTCTCCTCCAAGCGTGTTGGACTCCAGTGACGTTGCGTTAGCAGCAGTTTGCAAAGATGTGGTGGAGATTCGCGTGTCTTGGGGGAAGCATGTTAGCCTTCACTCTACCAGCTTGGTAGCATCATGTGATCAGAGGAGACCTAGTTAGCGGGGCGAGTTGTCCATGACTAACACTGGGGAGAAAATTGGGTAAAAATGAAGCTCTAAAAAAAGAAATTCTTTTTACATATTTTTATATTTATTTGCATTTATTCTAAAGTTAAATTCACTGTTGAGAATAGTTTTAAATAGGGACGGGCAATATGACCATATATATCGTTATCGTGATATATTATGTCAATACACTATGCTTTTCTGAATAAGCCATGTATACGGTCAGCAGTTACAAAACCGACCAACTGCTGACCAAATGTTTTATTATAAAGAGAGAAAATTTAGTCCCATTGAACTGGATTTAGTGCAACACAACATGACAAATACTGAATAAAAATCACTATGTTCAATTTTTGATATTTTTTTTTATGTAGCACTACTGGCTCTTTTTACTCTCTTCCAACTGATCAGATGTCTGAAAAAATGAATATCGTGTATCATGAAAATCTCATGAAGTATTGCAATATTATATTTCTGCCAGATCGCCCACCTCTAGTTATAAACTCCACGGCTAGGTGCCTAAGATTTCTGCACAGAACTTTATGTACGTTTTTATGTACTGGTAGGACTGCAAATGTTACGTAAGTGCTGGGAAAGAGAATAAAGGATTGGTGGAAGTGAGCTGTTCGGATGAAGCCGGAAAAAACACATTTATCCCCCCCTTATACACTACAGATCATTAAGAGATTGAAGCGAGATAAAGACAGAAAGGGCCTGTGAGGGTTTGTGTGTTAAAGAGTCTGTTTGTTCACACAAACAGTGATCTTTGTAGAGGCAGGAGGAGGGATATGTTTTGGTTAAAGGGGTGGATAATATGGTAAAAACACACAAGATACATGAGACAGTTGCACAAATTTGGGCAAAATTACACATTTTGTTTGAAAAAATGTCAACATCAATTCTGTATGGAACCTGAATATGACCTATGGCTGAAATTTATAATGCACAATTATTATTTATCTGCTGAATTTAATATATTGGAGGGGAAAAAAATGTAGTATGTGCATAAGTTTGAGCACCTTTTAGTCAGTATTCAGTAAGACTCCCTTTGGTTTAACGTTTCTTGCAGCCAGTCTTTCCTTTCCTGATTTAAGAATTTTTTTCCACTTTTCCCTGAAATAAACTTCTAGAAATGTTTATTGGTTTTGAATGCATGTCATGTTTGAGATCTACCCACAAATGTCTGGTTAGATCTAAAAACCTTAGCCTTTCATTTCTTGGAGTATTTCAAAGTTGATTTTGATGTATGTTTTGGATCATTGTCTCGTTATAATATCCAAGCTCTGAAGTCCTTCTTCAGTTTCTTCACTGACTCTGGGACATTACCTTCCAGGATTCATATTCAAAAGGCTGAAAACCCACAGTTTCACATATTGAAAGAAAACAATAAAATATGAAACATGCCAAATTTTTATTTCCCTCCGCTCTTGCCCCCAAGCCCATAGAATAATAGAAACAACTGCATGTTTTACAGTTACCAAGGTGTTCCTTTCATCAAATGCTGATACTTTTTTGTGATGAAACTACAGTTGAAAATAACTTCTGATGACCCTTCCATTACTATTTAAATGCCAGTTAAATCTTGCTGTAGGTCTTTAGCAGTGATGTGGGGGTTTTGCTTTGCATGCCTGTCCAGTCTGCATACAGATTTTTCACAGATTTTTCTAGGTCCACCGACACTGCATCAACTTTTACAGTTCTCTTTTCTGTTCCTCATGACATTTCAAACAGCGAAGATTTACAAGAAGGAAGTGCTTTTATCTTTAGGGAGTGTTCTCTTGATTTGTAAGAGTCAATGTTTTTCAGACCTTTCAGTTTCGGAGTGAACTGTTTAGATGAGCCCATATACATCGGTTTCAGGCTTCTTCGTCTACCAGTAATCAGTTTCAAAACTTTTGCCCATGCCACGTCCTCTTTTGTTTTTTTGTTTTTTTTATAAGTTAAATACATTACAATCAGGAACTACATGGTAAAATTAAAAAAGGTCCTGCATGTTGAGATCGTTTTGTTTCACTTAGAAATAAAAAAAAAAAACAAATTAACTGTGGATGCTCAAACTTTTGCATTCCATTTTCTGCTTGAGCCCCCCAGCAGCACTGCTGTGTCTGATCCACTCGGACCAGCGCAACACACACTAACACGGCACCACCATGTCAGTGTCACTGCCGTGCTGAGAATGATCCACCACCCAAATAAAACCTCCCCTGTGGTCGTCCTGTGGGGGTCCTGACCACTGAAGAACAGGGTGCAGAGAAACAGACAGACTCCATTCTGTGACAGTAGAACTACAAAGTGCTCCTATATGGTCAGTGGAGCTGATAAGATGGACAATGAGTGTAGAAACAAAAAGGTGTACTTTATGAAGTGGCCGGTTGGTGTACAGCCCACTCCAAAGCCCACCTTTACACATCAGTGCTGCTCTACTTGTTACCTTAAGTCTCCAACCACACAGTCCCACGTTTATACGTCCCTTTGTTTGGTCACAGCAGAGAGCACGGACACCGTGGAGGCCACAGTGCCGAGTCGTGTGGGGGAAAATTAGACCCTCCAAAGGAAAACGCAACACCTTTATGGTGGCACTGCAGGTTTTCCAAGTGTTCATGTGCGCCTACGTCCACGCTGGAGATGACCGTTATACAACGGGGCAGCAGTATCTGCAGTCGTGCTGCCTCATTGTGCTCTCCGGTGATATTTTTAGCCTCTGTTGCGCTATTATTGGCACTGGCACCTGTCCAACAGAGCTGCTGATGTAATCACTTTGCTCTGTGTGCCCAACATCTGGACACACATACACTACACTACGCTAAAAGTGAATGGAATCCTGACCGCCGCGCTCATCTGGAGTACACGGAGTTCTTGGCAAATGCAAATGGACCCAAAATAAGCAGACTCTAACAGCGGCCCTATAAAAACATCACCAGCTGGCAGAGAAGACTGATAACACACACACACACACACAGGCCGAGAGATACAACTCTAACACGAGCCTCAGTTCACCGGGACAGCAGGTTACCTAACCGAGGGAAAGTGAGGAGAGAACAAAACAAAACAAGCACAAAAAACCCACAAAATAAAAGTGATGTGTTCACATAAAAAAAGGTTTTCTGCAAACGTTAATGCACTGTTACTTCACCTTACTGCACTTAAAAACACAACGTAAATGAAACTACGTTCACATTACAAGCCTCATTTCTCAAATCCGATCTCTGACGCGATGGTTCACACTCGTAAGTGACTCAAATCTGTCATTAATGTGACGAACCGGCATCCTGAAATGACCCACATGAGCTCATCCTACTCAGTAACGTCACGTGAATGAATCACGTTCATCATCAGCACAAACTAACGAGCAGAACGAGCTTCGCTGAGAAGATGATTAACTCTGATCAGCTCTCAGCTTCATTATTAGAGCGAGACGAAGGAGAAAAAGGTGAGATGAGCTCCTTTTCCACCGTTTACAGGCTTTAGCTTCTGTTCGGCGCTGCTGCCATGGTAACGCTGAATGATGGCGCATGCACAGTGGAAAAAAAGCACATGAATTCCGATCTGAGCGTCACATTAAGGTCACATGGCCACGAATCGGATACGTATCCGATCTAGGACCACATATGAAAGTGACTAAGGTTGGATTTGAAAAGATCAGATGTGCACACAGCTCTGAAAACATCAGATCTGAGGCACATTAGGGCAAAGAATCAGATTTATAACAACCTGGTAATGTGAATGTGGCCTAACTATCAGTTGGGAAAGTTTGGACGCTACTAAGTCCGTACTTGGTAACACATTCTTTGGCAGACACCACAGCTTGCGAATGCTTTTTGTAGCCAGCTAGGAGTCTTTCAGCTCTTGTTTTGGGAATTGTCACCCACTCGTCCTTGCAGAACGCTTCTAGTCCTGCGATATTTGTGGGCCTTCCTGCGTGCCAAGTAGTTCATAGTGGATTTTGGACCACTGTCCTGTTGTAGAAGCCTCTTTTTAGCTTCGGTTTCTTGGCCGACTGTGTCATATTTGCTTCCAGAACTTGTTGATACTTTGCAGAATCCATTCCTCCATCTACCCGTGGAAACCCACACCACAGGCTGCCACACAACTCCAAAGCAGAACAGATTGGCCACCATGTTTAACAGCTGGCAAGGTGTTCCTTTCATCAGATGCTGCTCCTTCTGTTTCTCCAAAGTTACCTTTGGTGACTGTGGCTGAAGAGGTCCATTTTCACTCCATCAGTCCACAGCACTTGTTTCAAGTTCAAGTTTCATGTTTTCTTGCTTTGTTTTAGTATAATCGCTGCTGTCAGAAGAAAACCTTGTATCTCCATTTTTGACAATTTTCAGTTTTTGACATAATTTGAAAATACCTGTTATCTTTTACATTGTGTGTAAATGTCATGGACTAAAATGTCATAAATGGACTAAAGGAACGGACCCAAAATGAAAAAAGTCAGGTTCACTTGTCTTACATCAGAAGTAGAGTAGGTTTGTTTACTTCTCCTGTAAAGTTACCATTTTGGAGATACAAGGTTTTGTTCTGACAACAGCAATATATAAATATAACGCTGCCCTGCTGTAAAGTGATTACCTGTGTCTCACCACAAGCACTTCAATGCATGAATGTCCTGATATCTTGTGCAAATGACAAACCTGAAACTTGAACTCCATCAATCCACAGCACTTGTTTCCAAAAAGCCTCTGGCTTATCTGGATGTTTTGCATACTTCAGATGTTGACCTACGTGAAGAGGTCACAGGTAAGGTTTCCTTCTGAGGACAGCAGATAATGTTTGTGTAAGCAATACTGTAGAGGAGAACGAAGCACCATCACTCCTGCGTCAGCTGAACCTTCCTGCAGGTTCTTTGCTGTCATGTGGGGGTTTTGCTTTGCCTTTTCTGGCCGGTATACATTCAGTTTTATCTGAGAGTTTTCTTTTTCTTCTAAATCTTGCCTTGATGTCCAGGGTTCCACATTTTTAATGACATTTTGGACAGTGGAAATTGAGTAGGAATCACTTTGATGTCTTTTTGCTGCCTTCTGCTTCATAGACATTAGATTCATTTTCAAATCCTCAGCCAGCTACTTAGAGCAGCCCATGGTTGTTCAGCGTGAACACACAGTTTGAAGAGTCAGAGAATTTATTATGCTTAACCTGCCTAAGCAGTCCTAGCGAGTCAATTAAGGCCTAATGGGTTCTGAGGCTTTACAACTGGGTGTCCAAGCCATAGCTACCATTTTTTTCAGATTATAAAATATAAAGTGACTGTGCATTCATATTTCCAGAAATGGTTTGTAAAAAACCTTTTACATGATTTGCTGCACAAGTATTTTTACTTCTTTTCACAACAAAAATCAACACAATAAGTAATCCAGCTAGAGATCTGGTCAAACGTTTGCATATTTGGAAAACTCAAACAATAAAATAAACACAAATAAAAAATAAACAAAGCACTGTGACTGTTCCATGTGTGGGTGTGTTACCTTACTCACTTCCAAAGTTCTCGAGGATTTCCAGGATTTATAATTAGCAACCAATACCTAGTTTATCTGATCAGCCCTTCACCAAATGATATCATTCACGTCCAACAACTATAGAAAAATAAATTATAAACAAGCCAATAAGAACCCTAAAGAACCCAAACAGAAGAGGGTAAATGTTACCCACACGGTCACGAGGAGACAGAATCAACAGGATGGCACAAAATAATATTAATAAAAATTCCTGAATTAAGATCTACCGTCAAAACTCCACCCCTCACCCAATGAGAGAACATGTATACATGATATATACAAATATATATGACATTTTTCTTGTAAACTATGAACAAATTCTTCCTGCTCTTTCAAACTTGTATTTCTGAAAGATTTTAGTGTCGAAATACAGTGTAATGTCATGAAATACTGTCTTAAAAACCCAATTTGAAAACTTCCTAGTTCCTTTATTTATATAATGCTTTCTCTTTCTGGCCCTCAGCCCACCAAAAACATTGAGCTTTGGCCCCTCACATGACCAAAAGATCTAAAGTGATGAAATTTTGTAGAGTTACACCTCAGACAAACATCTAACAGCACCCATTTGATTTTACTTGAATATGTTTTTCATACTTTTATTCACAGATTCAAATTTTCTGTTGTTTTGTTAAAAATCAGTAGTCATGTGACCAAAAGGACTGAATTTTATAACATGACTAAATGATAAAAACCCATATAGTTTCTTGGATTTGAAAACTCAACACATAAATCAAGAAAAGCTTAAAATTTCAAATTTGGATATCCTTCTAACCAAGATAAAAAACCTCACTGAATATAAAAAAAATGTGTTTTTTCCTGTATCTGTGTTTATTTCTATTTATTTCAGCGCTAAACTCTTAAAAATAAAAGGTTTTAGATGGAACCAAAAAGAGTTTTTGGAGTGAAGCACTTTCAGCTCCCTGAAGAACCTTTCAGCTGGTGGTTCTCTGAATAATCACTGTTGTAAATGAAACTTTACAGAGATTAAATCTTTCTACATTTTCTTTCCAAAGTTCTACATAATGTAAAGTTACAAACCAGTTAAAATATTTTTTCCCTAGAACAATGCAGCCGAGCCAAGAACCACTGAGGAACCTTTATGGCTGAGCAGAGAGCCAGCGTTATGACCCTCATTAGCTACCGTGTCCCGGTGTGTCACCTAGTCCTTTCTAAATCGGCTTTCTGAGCGTCTTAGCGACCCACCTGTCATCCCACATTTATCAGAACGGGACAGATGTGGTGGCGAGTTTTGTAACTAAATGTCACGACCTCAGACGCTCCAACAGGGCTGGGTGATCACTCAGCCTTAAGTACACACTTACAGGAAGTTCAGCTTGAATTTCCAACAAGCACAGCATCAGAGAGGTTAAAGCAAACCTCCTTCTTTCAGGTTTAGCGTAATTTAACAGAAAGATTCGGGAAAAAAAAAATTCACGTTTGCTGTTTTTAAGCTTATATCACATGTTGTCAATCAGCCAAGACTTGTTTGGTGTCTAGAAACTGTTTCTGTGTTTTTTCACGAGGCTAATGTAGCTAACAACCAATGAAAAACTTACAGCCCACCAATTAGCATGGAGCTAACTGCACGCATCAGACCATGAGGCCTGTGTCAAACTATGTTAAGTAAACACAAATAGATCTATTCATGTGGCTTCTTACACTGTATGACACACTTATCTGTAAACATTAACTAAAGCCTGACTACTATTTTCAGAGTCGACTAATGACTCTATGCTTTTGTTTGTTTTCACAGCTCTCAGCTTTTAAGCTAGAACCAGAAAACTGTACCGGACTGTAGAGCCTATACGTGTGCTGTTGGGACCAATCAGACATACAGTTTTCGTACAGTGTTCGTTCAAACACAGACCTTATCGCTGCTGTTTGAAGAAAACCTAATTTCTCCATTTTTGACATAATTTGAAAATGCCTGTTGTCCTTTACATTGTGTGTAAATTTCATGAAGAATGGACCAAAAGAAACGGCCCAAAATGACCTGGAACAACGTCTGGTTCCATTGACTTACATTAAAAGTAGAGTATGGTTTTTCCTTCTCCTGTAAAGTCACTATTTTTGAGACACAAGGTTTTCTTCTGACAACAGTGATATTTTCCCTTCCACAGAAAATAAACAGCAGGATATTGAGAATTACTATGCTTGACCTGTCTAAGCAGTCCTGGTTAGTCTATTGAGGCCTATCAGGTTCTAAGACTTCATACTTTTTCTATATTTTCAAGATCATCAAATATAAAGTGACAGTGCATTAATATTTGCAGAAAATGTGTTTAAAAATGTGCTGCAGCAAATGTTTTTACTTCTTTTCACAAGAAAAATCAGTAAAAAAGGGATTTGGCCCAATATTTGCATATTCAAACAATGATATTGGCAGGAAATTGAAAAAAAAATAAATTGTTTAATTAAATCTAAACTGTGACAAAGGACACTCTCAGACTGACCCTCAGAGACATTATACAGACTCAGACACACTACATATACACTCACATACATTTATATACACACCCACATCAGCAACCACCTGGGATACCATAGCAATGGCCTACCAGCACCTTAGCAACCACCTGTGATACTACAGCAATGGCCTTGTAACACCTTAGCAACCACCTGTGATACTACAGCAATGGCCTTGCAACATCTTAGCAACCACATGGGACATCATAGCAATGGCCTTGTAACACCTTAGCAACCACCTGGGACATCATAGCAATGGCCTTGTAACACCTTAGCAACCACCTGGGACACCACAGCAATGGTCTAACAAATACAGTTAAGAAAACTGCAAAGCTGGTTGAAATTAAGCCCTGCAGACTTCCTGCATAACCATGACTGTTATTACGCAATATTACAATGATATTACACAATAACATACATAACAGTTTAATACTGATATTACAGGAATATTATCTTTACTCACGGCTGTGCATTTGTGAGTACATTAGGTCACCTTTTTAAACCTGTATGTCTGAATCAACTTAGAAAAAAACACAAACTCGCATTTTTCATAGTCTGTATGTGTTACTTTACAGTTCTGATGGCTTCATTATTTTACTGTAAAATGTTGAAATCAAAAATAAGGAAAATCATCCAAACTGCTTAAACGTATTATAATCACTCTGCATATTACATCTTCTTATTATGTATTTGGGGTGGAAATATAACAAAATTTTTTATCATTATCGTGATAAATTATGTCTCAATGTATATCGCAGATTTTGGCACTACTTTATTAAAAAAACACTGACCAAGAAGTTCCATTAACAAAGTGAGCCTGTTTAACTGGATTTAGAGCAGCACACTGAGAAAAAACTGAATAAAAAATTATTTATTTATATATTAATTTATTATTAGTATTGTATTTTTTATATGTGGCACTACAGGTTCTATATATGTGTGTGTACACTAAGGTACTTTTAGATGTTCTATTACATATATACACAAATTAATATATATAACACACACACATGCGTAATATATATATATATAGTATATATTAATGGTAAATAATAAAAGAAATGCAGTAATTATCTATTTATTTCACTTTTTGTTAGATTTCTCTCTCAAGATTTGATCTCCTTGAAATATAACGATCTCACTCTAGATATTTTATTATAACCTCCTTTAGAATTTTTATTATAAGTGCACTGTTAATGTTCTACGGGTTTTTAGGGTGTTTCAGAACCGCCTGTTCATCGTTCTAACACCTCTAACACACGCCTCATTTTTTGGCTCTGTACTGGAAAAGTCCAGACTTCGGGCCGGTGGGTGTGGGGAGCGCTCAAACTCCCGACTCATACTGGAAATGAGGCTCATCACTATTACTGTTATTATTGCCGCACTGCCAGTGTGGATGTGGGCAGAGAAGCCCACGCACCGCGAGCATGAACACCGCCATCTGCTCCCGCTAGCAGTCAAACCCCCACAGCGGCGCGTGGGCGACGGCTAAAAGCACACGGGGGCTTCCCCAGGAATTTCTCCGCTCTCGCGTTCAAAAAAACAGAAAGAAAAACCAAAAAAAAGAGAGAAAATATGCTGAGAAATATTACAGAAAGGCGTCCCCCAAAAATCACACGGGGGAATCTCACAGTGACGTCAGTCTGAGGAAACCCAGCACCCAGGTCACCACAAATCACGGTTCTCCAATCTGGACCGCCGAGTCTGACGATTCAGCTTTACTACGAGGCCAACAGGGGTAACAAGAACACTCAAACATGGTTCTTCAGGGGTTCTTTTGGTAAAAGGAATGGCTCTTTTTAGAACCACAGAACCATTTCATGCTTAAAAAGTTCCATATAGCACCAAAAAGGGTTCTTCTGTAGTCACAAGCTTGACATGAACAATAGCAGAAGCCTATTTGGTGCTATATAGAACCATATATCACTCCTAGCAAAAAGGGTTCTATATAGTACCAAAAAAAATTCTTTGGCTTATAACAATAGTCAAACACTTTTTGGTGCCATATAGAACCCTTTTGAAAAAGGTTCCAGGTAGAATCATTTACAGCAGATTTTCCATCAATCTAAAGAACCCTTTATGATGCAAAGAACCCTTTAATTGTGCAAAGGTTTTTTTTGAGCCTTTGTGGTGCTTCATAGAACCATTTTCTTTACTAAAGATCCCTTGAAGAACCATCTTTTTTTAAGAGTGTACAACACATTCTCCATCAATCTTAAGAACCGTTTAAGCATGAAATGGTTCTACATAGAATTCATGGTTCTAAACAGAACCATTCCTTTTACTAAAGAATCCCTTGAAGAACCATCTTTAAGAGTGTACAACACATTCTCCATCAATCTGATGATCCGTTTCACCATGCAAAGAACTGTTTAAGCATGAAATGGTTCTATATAGAACTCAAGGTTCTAAATAGGACCATTCCTTTTACTAAAGAACCCTTGAAGAACTCTTTTTTAAAAGGTACAGACAAATTTCAGGCTTTAAAATGACTGCTGCTGCTGTTTCTAACTATGCTCTTAAAAAGATGGTTCTTCAAGGATTCTTTAGTAAAGAAAAAGGTTCTATACAGAACCATGAACACACAAAGAACCCTTTAAAGGGTTCTTTGCATCAGGAAAGGGTTCTGCAGACTGATGGAGAATGTGTTACATATGGTTTTACACAGAACCTTTTTGAAAAAGGTTCTATATAGCACCAAAAAGAGTTCCACTATTGCTGCAAGCCACATCAAACACCACCGAGCAGGTATTGAACACCTGAGTGCCGCTGCTGGACTGAGAACCAAAGACATACAGCCAACAGCATCCTGTGGGCAGCGTCCTGTGACCACTGATGAAGGACTAGAGGATGACCAACACAAACTGTGCAGCAGCAGATGAGCTACCGTCTCTGACTTTACATCTACAAGGTGGACTGACAAGGTAGGAGTGTCCAATAGAGTGGACAGTGAGTGGACACAGTGTTTAAAAACTCCAGCAGCACTGCTGTGTCTGATCCACTCCACTCCCGAATCCATCATGTACTTATCAATGATGTCACAGTCTGAACACGACAATTTCATTGATATTGAACATGTATTGTTGGTTATGCTTGAATGCAACGTAAACTGTGCTAAAACTGAGCTGCTTCCACACCGGCTATCCACACCAGTTATCAACACAGAAGTCCAGCCAACCGTACTGTTTACAAACATTCGGATTTGGTCTATAAGATTTCATTCAAACTTCAGTCCAGACGCCAAAGACAACCAGGCTGCCTGCAGTTTGTTCGAGATCGTAGTTCACGGTAAGTCAGACTGTCTTGAACCACATCAAGTCTGCGCCACCTTAACGAAGAGCTGGATGCTTACCAAAAAAATTTGGGTGACTATTGACTTCCATTGTCTGTAACGTTATTTTTGGTTTAGCCTTAGTTCTCCAGTCTCTTATCACAGCCAGAACAACTCTCAGCCAACCAGAACAGAGCTCATTTACATGTTTCAGTGTGTTTAACTGTAAAGGATGAAGAAAGGTTGGAAAACAGTCATGTAAACATGATTTATGACTATTTTTGGTGCATAAAACCTCACAAAATGTGGTAAACGGACCTCAAGAGAAAAAAATGAAGTACAAGAAAAAGTGTAGGATATTTTCCTTTTTATCTACGTCAAATAATAGGTGGAAAAAATGCCCAGATTAACCGTTCAGCAGTTATTTTTCATGCTGCTCTCTGAATATGAGGATCAACACAGGCCTAATTGACTGCATGCATGTAACTGAGTGCATCTGCTCACTCGCACTCATACAACGTCGCATTTAAAGCAACATGCTATGCAAAGACTGTACCCATAAAATCTGCAGATAATGGAAAGTACACAGCCGTTTCCATCCTGTTGTGTTTGTGCCATCAAAAACGCAACCAGGGAAGAAGTGAGAGGTGAAAGAACGGAACGAGAAAAAAGGGGCTCAAAAGTGAAAGAGTAAACGAGGACAGGTAAAGGAGAAAGAGAGAGATAGCATCTCTATACAGCGTGACGAGGATGAGCAAAGATATCTTTACACAGAGAGAGAGAGAGAGAGAAAGAGAGAGAGAGAGAGAGAGAGAGAGAGTGTGTGAAATGAAAGTGAAAACTGAAACTTTACACTGTTAATTCTATGTAGAGTAAAATGAGGCAAACTTCTGATTTCAGTTATTGTTATTTTGCTTTACTATTTACATGAAAAATGAGTTAATTAGAAGATAGAGAGAACATGGGGCTCCTAACAACCACCTGGAAGACCCGTTAGACCCCAAAACTGCCCCCATCAGATAAACAGCACTTAAAGCTTTCATCTCTGAGAGAGAGGAGAAAATCAAGCTGCTTCAGATCTGAAAACATCCACAGGTGTTTCTGTCCATCCTTCCACTGTGAGAAGACGACTCAGCGCTGTGGGTCTGAAAGGATGTGTAGCTGATCAAGAAGAACCTCACTGAGAAAAGGAGACGGACACATCAAACAAAGAAGCTGAATGATGGACTGACCACCCCAGAGTCCAGACCTCAACACCACTGAATGGGTTTGATTACTTCAGAAAATGATCAACCAGCTTCTAAGACTGAACTTTGGAGGTGAGTCTGCAGATTCTTTGAGGAACTGAAAGTGAGTCTCCTGAAAAGAAGCGAAGCTGGAATAAAGGTAAAGAGAGACTCACTCAACACTTAAAAATCCGATATTAGATTTAGCTGCTGAGGCGTCTGTTAAGTACATTAGTATAAAGCTAAAAGCAGCAGTAATAAGTACAATAACATTAAACGTAACACAATACCTCCACCTCCACTTACAAACACCATCGTGGTATAATGAGTACATAAATAAATAATAAAACAATAAAAATATACACATTAATACACAGAATAACAGTGTGCAAGAGCAGTCATTAAACAAACAAACAAACAAACAAACAAACAGACGAATCTGCCAGGTTTCTGTCGGGTCGTATATGATAATGACATGATAACTGTTCAATAGTCTTCACCTATCCGTTCCACTCTACAAGGCTACAGTCTGAGTGTGGTTGCCATGGTAACCGCGATTATCTGTCCTCATGTGACTTTCAGCTGCGCTACGAAAAACGGACACACACACTTAGCAGCCACACACTCAACCCCCCCCCCCACCAACAGCCCACCTTTACATGAAATATATATATATATATATATTATATATATATATGATATATACATACATACATACATATGTATATATATATATATATATATATATATATATATATATATATGTAAATTTATCGTATAACTCAAAACAACAACTTTACAGGAATAGAAAAATATACAACTCATAATATATATACATATATATATATAAATATACACTCACATGTATGTATGTGTACATACACACACACACATATAGACATACATACACATACATATATATACATATATATATATATACACACACACACACACACTTCCATACAATGTAATTTATGAACCAACAGACAAATTATGTTCACAAAATTACATATATTTTGTCATAATACAGCACTTACACACTGTCGATATACTGCAACATATAACTACAACTTAGTGTTATACATTTATCAATATATCACTTCAATATATCGTTTTGTTTGTAGCATTTTACACAATTACACAATTCTGTTATTACTCCTAAATAATAACACTGTATCTTCAACTTCAAAAGCTCCGAACCCAGAATCTGACCAATTTTCACAGATTATGTACTTATATGAAAATGCCACGTTATCATAGTATTATCGTACACTGTCCACGCCTCCAAAATGTAAATAGGATATACTGAATTAAGTTTTTAAACTATACATCACTTTTTAAGGAGCGTCTTAGCTGAGAATGTCGAAGCGAACCATTTCTGGTGTCGCAATTACGCAATTTTGTAATTAGTTTTGAAAAATATTATGTAAACTAAATGCAAATTTAATGAAATAATAAAAAATCTGAGGTAAAACATCTAAAAATTTAATTTACTTTTATATTTGTCACATTCTTTCAATATATTTCAGCAAAATATTTTCTGTAAGGGTCATCAATGTTGTGATTGTAGCAGCGAGCTACACTTATGTAGCAAATATGTAATTAAAATTAAATAATTAAAAAAATGTCAAACAAATGCAAATTGTCTGACATTTCCTAAATTTTATGAAAACAAGCCATGTTGATTTATGTTGTCTGTACATCTCAAAACAAATAGAAAGTACCGTAATATTTACTGCTGTATTGTTTTGACTGTTTCAGCTGTAAATTCTTTCATATATATATTTTTTTATACTAAAATTTTGTACTTATATTTAAAAATTCATGGATACTACACATGAAATATGCTGGAATAACAATTATATCATCGCTGTACAGTGTGGAAACTTTTAAGGAGAAGGCAAAAAAAAAAATTTTTATGCAAATGAATGTAAAGAGATTTTTTTATTTTTTTTTATTAAAGAGTTAAATTTCCACATAATGTAAAGAGAACAGCTGCCGTGTTCAAATGACACATATATGGAATATACTGTACTTTATTACCAGTGCAGAGGTAGATATGGCCAAATGTCATATCATGATACTTCGGGAAATTTTATGATACACGATGTGTCACGATATTTATTTCTTCTGACATCTGACAAGTCAGAACAGACAAAGTCGGGCCACATTTCAAAAACACCACCAAGAACTACAAATCGAATTACTTGAATTCAGCATTTCACAAACTGTGCTGCACTAAATCCAATTAAACAGGTCTCTCTGTAATCAAACATGGGGTTAGAAAGAGGTTTTAGGCACGGACGATTTTCACGACGTGCTCAGAAAAGGATGCTTTGATGTAGTTTATCACAATAATGATAAACACAGTCATATTGCCTGGTTCTACTTCAGTACATTACTTTATCACACACTGAGTTTCTGCTGAGATAGTGGAAGCGAGTCGCTTCTTGCGAGGCATGGAAACCACCTCGGTAACTCCACATTTCTTCGTGGTCGCTCATCGGGGCAAACCGCACCACACCGCTCAGCGCATGCCGCCACCTGCCCCCCCCTTTCACCATGATTCGGCCAAAAAAAGCACCGGGCTGGGTTCAGGGTGAGGTGAACGGCCCCGAGGGCAGGGTTTTTAGCTCCGGTGTCGTCAGAGCGGCATCATCAGGAGCGGCTTCGGCACTGAGAGAATAATTATTATATCATATATTATATTATGCAATGGGTTAAACCTGAGGACAGCAGGGCTGCGATACAGGAGGGGCTCCCACCTACAGGCGTGTTCGAGTTCAGCTGCAGTATCATATTTATCATCATCATCAGCTGCACTCCAAGGCAACAGGTACAGCACTGCGCAAAGGTATCCTATTGAAAATCATACCTAAAGCCATTTACCTGGGAAACAAACACTGATTTGCTTCAAAACAACACAGTAGAATAAAATATATAAACAAAAACAAGCCACTGTGAATGTATGTGTGTTTAAGCATTTCCACTTTTTTAAATGAAATTATGGCATCAAACCAAATTACACTTCCTTCTAGAAATTTCATGATGAACGGACCAATAGAAATGCTCCAAAACTGCTTGGAATAAAACCTCTTCATATTAACTTATATTAAGGGGAACTCCACTGATTTTCCCAAAAATTCCACATAATTAAGCGGTTAAGATGTAAACAGAGTCGTTCAGAGTGGTTTGCTGTGAAACGCTCTGTTCTAGATAAACTTACAGAGTCAGAATTGTTCACAGTGGTGGTGATAGGAACCAGACGTCCACCTCTAAAAGCTCCCTCACAGAAAGTTACTACATGAAATGGTTATGAATTCACTGCCTGATGACTGAGACACTGTTTTATGATAGTTTTGAGAAGGTTTTGGCTTTAAACTCCATTCATGGTGGAGGGATACATAACATGCAGGGCGCTGTGAGGCAAAATAGTCCCCAAAGAAAACGTATTATTTCAGATTTTCCACTATTTTCCATCATCAACATTCCATATAAACTCAGAAGACTCGTGTAGGTTCACTGGTGGTTCTGGATAGTAAATAAAACGTCTATATTTGTGTTGTAGTCATGGCAACCCCTGGTTCCCATCACCACCACTGTAAAGACATCTGAACCATTTCACACCAAACCACTCTGAATCACTCTGTTTACATCTCACACACTGAGTTATGCAGAAAATTTGAAAAACTGGTGGAATTCCCCTTCAAAAGCTGGAAAGCGGCTGTTTTGGAGATGCTTGTTTTTATTTGGTCAGTGACATTACTGATAACTTTACTGACAAATGTTTTTTGTTTATGTTTTAGAGGAGGGGCGGCGTCCAGCACAGTTTGGAGAGTATCCGGCTCAAACACAGCTCATCCACCTCCCGTTAACGGCCAGATTTAGTGGATATGTTTGAGATGGGGAACCTACCACACTGTGGCCCCCGTCCTACATCAGTACTGCTGTCACTCACCCTGGAGGTTCGGCCAAAAATGCTGCTAATTGTTGTTTCCCATCTGAATTTCTACGAGGCTGAGGCTGCCTTCATATTCGGCAGCTTTTCGTTCCAATTATCTGTTCCACCGTAAATGGAGCAGCAGACAATCTGGCACCTGAATGGAACTGCCTTACCATTTGTGGTGGAATGGAAAATTCAAACTGAAGCCAACTTCGGCTTCAAGTCATCTGGCTTATACGTGTGTGCCATACACTCCCAGGCAATATGGCAAAAAATATGATAATAACTATAAAAATAAGAATAATAATAATACTTGAAGCCATTCTCACAATAATATCTTTGTTATAAATGTAAATGTAGTTATAAAGGACTATTCATTAGTTATTATTGTTTGTAATGAATGATGCAGTTGTTTACCGTTCCTGAAGTACTGGCAATACCCCCAATATGCTCTGCACAGCATATTGTTTCATAATTTACCATAATAATAACGATAAAATATCATCATGTTGCCCACCTCTACACCAAACACTGCAGGAACTGGGAAAACATTACAGTTATTTACCTTTCAGCACCAGCTGGTTCACGGCTTGGTTTCACCCAAGCCAAGCAAAGAAGCTGGTGGTCTCAGAACAATGGACTGACCACCCCAGAGTCCAGACCTCAACACCACCGAATGTGTTTGATTACTTCAGAAAATGATCAACCAGCTTCTAAGACTGAACTTTGGAGGTGTGTCTGCAGATTCTTTGAGGAGCTGAAAGTGAGTCTCCTAAAAAGAACGGAAGCTGGAATAAAGAGTGACACACTGAACACTCAGACAGCTGATATTATGTATACAAAGTGGGCGTTTCTGCTTTTCTGACGCTGAAAAATGAATAACTTCTACTGATAATGACTTCGCTGATAATTAGTGACGACGTCGCTAAAGCCTTAATGAATTCTCACAGAAACGCCAACGCAACACAGGTACAACCAACTGCGCACATCCCCAGATCACGTGTCCATGTTTGTGTGGATACTGCTGTTTATTATTCCGACTACAGAAGAGAAAAAAAATAAAGTTCAGGTGATTCGGAGTCCAGATCCAATGATAAAAATCAAAAACACACACGGAGGGAGGAATGCAAGAACACAGCCAAACCACTCCGAGAAATCACAACGCATGCTACCAGAGTTACCTAACAACAGCCAGAGAGAGAGAGAGAGAGAGAGAGAGAGAGAGAGAGAGAGAGAGAGAGAGAGAGAGATGCTGTAACCGTAGGCAAGTCTTAGCATGTCTGCTGGTTAATCTGCCCATCAGTGCTACCTGTGAGTGGATTGTAGTTAAAACTTCTACAGCTTATACACACACACACACACACACACACACTTGTGAGGACATTAGTGACTAAGAATGACATTCAAGCTAAGCTTAAACGTCTAATGCCAAGCCAAGCTTTAAACCATGCAGCAAGAAAGAACAGCCATTAGCTTCAGATACATTCAAAACAAAATAAAAGTTTTTTGTACACCAGCCAACCGTGAGTAGTGACTTCAGTTCGGACCACAAAGGTCACAACGTGTGTCAAAAACGGGGGGGTAAAAAAAAAAAACAGTGATGCTATTTTCTGCTAGCACACCTACGGGACTCTAGTAGTACGTTAGTGCTGAGCTATTACTGTTTCTGTCCATATCAGAGTAACCGCGAACATTTAAAGACGTACGTATTGGTATCAGCTTCGCCGTGACTCAGTAAAAAGTCCTGCTCCCACTGCTTTCCATTCCTAACAACTACCTGGAAAGCTGGTTACACTACAGCTCGTATTCAGTCAGTTGTCCAGAACGTCCAGAAGACCTAGAGTGACGTGTATCAATATTGGTCCCATTGTAAATCAATCAAAACGTGACTGGTACTATGTTAAGGCCTTCAGGGCAGCTCCTGAAGGCCTGGCCAATGGGAGAGCGTGTCTCTCTTGGCTGCTTCTACCGAGAGAAAAAATTTCTGACCAATTTTCAAGACTTTTTTTGTTAACCGTCACAGACATCATCATACCTTCTCTGAATGCTCTAGTGGCCCTGAGGGTTCCTTGCTGAATTTTTGGCCTAAAACAGCAAAACCAAAAAGTTTGGTTACTTGCGATGCCCTTCGGCCTAAAATGTGTACAAATGAAAAACGGATAAATCAACAAGCAGCAAACTAACAATAGCAGCAGCTTGGTGGAGCCTCAGTTCCCCTCAAGATCCTCCACTGTAAAAAGAACCCATGAGCTGTATGAACGAGAGCGAGAGGGTGCAATCACAGAGGAGCTGAACCACTGACTGTACATAGGCTTTATATGACATATGATATCTACACTCATTGACAATATATAAGATTTATGTGATATATATGATATATGCACTCTGACTGTATAAGTTATATACGATATCTATACTCACTGCATATATATATGATTTAAATGATATATATGATATATGCACTGACTGTATAAATTACATATATGAAGACTAAACTCACTATATATATATATATATATATGCGCAAATATGTATATATATATAAACACACACAAACATGCAGACACTGTTGCTCTCACTGGACAACGGTGATGAAAGTTGAATTTCGCTTAGTGTAAATTACGAGATCTTGCTTAGTTTGTGTTCCTAATGTATTGAATTTATGAAATTCAATAAATCAATAAATACATTCTGATCAAGCTCATTTTGTCCTCTTTTTAAATGGAAATCTTTCTTTTAGGTCAAATTCGCACACAAGACAACTGCGCCTAATCCCGACTAGACAACATAATGTGAGTGATGGCAAATAATTGTTTTTATCACTTGACAGTTTCGGTAGAAATAAAAGATCAAACGTCCATCATGTGATCTGCGTCTCAGCGACTGGTGTTCCAGCGCTCTACGGTAAACGTGGTGATCCGTTTTCCCTGGAAGTCTTGCTGTGGTCACTCCGGGTCAGAGAAGCCATTTGCTGGCTGTTATTCACGCTTGCATGAAGCCACAGTCACGACCACAGAGCTGCTGACAGGTTATTGAATAAAGCTAATGCTATTGTGGCAACAGGTGCCAGGCTCTTTCTGTGGGTGTGTGTGTCACACCTGGTCATACGCTGATAATGAACCAGACTCCAGAGCTGCTCTGGACCCATTTTCACGAAAGTGTCGCACTGTTTCGATAATCTTAGTCATCAGACTGCAGGTCTGTTACATGACGGTGCTCACGGTACCTCCTTTTGGGGAACCTGGACAACCTTTCTTTATCTCAGGGCCATCATAATCTGCATATTAATACAGTTTTACCCAACACAGTGGTCCTCAAACACAGTTATGCTAGAGAAATATTTCTAATATCAGGCATATTAATGTAAACAGGGATTTATTTCAACCTAGGATGATATCAGAATAACATCAGTACTGGCAGATATTTGCCTAAACAAATGTGCGGCATCAGGTCTGTTTAGATTTGACTGATTTAGATTTGAAAGATACTTGATGAGGTATTTATTGTATTCCACATAAAAGCTGAGTTAGTGCACAAAAATATCCACACGTTATTCACTCTACTGCATTCGCAAGACCCCATAAATACATGTAACACTTCTCTGTGGTGCTGATTCAAGTGGATTTAGTTTACACAGATCAGGCATAACATTATGACCTTGTTTCTACACTTATTGTCCATTTTATCAGCTCCACTTACTATATAGGTGCACTTTGTAGTTCTACAGTTACAGACTGTAGTCCATCTGTTTCTCTGATACTTTGTTAGCCCCCTTTTACCCTGTTCTTCAGTGGTCAGGACCCCCGTGAACCCCCCAGAGCAGGTATTTGGGTGGTGGATCATTCTCAGCACTGCAGCAACACTGACGTGGTGATGGTGTGTTAGTGTGTGTTGTGCTGGTCTGAGTGGATCAGACACAGCAGTGCTGCTGGAGTTTTTAAACACTGTGTCCACTCACTGTCCACTCTATTAGACACTCCTACCTTGTTGGTCCACCTTGTAGATGTAAAGTCAGAGACGATAGCTCATCTGCTGCTGCACAGTTTGTGTTGGTCATCCTCTAGTCCTTCATCAGTGGTCACAGGACGCTGCCCACAGGATGCTGTGGGCTGGATATTTTTGGTTGGTGGACTATTCTCAGTCCAGCAGTGACACTGAGGTGTTTAAGAACTCCAGCAGCACTACTGTGTCTGATCCACTCAGACCAGCGCAACACACACTAACACACCACCACCACGTCAGTGTTACTGCAGTGCTGAGAATGACCCACCACCCAAATAGTACCTGCTCTGTGAGGGTCCATGGGGGTCCTGAGCACTGAAGAACAGGGTAAAAGGGGGCTAACAAAGTATGCAGAGAAACAGATGGACTACAGTCTGTAACTGTAGAACTACAAAGTGCACCTATATAGTAAGTGGAGCTGATAAAATGGACAATGAGCATAGAAACAAGGAGGTGGTCAGAATGTTATGCCTGTAGATGTTGTATTGTGAGATCGGTGAACTGATATCCTTCTACCACATACCAGGACTACTGACAGCTAGAGTCCTTAGTAATCTTCAGCAGTCTGGCTTAAGATCAGTCTAAGATGGTCTAATGTTACTGTATGGCGGTTCGAGCTGTCAGAGGAAGATCAGCCTCGGCGCTTGTTTGATGGTAACAGCTTTGACAGGAAGGGCGCGATGAAGGACAGTCGAGCCTGGCGACAAACCGGGCAGCCTGAGTGCCGACTACCAACCGGAGAGGTGTAGGTTTCATCCCAGAGGACCTCGTATGGAAGATCTCAGCTCTAAAGCCTTTAAGACAAAGCTGCTCGTCATATTTCATTCTGAAGCTCGTAACGTCAGGCGTACAGCGACACCATTCACAGCCCGTCCGAACCCAGACTTGACCATTTTTGACCAAAGGTTACAATTGGAAGCGCGTCTCCAGGCTGGGAGCTCAATCGGAAGCAACCGACGATATGAATAATCTGGAGAAATCGCCAAGAAGGTCAGCCTGTTTATCAGTCTGAGGGAGATTTTCACTCTCCGCTATGATGGTTAGTAGCCTTGGGGCGATAAACGATATTATCGGATATCGCGATAATTTCAACCAGTGACGATATTAAGCAAATTATCGTTTTATTTTTGATCATGTGCCCTTGCCGTCTGACTTTCTTTAACCTCAAAACATACTCAAACATACATGCTGCTCCAATTCTCACTTAAGAAGAAAAGAAACATACTAGCGTTTCATATTCATCTACATTTTGCGTCTTCATGTTTGTCTGATAACGGCGAGGTTTTTGGTTGTGAGTGTTTCTTGTGGCTACACCTCGTGTGCACGAGGTGTGAGATGCTCTCCGTTTTCACAACCTGTTAAGATTTTATGAACTGTGAAGTTTACGTCCAGCTTAAACCAGAACACGTCCTCAACGGGACCCTGAAAATAAGAGATGGTATCAGACAAAAAGGGAAAAACACTCAGCGCTCTGGTGCCGTCGCTACCAAACAAACAGAAGCCAGTTTCATCACGTTCCCACTGGCGCCTAATCCATAAATCACCTCGAATCCACCTTGTTTTCAAACCTGAGAGGAGATAAAAGTGGCTTTTTTAATGAACGTCTCCAGACTGTACGTTATCTGGGAGTTCGACAGCGAGACTTCGAGATCGTCTACCAAACCTGGCAAACGTAAAACGCCGTTCGGTTGAACAGCAGAGCGAAAATCAAGAAGTAGGTTGACGTCTTTGTCAACTGGCAAGCCATCAAGGCCACCGAAAGCAGGTTCCTCACTTCAACAGAACTCTGCAGGAGCCAACATGCATTTGGTGCCAGCGAGGAACCTACGTGAACGTTACTCAGTCCAGAGACTGTCCAGAGACGCAAACTGTGCTCTTGATTTATTTGTTTTGACCCAAGCGAGCTCTGATTTCAGCCCTTAAGTCATGTGTGGTTCTCTCCTCTGTTCAACTCGCCATTCGAGCTTGACGGACGTGTGAAAATTTTGGCAAGAGCTGTTAGCAGGCTTGCTTTCACAAGTTGCAGGGTGATATTATCTTCATTGGGTGGAAATGTGGCCACACTGGAAAAATGCAACCTGCAGGCCACATTATATAGACTGTCTTACAGCAGAAGGATCAGAGCGAGGAGGTTCCAACGTTGGGATGCACCGATATGGGAATTCTCGACCGATGCCGATGTTTTTCGCCCTTATGTTTGTCGACAAGTAGAAAATGATCAAATATAGAAGCTGAGACAACGTCAACTTAACAAAATAAGCTTTACAGAGATGTACAACATATTTGTAGACGGTTAGAAATGCAATAAGACGAATAAAATACGGATATTTTAGCGTCGTCTATACTTTCTGGAGCACAATCGTCAAATATCTATATCATCAAATAAATGCATAATACAGGTTTGAACAGAACTAAATACATTATGCTACAGAAGTGTAGTTTTCAGCAGAATATTGTGTTATTATATGTTAAATGTGACAAAATTAATCCAATTCCTTTATGTGGTGACTTTATTAGAACAGCGTCTAGGTCCATTGAGAAAAAACACTGTTATCCTTCAGATATATTTATATTTTTATTATAAATGTCGTCGCTGTCCAGAGAAAAACATCTCAATTTTTGTCGATTTTTATTTTTCCTCATCGTTTGAACTCGACTGCTGTCCTTCACGTTGTGTAGAAATTTCATGACGAATGGACCAATAGAAACGCTCCAAAATATACTGGGATAAAACCTCTTTACATTAACTTACATTAATGGCTAAGACAGTTTTTCTCTCCTGTAAAGCCACCATTTTGGAGATGCAGCGACGATACGGACACGTCCAGTTTTAGGTACACTCTTAAAGGATGGTTCTTCAAGGGTTCTTTACTAAAAACATGGTTCTGCACAGAACCATGAACACTCAAAGAACCCTTTGTATGACTAAAGTGTTCTTTACATCATTAAAGGGTTCTTTAGCCTCATAGAGAATGTCTTCTGTGTGGTACTACTGAGAACCAAAAATGGTTCGTCTATCGTTACGATGTGAAGCTTGTAACAACAGAAGAACCCTTTTTGGGGCTGTATAAAACCATGTACAGCATGTTCTCAATCATTCTGAGGAACCATTTCAACAGGGCAAAGAACACTTTAATCATGTAAAGGGTTCTATGAGTGTTCATGCAGAACCCATGCAGAACCAGTGTGTAGTGTTTAGACAACTAGTCACAACATTCACATCAGATTTGCCTTCCTTTTTTACCCAGTCGGACCGCAGACAGAGAACCAGACTGCTGATTGGTCACTGTACGTCCAGTAAAGTGAAGCCGATTGGCCGCCATATTGGTTCTCTCTCTCTGCGCTGTATAATAAACGCTCATCTATGGACGAAACGTCTACATACGCCCAAAAAGTATGTACGATGCTGATGCGTACGGCGTTTTCCTGAAACAACATCCACACAGTGATATCGTAATTCCCATAGAGATGCTAGCGAAAATGAGCACTGCTGTAACAATAGAATTTGAATTTGATGATGAATTTTAATATCACAATTACAGAAATCCATACAACGCTGAGGCGTATCTTAAAAAAATAGACCTTTCAAAACAAATCTATGACAAACAATGCAAGTCTATGGCTGTGGGGTCAGTTATGAATACAACTAAAAGGGGTATTGACCAGAAATCGGTGCATTTACTATCAAATGCTGTAACATACATCCTGCAATAACGGCGATAACAATTATGTGAGTGACCAATCACAGGTCCAGATGTTTCTGTGGTCATTTTGATGAATCAAAGTAATCCGTAATCCAACATTCAACATCCATCCGTCCATCCACCTTCTAAACTGCTTATCCTTCTGGGTTGCGGATGGGTGCTGGAGCCTATCCCAGCGTTCATCGGGTGGAAGGCAAGATCATAATCCAACAAAAGTCAATTAATTTGATCACAATAATACAGAACGATCTTCAACCATGTTCCATAACTGCTTCACCAATGTGTTTAACTTTTCACACACTGCAAGCCATTTAACCCTCTTTTGCACAACGTTGCCTCAGGGCAACAAACTCATTTTCCCTCGCTTTACAATAAAATTACACATATTTGAAGACAACAATAGGTTGACGATAAAGAGGAGAGTTTGAGTAAGTCAATAAAAAGCATGTACTCAGTCATACTCTCTCTTACTGGGCACTTTTAAGCCTCTTTTTAACAGTGAGTATCAATTTTTTTGTTATGAGAATTTGCAGAAATATGTTTGTTGCCTAGAAGCAACACTGTGTGACAGCGGAATGGATTTAGCCAGCCCCAAGTCAGATCTAACCACTTCAGAGAACACGGTTCTATATCATAATGTTGCCTCAAGGCAACATATTTCAAAAGGACCCCTGCAAACATTATCATTATTATTTTATTTATTCATTTATTTTAATCAACAGGTCCAATTATGCAAGAAAACTAAATAGCTGAGTGCAGTAGAGGGTTAATATGTAGGCTGGCCGTGTAATCGTAATAGTATTATTTTGTGCTCCACTAAAATGGCTGTATTTAATAGGAAGGTCTTCAAATCTGGACCCTGAAATGTAGTTTCCAGTCCTGGACTTTGTACATACTGGTAGGAAAGACACTAGTTAGCCAATCAGTCACATCAGCCATGAGCACAGACAGACCCCGGGGAGTCTTGAGCCACTGCCTTTTTGCCCTCAGATGGTCCGAGTGCACTCTTGGTGGGTGAGTGTAATAGACCCGTTTGAGAGAGATGAAGCCCAGTCTGGCTGCAGGAATAGAGGTCGTGGGTCGGCTTGTGTTTTATGAGATTCGTTGCTCTTGGGCGCCCCCTCTGGTGCAATACCACCATCTGTGGAGATTTCCCCACTAACTCCTGTCCTGACTTGTCACTCATCACCACAGCGCTGGAAATCCCACCAATTAAACGCTGATAATCTCGTTAAGAAAGCTGCACACTGCATAAAGACGTTATTACACAACCAATGTTAACAGGAAGTGGGTGTTAATATCTTTCTACACCAAGTGTTATTAGTGTAAAAAGAGGGATTTATACAAGACTTGGTGGAAATCTTTAATAGAGTCAGAACAAAATACTACACAGACATTGAACAGTGTAGCGAATAACAGCATGGCTTTACACACTGGAGACTGCAGGGTTCGAATCCCCGCACAGGTAGTAATGTTAGTGCTTTTGGGCTGCGTTAATAAAAACTCTTTATACTATGTTTGGTTTTAGCTGAAACATGATTACACTGTTTTTTCCTCTTGAGCCCCTCAACCCCCCACCTGCCAACCCCCCCACCCCCTAAAATGACTGTGTACAGATGACATGAACCACATCAACAGTTCAGTCCCACTTCCAGCGATTACAAAATCCAAGAACAGGAACTGGAGATGTCCATAATAGGAATCTAACAAAAAAAAAATTTGATTAGATATTTAAATATTTAATATATCAAAATGTCTCTAATTGGCTTTCTAGCAAAAATAAACCCTATAAATTTAGAAAATTCAGAAAAGAAGCTCAATCGTGAGCATGGGTGTGTCCACAGCATAAACCCTGCCCCTTCCCACCAACTTCAGTCCGATAGGATGTGCCTAGTTTTGGTGGTCTCCCAGAAAAATGGCCAATGAAAAAGACTCAAGAGGCATATTTGGCTTCATATTTCCAAAACGCTCATATTTTGATACTGTAGCTTTGAAATCATCACAGTATTTGATACGCTGATGAAGAAACCCAGAGATCTGACTGTCTAAACGTGGCTCTAGACCGCTCTGAGTGACTAAGCGATTAGATTAGTACTCTGCCTCAACCTCTGCCTGCTTATGAGAGTACCTGACCAAGCAGGCCTGATGTAAGCCAGAAGCAGTTGCATAAGGTGTTATTAGGGAGGACTTTGGAAGCATCGAGAGCAGGTAGTATTAGCAGATATCAGTCCGAAACGGGTACAAAACCAGCAGCGGCGCGCCGTGACGGACGCTGAAGCATCAGCATGAGCGCAGAAGTCATTTACATGCAGCCTTTATGAGCAGGAATGGGAACAAGTACAGCTCCTCTCTCCCTATTATGCAAAAGCTGACCTGAGATCGGTGGGAATCCCGTAATTTCACCGCTCTAATCTTCACATGTGGCGACGAAACGCCTCTATTTCATTAACTTTCACCTATGAGCCGGTGTAATTTCCATGTCTACCGCCTGCTAAGTGTTGTCTGCTTCTTCTGTAGACATGGTAGTTATGCAATGCAATGAAAAACCATGCAGGCCAAAGTGAACGACCTCAGTGTCCTCGCAGTCGACGGTCCCTGACAGATAATATCCTTTACAAGGGTAATAATCACTCTTAGACGTTATTACGTTGAATTAACCGAACGTGGCACGTTTGTTCTGTCACTTATTTACTACATTTTCTCTGAGAAGCATGAAAAACATGGACTCAATTCATTTAAAAACCAAATTTTTTAATGGCGAATTCACTGCATAATTAAATAGTGGTCATTCAGAGAGGTTTGCGCCATTCCAGAGTGGTGGTGACAGGAACCAGACGTCCGCCTCTAAAAGCTCCCTCACAGAAAGTTACTACATGGAACGGTTATGAATTCACTGCCTGATGCCTGAGACACTGTTTTACTACAGTTTTTCGGTCTAAATGTTATTTTTCAAAGCAGTTATTGGAGGAAAGGTGCACACAAAGCAAAACAGTCCCCAAAAAATCTTAACTTTTTCCAGATTTTTCACTATTTCGCCATCAACAACGTTACATAAAAGCTCAGAAGACTCGTGTAGGTTCACTGGTGGTTTCGGATCGTAAATAAAAAAAAAAAAGGCTGTAGTTGTGTTGTAGACCTGCCGACCCCTGGTTCCTATCAGCACCACTGTAAAGACATCAGAGCTGGTAAGTTTCTCCACAATGAGTGGTGAATTTCCACCAGTTTGCATTTTCTGTTTTATAAAAAATGTTTTAAACCATTCAAAAGGTTCCCACACATACAAACGCTGCCCGCTATGATATGACGAGGCATCGAGACTGAAACCATGAAGAGAGAGAACATGAAAGCGTGCACATTCAGACGGTTGTATAAGGGCTATGACTACCTCCACACCTAAACTACCACTGATTCACATTCATCACCTGCCTATTAGACGACCGCCAGCTTATTTCTGAGACACAATTACACATTTCCAGTTGTGTAACAAACCCACAGACGGCCAGATTAAGGTTTCTGATGATGGGAGACGCAAAAAAGCCCCCCAGGATTAGCGCTGAGTACAGAAAACAGGGATAACGTACAGCATTATAGTGCGGAGGGCTTTATTATTATTATATAGCTTTTACTGCATCGCCATCAATGGATCAATCCAATCACAGCATTAGAAAGCGTAAACACCACGTTCATGAATTTTATATGAGTGCAGAACAACCTATAAACAGCGTCATAGCGAAACGAGTCGATTGATCACTCTTGTTTAAATGTAGGTGGATGATTATGAACTTAATAGCAGCCGTTAAATTGATTTTAGCTTCATATTCAAACAGTGAGACGTAAACAGTCATTCGGGGGTTTAATATGAAGTGGATCATCATAGAGAAACTCACTGACTCATTTCTCTACAGTGGTTTGATAGTACCCAGTAACCTATAGCGTAACTTCATTCACTACCCAAAACCACCTTCTGAGCTTTTACATGTAACATTAATGGTGGTAAAATAGTAAATCTGAAAAAACAACATTGGGCCTCATTCACCAATATCTTTCTAGGGTTGTTCTTAAATGTGTTCTTGAGAAAGTCTACGTCAGATTCATGACGTGTTCTTAAACCGCAGAACCGTTCTCACCTTTGTGTTCTTGATTTTGTGTAGATCCTGTTCTTACCTAAGAACAAATCCCACATAAGAGAGCTTCGGTGAATCTTCGTCAAAACAGCGTGAAAAGAAATTTCTTCTTAAGAACGGTCGGTGAAAGAGGCCCGACGTTGAGGTCTGCGTGGGACTGTTTTCCAGTCCCGCTCCCGCCCGCTCCAGTAGGGCTGGGCGATTTGTGCAAAATCTCTAATCGCGATTTTTCCGACTGCAATTTAAAACACGTTTTAAACTGAGATTCAGGCTGATTTTATTTTGGCCAATAAGACCAGAACGTCCACCCTTTTTGGCTTGAGGCTCGACCCCTGAACGTACACAACACATAGGGGGTGGTTGCCTCTGACTGGTCTAACTCACCTACAGGTAGTTCACAAACTCTTATTAGGTTCAGTTTCCCCTCTTAAAACTTAAAAACAACGTTTCTGCTAATGTACACACTTACAAAAGATGGCTCTTCAAGGGTTCTTTAGTAAAGACAAAGGTTCTATGTGGAACCATAAGGACTCAGCAACCATAACCAAGCATAAAAAGTTCTCTGCGTGGTGAAATGGCTCTTCAGATTGACGGACGATGTGTTGTTTTTGAAAAGAGTTCTTTATAGGACCAAAATGTGCTTCTATTGTTATAAGCTCGACAACAACAAGCAACAAAGTAACGATACCAGAACCTTTTTTGATGCTGTACAGAACTACATACAACACATTCTCCAATCTGAAGAACCATTGCACCATGCAAAGAACTTTTTATGCATGCAAATGGGTCTGAGTGTTCACGGTTCTACACAGAATGACTGTCTTTACTAAAGAACCACCTTTTTTAAGAACCTTGAAGAGCTATATTTTTAAGCGTGTAGGTTATAATTTGAAAAACTCTTGCAATTGGAAACTGAGCTGTCTTAAATTGCGATTTCGATATAAAAACGATTCATCTTTCAGCCCTGCGCTCCAGCAAAATTTCAACCCGCTCCCAAAGAAAGTCGGAATCATTTATCCCGCTCCCACCCGCAACCGAAACGTTTTCTCCTGCTCCCACAGTCCCGTCAAAGCGAACTAACATCCAATATCCGACAGAGTCTATTCACAAAAACATTGCTGTGCACGTTTTCCTCTCTCTCGCTTTCTCTCTTGCATGCTTTCTCTCTCTTTTCCGTTCCATTTTATCCATCTTTCGCCTCATAAGTGGGCCGAAGTGTCGTGTTTTACTGTTTTCCTTCTATATTGTTTATATATGCGATTTAGTGATCGCTCCACTTTATTTAGGCTATTCATTAATTTGCGGGATTTCTCTTCATGCATGCTTTGTCCCGCTCCCGCCTGCAGTGGGCTGGTTTCCCGCCCGCTCCCGCACCGCAAGATATTGTGTCTAGTCCCGCAGGAATGCAGACCTCTGGCCCAAAGTCCTGGGGTACCGTTTTGCCTTATAACACTGTGTCTACTTTTCGGCCAGGAATAGACTGAAAATTTCATGTTTTAGGCCAAAACATTTATTACACTATTATAAAACAATCATAAAACAGTGTCTCAGACATCAGGCAGTATATTCATAACCATTTCATGCAGTAGTTTTAGATCTTCAGACGTCTGCTTCCTTTCAAGTGACTACAAACAAATGTAAGCCAAAAACTACTACTTTGTTTTATCTACCAAACTTATGTCTATCAGCCTGTAAAATGGTTGCAAAAGCTATGCAAGAGCTACGACTTTAGTGATGCCTTACATCATTCTACGTTGTCTTACGTTGTAAGTGGGGAAATTTAACCTAAAACCACAGAGTTTGGGAACTGCTCGTAGCCGAGTTTGACCAAACAAAAGCAACCTTGTACTGTGTCAACACAACCACAGCTAACTGGCAGTCTGGCACAAGCCAATCACAGAAGACAGGCGGGTCTTCTTAGCCAAAATAACAGGCCTAGAAAATATTCGCAATTTAAATCTCAGTCACAATATTGATCAGAACAATCGCACTTAGATACTCTCCCCAAACTCGTTCAGCCCTTGCCAAGACTAGAGTTTAATTTCATAACACCAAAAATATAGAATTAATCAGGTTTAAAACAGAGATGTACTACTTCAAGGGACTTCAGACACAGTGCGCGGGTCCTGTAGACTAGTTGGAGTGGTACAGTTCTTGGCACAGGTACCAGCAATACAATGGTGTCAGAAGTGGGCGCAGACATGGCACAATGTCATATCACGATGCGATAAGAATTTTTTTACGATATGCGATATGTCACGATATTTCTTCTGACATCTTATAAGTTAGAAAAGACAAAGTCCAGTTATTTGAATTCAACGTTTTGCACACCATGCCGCACTGAATCTGACTGAACAGGACTAATTGTGCTCTCCTTGTAATCAAACACGTAATTGACAAGTGTTTCTAAGTACTTAGGATTTCCAAGATATGCTCAGAAAAGCATACAATGTGACATATTTTAATGTAGTTTATTGTCATAATGATAAATACTGTCGTGTTGACCAGCTCTATGTGGTATAATTCAGTGGGCAGATCGACTGTCGTAATTCTAGCATTCAGCCACGTTTTACGCTGGTTTGGTAAACAACAGGAATGTGGCAGCTCTGCGTCGACATCTTCAAAAGAACAAGACAGAACTCACGTCATCCCAAATTTTAGCTGGAACGCTCGGCCCAGTGGAGATGTTATGAGGCTACCTTTATCTAGCACTTATAAGGAGAATATCATAGGGCAGATGCAGACACCTCCGCTCAAGCTTACACAGAGTAAACCACCAAATTAACAACATGGAACGGACGCATTCAACACTGCTCAAAGCTTGTGTTGCCACATTAAATGTAAAAACAACCAGAACAGTTTGCTTCAGCTCAACGCGTCTGACAGAGTCAATCAGAGCGGTCTGATGTGAAACGGATGGTTCACTGGTGACTCGGGTTTCTTTACAGTGGTGGTGATGGGAACCACCATGTCTACAACACAAATATAGCCATTTTATTTACTACACAAAACACCGGTGAACCTAAACGAGTCTTCTGTGCTTTTACATGGAACGATGATGGTAAAAAATGAGGCACAAATCTGATAAGAAAAAGTTTTCTGAGGACTTCTTCGCCTGAAAACGGCCAACATGTACCCCTCCACCAAAAATCAATAAAAAAAAGTGAAAAACTCTTGTAAAACAAAGCCTCAGACACGCATTCATAACCATTTCACACAATATCTTTCTTGTGAAAGAGCTTTTGGAGGCATTGAAGGCTCAGAACATCTCATCACGCAAACGACCCTGACTCTGAGCTCCCCCAGAACGAGATATTTCACACCAAACCACTCTGGATGACGTTTAATTACGATTTAATTACTCAGAAATTTGGAGAAAGCAGTGGAATTCCTCATTAAGCTAACGTTGGGAGTCTATCACGCCAAACTACAAGTACTAGTTTGGCTATCACTGCGTCTCCTCCAGCTTAGATCAGCTGCGACCAGACTGGCATCACTCCTGGGAAAGATCGGAGATTATCCCAAACGCTGAAAACCGGCCTTGTTTTGCTGAACGAGCGACAACAGCCCCGCGGTGACGTCATGCTGGGTAATCCACCTGAGCTTCCCTACTCCAGACTCTAAGCGTACAGGTAGGCCTGACCAGCTCCAGCCTCTTACGGCTGATCTCACCGCTTAGTAAATCTGGTTTAGCGCCCAGGGCGAGCCCCAGCGCTCGACCTCTGACGATCCCCGGGCGAATAAGGACAACCTTTGGTTCCCTGAGCTCTGTTTGGACCCCATGATCATCCACGAGGGGAGAAAAGGGAATGTGTGAATTTGTACCCCCTTTTCTGCATCGTGATCCTGCTGACCTCGAGCCTCAAGCCCCTGACGGACTCGATCCCATCCCGAGCGAGGGCTGCTGCCAACTGTACATCTCGCCTGCAAGACGCCCACACTGTGCGAAAAAAAAGGAAAAAAGAAGGGAAAGCCATCCGCGCAGTACGAGGTGCCTGTAAGAGCAGCCCAAAACAATGTAAACAAGCCAGAATGCAGCGCTGCAGGCCTTCCCCGTCCTCCACACACCAGCCCAGCAGTGAAACACACACACATCCCCAACACCATGGAGAAAAGGCAGGGAAGGTGAACTGAGACAACATTCAACCATCACACCAGCTGCCTCCAACCCAGTGAATAAGCCCATACTGCGGTTTACCCCTGCTGAACCAGGAGCTGACAAGCTAACTCAAGCTCCTCCAGCCTCTCTCCAGCCAGCCTGACCCCATCTACCCCCCTCATTTCAGCTCTTTTACAGCCCACGGCTCTAATACGTGTCCTTAGTTGGGTCTTCTCCCATTTTAAAGCCTGAGATGAAGAGTTAACGCTGGCTAGTTTCTTGCTAAACACTGGCCCAGGCTCCCCCAGCAAGCCTCAACACACTTCACGCCGTTTTCTGCCGCTATTTCTCAAAAAAAACACCTTCTTCACCGCTAAAGGGAACCATATTAACCAGTAAAAGTCGACTTTTCACGGTGGAAGAGGCAGAAAAGCCCGCAGAGAGCCAGTTAGCCGCACTGAGCTAGGCTAGCTGGCGAGCTACACAACACAGACACACACCAGCGTGTATTCCTGTCTTCGTCGGGTCTTTCCATCGACTTCTCCAGGACTAGATACGCTGACGTAAAAGATCAAACGGACGACATCGTTTTCTCCCAGCTCGGTAAAGGTTTTTGCTTGTTTTGGTTAGAGAAGGAAACGGAAATAGCGTTAGTGGTCCCCGAATTGTCACAACGGCCCGGTCATTTCTCATTTTTCAAGCGGTACGTCCCCACAAAGCGGGGAATGCGCAGCGCGCACACACACACGTACAAACCAAGGCCCCGAGCTCGGGACTCGGAGGGAGATACGAGGCTGAGGTTGGCTTCCTATTCGCCAGCTTCGGGGGCGAATTCTCCCGTTCCACCTTAAACGGTGCAGCAGTTACAGTCTGGAGCCAGAGGCGCCCGAATGTAACCGCTGCATCATTTAAGGTGGAACGGAAAAATTCTGAACCGAAGCTGGGGAAAGAGAAGCCGACTTAAGCGCCTGGCAGCGCCGCGGCGAGCGCCGCTTACCTTCGCCTTGGTGACGACGTGCGTGGCCAGCTTGACCACGGCGAAGTTCCCCTTGCCGATGGTCCGCTCGAGCTCGTAGTAGCCCACTCGGGCCGGGGGCGGCCTGCCGGCCGACGGGTGGCCCGCTCCGGCCATGCAGGGGCCCGGCGCCACCCGGGCCTGGTGCTCGACGCCGGACGCGGTCTGCGCTCGGTGCGGGGCGCCCATGGCCGCGGTGGCCGGCCGGGCGGAGTGCGGGATCCCGGCCGCAGCGGAGCCAGCAGCGCCTCCGCTTGACACGGCCGCCATCTTCTCGCCTCTCTGCGGGGGGAACAACAAGCAGCGCTTTGCGCAGCGCCGCGGCCACGCCCACCGCCACTGCGTCACTACGCGTAGACACGCCCCCAACCCCCTCCTCAACATCACCGCCCCGCCCACCTCCCCGCATAGCGATGGGAAAGAATCGTTCTTTGGAACCGAGTCTTTAGAACAACTCGGAGCCGCAACTGAACCGAGCTTTGGGTGTTTTGGTGTTTTAACTCAGCTGGCAGCTCAGTCGAGCTTCATCTCAAACTTACACAACATTAATGTCTGTATTTGAGGCTGAAGGATCAATAATAAACATCTTTAAAAATGATTACAGATCGCGTTTAGCAATTTGGTTCCAACAGCATGTAGTTTGAAGGGTTGTAATGAAATTAAGTTTAAATTTTCACAAATTTCCTCCATAAAAACGCACTATTACAACATATTTAGTCTTACATACTGCTGTCAGATTATTGTTGTTTTTATTACTATTATTACTATTATTATTGTTATTATTATTATTATTATCGTTGTTGTTGTTGTCATTATTATTATTATTATTGAATTTTGTGTTTGTAATTTTACAATGTAAATAAAATGTATTGTTGTTTGTATTTTTTGTTGTTATTAATATCAAATCATTAGTATTATTATATGTCCGTGTTTGTGAATCATATTTTAGTTGCTCTGTATTACTTTTAGTTTGAGAAAAGCATGGTTTGAGTCAAACTAATTCTTCTTATTAAACTAATTATTATTATAGTAATTGTCACTATCATCATCATTATTATTATTATTATTATTATTATTATTATTATTAGCGTTATGTTATATGTGTACGTATCATACTGTAGCCGGCTTCCTCCGCGTGTCGTCTGTTTGTTGAATCGGTTCGAACGATTCATTTGAACACCGACGGCTCGAAAGAGTCGGTTCGCGAACACTGAACCGAACAGCGCCCTCTCTAGGATGTTGCCGTGGCAACCGCGAGCGTAACGATGACCTCATCCGCCGCCTCGAAACGCGTACGCCGGTCGCCATGGCAACCGCGGAGCGGACTTGTGAGTAGGTGGCGCATGAATTTCAGACTCTGCGGTGAAACCATTTTAACATCTGCGGCGCTCACGTTAGAAACCCGCCACCCTTTCAGCCGCGGGGGTCGGTGTTCGACCCCAGAGGCGCAGCAGCCCGGCGCACTGTGTGTTTCATGCCGGCCCTGCTCCGAAAACGGCTAGGATGAAGAACCATTGCCATGACAACAAGAAAGTCCTTGCATCCAGAAAGACTACAACCACACACACACACACACACACAGCAGCTTGTATTCCTTGCTTTGTGGGGTGTTTACATGTTGTGCTATGTGACTCTAACTGTCTTGTATTCAATCCAACCCTGACCTGAACCTCAGCAGCCAAAAGCTCTGACCTCTTCTGTCTTTTTTTCTTACAATAGTTTCAGTTTTGGTGAAAAAGTGCTAAAAATTAGCATTTTTCCTCAAGAAGAGCATCCCTGCAACATCATCTGGGGACATTTGGTCCCCACAAAGACCCAAATACAGACACACACACATTCACCATGCTTGTGAATGTCATGTCATGACCACACTGTACGTCATCGGTGTTGCGTCAATCCAATCGATGCATGATGAAAGCTAAATCAGCAGGCGGGGAACTTGGCCATCGAGATGTGGATCATCCACTGCTGCCCTCAGCGACCCTACTGTGGCCTTGGACGCAGTGCTTATAGCACACAGCGGTTTCTAGCTGTGGGCCGAAGGTAAACGCTAGGACAGTAGAGTGAAGGTTATAGAGCATTGCAGTGGTCACCAGCCCTGCTGCCGGAGATCTCACCTTCCAGACCAACTTTAATCAACCCCACCTGAGCAGTCTGGGTATTGCCTTCACAGTCCTTAATAAGATAGATCAGCCATGTTGGATTTGGATTGGAATCTACCTAGTCATCAGTAGTTCTCTTTGGAGGTTCTGGATGGTGTAGTAGTAGTCAGTGGTTCTGTATGGTCTCAGCTGTTCATGGTTCCTTAAGATGATGGTTTGGTATGGTGATAGTGACTGGTGGTTCTGTATGGCAGTCATGGCTGTGGTTCCTTATGTTGGTCGTGGTTGGTAGTAGTGAATGGTGGTAGTAGTTGGCGATGGTAGTTGGTGGTTTCTGTATGGTGCTAAGTGTTGGTGGTCTGGTAGCAATAGCAGTTGATGGCTCAGTATGGTGATAAGGCTCGGTGGTCTGGTAGTGATGATAGTTGGTGGTTCGGTGTGGTGGGAAGGGTTGGTGGCTCTGTATTTTGGTAAGAATTGGTGCTCTGGTAGCCATGATAGTTGGTGGCTCTGTATGGTGGGAAGAGCTGGTGGTCTGGTAGTGATAGTAGTTGCTGGTTCTGTATGGTGAAAGGGTTGGTGGTCTGGTAGTGACGGTAGCTGGTAGTTGTGACCGGTGGAAGTAGTTGGTGGTCTGAAAGTGATGGTAGTTGGCGGTTCCGTATGGTGGGAAGGGATTGTGGTTTGAAAGCAATGGTAGTTGGTGGTTCTGTATTGTGGTAAGGGTTGGTGGTCTGGTAGCGATGGTAGTTGGTGGTTCTGTATGGTGGTAAGGGTTGGTGGTCTGGTAGCGATGGTAGTTGGTGGTTCAGTATGGTGGGAAGGGTTGGTGGTCTTGTATTGATGGTAGTTGGTGGTTCTGTATGGTGGGAAGGGTTGGTGGTCTAGTAGCGATGGTAGTTGGTGGTTCTGTATGGTGGTAAGGGTTGGTGGTCTGGTAGCGATGGTAGTTGGTGGTTCAGTATGGTGGTAAGGATTGGTGGTCTTTTATTGATGGTAGTTGATGGTTCAGTATGGTGATAATGGTTGGTGATTCTATAATGTGATAATAGTTGATAATAGCAGACATTGCTGGTGGTTGTGTTTGGTGGTAATGGCTGGTGGTTCTGTATGGTGGTAGTGGCTGGTGGTTCTGTATAGCGGCAATGGCTGGTGATTCTTTATGGTGGTAGTGGCTGGTGGTTCTGTATGGTGGTAGTGGCTGGTTTTTCTATATGGTGGTAGTGGCTAGTGGTTCTGTATGGTGGCAGTGGCTGGTGGTTCTGTATGGTGGCAGTGGCTGGTGGTTCTGTGTGGTGGTAGTGGCTGGTTTTTCTATATGGTGGTAGTGGCTGGTTTTTCTATATGTTGGTAGTGGCTGGTGGTTCTGTGTGGTGGTAGTGGCTGGTGGTTCTATATGGTGGTAGTGGCTGGTGGTTCTGTATGGTGGTAGTGGCTGGTGGTTCTGTAAGGTGGTAGTGGCTGGTGGTTCTGTATGGCGGTAGAAGCTGGTTTTTCTATATGTTGGGGGTGGTGGCTGGTGGTTCTGTGTGGTGGTAGTGGCTGGTGGATCTGTATGGTGGTAGTGGCTGATGGTTCTGTATGGTGTAGTGGCTGGTGGTTCTATATGGTAGTAGAGGCTGGTTTTTCTATATGGTGGTAGAGGCTGGTTTTTCTATATGGTGGTAGTGGCTGGTGGTTCTGTATGGTGGTAGTAGCTGGTGGTTCTGTATGGTGGTAGTGGCTGGTGGTTCTGTATGGTGGTAGTGGCTGGTGGTTCTATATGGTGGTAGTGGCTGGTGGTTCTGTATGGTGGTAGTGGCTGGTGGTTCTGTGTGGTGGTAGTGGCTGGTGGTTCTATATGGTGGTAGTGGCTGGTGGTTCTGTATGGTGGTAGTGGCTGGTGGTTCTGTGTGGTGGTAGTGGCTGGTTTTTCTATATGGTGGTAGTGGCTGGTGGTTCTGTATGGTGGTAGTGGCTGGTGGTTCTGTGTGGTGGTAGTGGCTGGTGGTTCTGTATGGTGGTAGTGGCTGGTTTTTCTATATGGTGGTAGAGGCTGGTTTTTCTATATGTTGATAGTGGCTGGTGGTTCTGTGTGGTGGTAGTGGCTGGTGGTTCTATATGGTGGTAGTGGCTAGTGGTTCTGTATGGTGGTAGTGGCTGGTGGTTCTGTATGGTAGTAGAGGCTGGTTTTTCTATATGGTGGTAGAGGCTGGTTTTTCTATATGGTGGTAGTGGCTGGTGGTTCTGTATGGTGGTAGTAGCTGGTGGTTCTGTATGGTGGTAGTGGCTGGTGGTTCTATATGGTGGTAGTGGCTGGTGGTTCTGTATGGTGGTAGTGGCTGGTGGTTCTGTGTGGTGGTAGTGGCTGGTGGTTCTGTATGGTGGTAGTGGCTGGTGGTTCTGTATGGTGGTAGTGGCTGGTGGTTCTGTGTGGTGGTAGTGGCTGGTGGTTCTGTATGGTGGTAGTGGCTGGTTTTTCTATATGGTGGTAGAGGCTGGTTTTTCTATATGTTGATAGTGGCTGGTGGTTCTGTGTGGTGGTAGTGGCTGGTGGTTCTATATGGTGGTAGTGGCTAGTGGTTCTGTATGGTGGTAGTGGCTGGTGGTTCTGTATGGTGGTAGAGGCTGGTTTTTCTATATGGTGGTAGTGGCTGGTGGTTCTGTATGGTGGTAGTAGCTGGTGGTTCTGTATGGTGGTAGTGGCTGGTGGTTCTGTATGGTGGTAGTGGCTGGTGGTTCTATATGGCGGTAGAGGCTGGTGGTTCTATATGGTAGTAGAGGCTGGTTTTTCTATATGGTGGTAGTGGCTGGTGGTTCTGTATGGTAGTAGAGGCTGGTTTTTCTATATGGTGGTAGAGGCTGGTTTTTCTATATGGTGGTAGTGGCTGGTGGTTCTGTATGGTGGTAGTAGCTGGTGGTTCTGTATGGTGGTAGTGGCTGGTGGTTCTGTATGGTGGTAGTGGCTGGTGGTTCTATATGGTGGTAGTGGCTGGTGGTTCTGTATGGTGGTAGTGGCTGGTGGTTCTGTATGGTGGTAGTGGCTGGTGGTTCTGTGTGGTGGTAGTGGCTGGTGGTTCTGTGTGGTGGTAGTGGCTGGTGGTTCTGTATGGTGGTAGTGGCTGGTGGTTCTGTGTGGTGGTAGTGGCTGGTGGTTCTGTATGGTGGTAGTGGCTGGTTTTTCTATATGGTGGTAGAGGCTGGTTTTTCTATATGTTGATAGTGGCTGGTGGTTCTGTGTGGTGGTAGTGGCTGGTGGTTCTATATGGTGGTAGTGGCTAGTGGTTCTGTATGGTGGTAGTGGCTGGTGGTTCTGTATGGTGGTAGAGGCTGGTTTTTCTATATGGTGGTAGTGGCTGGTGGTTCTGTATGGTGGTAGTAGCTGGTGGTTCTGTATGGTGGTAGTGGCTGGTGGTTCTGTATGGTGGTAGTGGCTGGTGGTTCTATATGGCGGTAGAGGCTGGTGGTTCTATATGGTAGTAGAGGCTGGTTTTTCTATATGGTGGTAGTGGCTGGTGGTTCTGTATGGTGGCAGTGGCTGGTGGTTCTGTGTGGTGGTAGTGGCTGGTGGTTCTATATGGTAGTAGTGGCTGGTGGTTCTGTATGGTAGTAGAGGCTGGTTTTTCTATATGGTGGTAGAGGCTGGTTTTTCTATATGGTGGTAGTGGCTGGTGGTTCTGTATGGTGGTAGTGGCTGGTGGTCTGTATGGTGGTAGTGGCTGGTGGTTCTGTATGGTGGTAGTGGCTGGTGGATCTGTATGGTGGTAGTGGCTGGTGGTTCTGTATGGTGGTAGTGGCTGGTGGATCTGTATGGTGGTAGTGGCTGGTGGTTCTGTATGGTGGTAGTGGGTGGTAGTGGCTGGTGGATCTGTATGGTGGTAGTGGCTGGTGGTTCTGTATGGTGGCAGTGGCTGGTGGTTCTGTGTGGTGGTAGTGGCTGGTGGTTCTATATGGTAGTAGTGGCTGGTGGTTCTGTATGGTAGTAGAGGCTGGTTTTTCTATATGGTGGTAGAGGCTGGTTTTTCTATATGGTGGTAGTGGCTGGTGGTTCTGTATGGTGGTAGTGGCTGGTGGATCTGTATGGTGGTAGTGGCTGGTGGTTCTGTATGGTGGTAGTGGCTGGTGGATCTGTATGGTGGTAGTGGCTGGTGGTTCTGTATGGTGGTAGTGGCTGGTGGATCTGTATGGTGGTAGTGGCTGGTGGTTCTGTATGGTGGTAGTGGGTGGTAGTGGCTGGTGGATCTGTATGGTGGTAGTGGCTGGTGGTTCTGTATGGTGGTAGTGGCTGGTGGTTCTGTATGGTGGTAGTGGCTGGTGGTTGTGGCTGGTGGTTCTGTATGGTGGTAGTGGCTGGTGGTTCTGTATGGTGGTAGTGGCTGGTGGTTCTGTATGGTGGTAGTGGGTGGTAGTGCTGGTGGATCTGTATGGTGGTAGTGGCTGGTGGTTCTGTATGGTGGTAGTGGCTGGTGGATCTGTATGGTGGTAGTGGCTGGTGGTTCTGTATGGTGGTAGTAGCTGGTGGTTCTGTATGGTGGTAGTGGCTGGTGGTTCTGTATGGTGGTAGTGGCTGGTGGTTCCTGGTTGATGATTGTGAATGTTGGTAGTAGTTGTGGTTCTTCAGCAGTTGTAGTGCGTCATCCTGTTATTAAAGTCAACCTGAAGTCAAAGAGGACTGGTTATTTCGTGTCACTGGTCGTATTTATCATATCATATTATTTAAAAGACATGAATCTTCTTTTCCAATGATCTAACATCAAAGTCTAATGACCTTCAACCGCCCCAAAGACGCCCTCTGACTGTTGATGACGTCACCGTGCACCAACGAGAGGGGAAATACATATTAACCAATAATATCAATTAACAGTAATGTGTTTTACCTCCCAGCACCTATCAGAACCTCAGAGACGCTCCCTGATACCCTGTTTTATTGCATAGGGAACATTAAGGGAACGTTTTTCGAACGTTTTTCAATTGTCGCTGTAAATGAGGTTGAGGTGATGTTCGGGGGGCACTCTCAGAATTCCTAAGAAAAGAATTCTGGGAGCGTCAAGAAAACTGGACAGACTCCTGTCAAGGGCGACATTCCAATGCAGCAACCAAACGTTGGTGGAACGTTCTGAGAACATTCTGAGAACGTTTTGAGGGTGTCTCTTTGTTAGGTGCTTGCAGTGTTCATGTGCAGCTGCTGAATCACTGAAATACAGTTCATATTCAATGCAAATGTTAGTCATCAGCCGTCATTTACACACAAACACTAATTTACTGCAGTAAAAGTAGAACTAAGCAGTAAAATAAGGCAAAAAATGATCATTAAAACAAATCAAAGCAATCAAATAAAGCTATTAAGCAGATTAGTAATTAAATAAATAAATAAATAAATAAATTAGCAGCAGCAAAAAATAAATAAATAAAAATAAAAATTATTTATATTTAATAATTTAGTAATATTTAAATTTAAAATTTATTTCGTGCGACATTTTATTGTTAGTAATGAATAATAAGAAATACAAATAATAAAATAAGTCAATAAATACCCAAAATGAACAAATAAAGGCTAAATAATAATTGAAAAAACAGTTTTGTTATTTTTAACAATTACAACACATCACTACTGCACTAAATGGGTGCAATAAAACAAACAAACAAACAAACAAACAAATGTATTTATGTAATTAATATTATATTTTTGTAACGATATTTAATAATTCATTACAATTACAAAGAACATCACTTCTACACAAAAATGGGTGAATAACAGCACCAAAATAATCTTAAAAGTAAATAAATAAATAAATAAAAATAAATAAATAAATAAATATCAGTAGTACCATATTTTAATAATATTTTTAATTTATTCATTCATCATCTAAAATAACACAGTTAATTCAGACGGTGCTGCTGAGCTCCAGATAAGAGCTTTGATAAGAAAGTATTGATCTTCTTATTGTGTACTATTTTAGGAAGGGATGTAATAAACGCTCTATTTATTATTATTTATTATTACAAATTATTATTTAATTTAATTTGAAAAAAAGCGTTTTTTTGTGAATAAAATGAAATAAAATAAGCAGGAAGTCCCCACAAAGACGCAGTGCTGGGGTTTCCGTCAGGCCGGGTCCCCACAAAGCGCTAAAAACACTCGAGCACGCGTACGTACGCCTGACGTCAGTGGAAGTGGGCGGGGCGTGCCGCGCCTGCGCACGCGGAAGTGTACGTGCATTACGCGGTTCTCGTCTCGAGGCTGAGCTGCGCGAGAACAGTGTTTATTTTTGCAGTTTTTGGGCCGAACCGGTCTGTAAATCATCAACACGGGCAGAATCGGACTGAGAGAGACCCTCAGCGCGTGGACAGGGGGGCGCAGAGCAGAGAAAAGGCGGGAAAAGGAGCTGTAGGTGGGGTCCGCGTGCCTTGTTGTTGCACTGAGCGCGAGACCTGTGAAATAGAGCTGCAGTGTTGCAGTGTCAGAGCAACAGAGCCTCTCAGGTACCGAGCTTTCTGTGTTTTCTGCTGCCGTAAACCCACAAATACGGATAATGCATGCATTTAATGCAGCTGTGTGCGTGCATGTTTCACTGCAGTCTGTCATGAACACTGCACCGGACCTGACACAGCTTATATACTCATATAACCTCAGTTTATAGATTATTTAACATAAACACTGTACCAGACCTGACACATCTTATATACTCCTATAACCTCAGTTTATAGATTGTTTAACATGAACACTGTACCAGATTTCATCCATCTTATATACTCATATAACCTCAGTTTATAGATTATTTAACATGAACACTGCACCGGACCTGACACAGTTTATATACTCATATAACCTCAGTTTATAGATTACTTAACATGAACACTGCACCAGACCTGACACAGCTTATATACTCATATAACCTCAGTTTATAAATTACTTAACATGAACACTGTACCAGACCTGACACAGTTTATGTACTCCTATAACCTCAGTTTATAGATTATTTAACATGAACCCTGTACCAGACCTGACACAGCTTATATACTCCTATAACCTCATTTTATAGATTATTTAATATGCGCACTGTATCAGATTTGTCTCAGTTTATATACTCATATAACCTCAGTTTATATATTATTTAACATGAACACTGCACCAGACCTGACACAGCTTATATACTCATATAACCTCAGTTTATATATTATTTAACATGCACACTGCACCAGACCTGACGCAGCTTATATACTCATATAACCTCAGTTTATAGATTATTTAACATGAGCACTGCACCAGACCTGACACAGCTTATATACTCATATAATCTCAGTTTATAGATTATTTAACATGAACACTGCACCAGACCTGACACAGCTTATATACTCATATAACCTCAGTTTATAGATTATTTAACATGAACACTGTACCAGACCTGACACAGTTTATAAACTCATATAATCTCAGTTTATAGATTGTTTAAAATGCACACTGTACCAGACCTGACACAGCTTATATACTCCTATAACCTCAGTTTATAGATTATTTAATATGCGCACTGTATCAGATTTGTCTCAGTTTATATACTCATATAACCTCAGTTTATATATTATTTAACATGAACACTGCACCAGACCTGACACAGCTTATATACTCCTATAACCTCAGTTTATATATTATTTAACATGCACACTGCACCAGACCTGACACAGCTTATATACTCATATAACCTCAGTTTATATATTATTTAACATGAACACTGCACCAGACCTGACACAGCTTATATACTCATATAACCTCAGTTTATAGATTATTTAACATGAACACTGTACCAGACCTGACACAGTTTATATACTCATATAATCTCAGTTTATAGATTATTTAAAATGCACACTGTACCAGACCTGACACAGCTTATATACTCATATAACCTCAGTTTATAGATTATTTAACACGCACACTGCACCAGACCTGACATATCTTATATACTCATATAACCTCAGTTTATAGATTATTTAACATGCACACTGTACCAGACCTGACACAGCTTATATACTCATATAATCTCAGTTTATAGATTGTTTAATATGAACACCGTACCAGATTTCATCCATCTTATATACTCATATAACCTCAGTTTATAGATTATTTAACATGAACACTGTACCAGACCTGATACAGCTTATATACTCATATAACCTCGATTTATAGATTATTTAATATGCACACCGTATCAGATTTGCCTCAGTTTATATACTCATATAATCTCAGTTTATAGATTACTTAACATGCACACTGCACCAGACCCAACACAGCTTATATACTCCTATAACCTCAGTTTATATATTATTTAACATGAACACTGTACCAGACCTGACACAGTTTATATACTCATATAACCTCGGTTTATATATTATTTAACATGCACACTGCACCAGACCTGACACAGCTTATATACTCATATAACCTCAGTTTATAGATTATTTAACATGCACACTGCACCAGACCTGACACATCTTATATACTCATATAACCTCAGTTTATGGATTATTTAACATGCACACTGTACCAGATTTGTCTCAGTTTATATACTCATATAATCTCAGTTTATAGATTATATAACATGCACACGTTACCAGACCTGACACAGCTTACATACTCATATAACCTCAGTTTATAGTTTAATTAACGTGCACACTGCACCAGACCTGACACAGCCTATATACTCATATACCCTCAGTTTATAGATTATTTAACATGCACACTGTACCAGATATCATACAGTTTGTATACTCATATAATCTCAGTTTATAGATTATTTAACATGCACACAGCACCAGATTTGACACACCTTATATACTCATATAATCCCAATTTATAGATTAGTTTTGCTGTGTTTCATGTACATATATAATCTCAGGTTATCGACTGTTTTATCATGCACACTGTACCAAATTTGACACAGTTTATATGCTCATATAATCTCAGTTTATAG